>NC_083826.1:4198381-4339249 GCF_015708825.2 Lethenteron reissneri | reverse complement strand
CCCCACCTACTCCCCCACCTCTCTCCCCACCTACTCCCCCATCTCTCTCCACCTACTCCCCATCTCTCTCCCCACCTACTCCCCATCTCTCTCCCCACCTACTCCCCATCTCTCTCCCCACCTACTCCCCATCTCTCTCCCCACCTACTCCCCATCTCTCTCCCCACCTACTCCCCATCTCTCTCCCCACCTACTCCCCATCTCTCTCCCCACCTACTCCCCACCTCTCTCCCCACCTACTCCCCATCTCTCCCCACCTACTCCCCCATCTCTCCCCACCTACTCCCCATCTCTCTCCACGTCCTCCCCACCTCTCTCCCCACGTACTCCCCATCTCTCTCCCCACCTACTCCCCACCTCTCTCCCCACGTACTCCCCCACCTCTCTCCCCACGTACTCCCCACCTCTCTCCCCACGCTCCTCCCCCCCTCCGTACTCCCCCGTCTCTCTCCCACGTACTCCCCACCTCTCTCCCCACTACTCCCCACCTCTCTCCCCACCTACTCCCCATCTCTCTCCCCACCTACTCCCCCACCTCTCTCCCCACCTACTCCCCCATCTCTCTCTCCACCTACTCCCCCCCCTCTCTCCCCCTACTCCCCATCTCTCTCCCCACCTACTCCCCATCTCTCTCCCCACGTACTCCCCCATCTCTCTCCCCACCTACTCCCCATCTCCCTCCCCACCTACTCCCCCGTCTCTCCCCACCTACTCCCCATTCTCTCTCCCCACCTACTCCCATCTCTCTCCCCCTACGTCCCCCCCATCCTCTCTCCCCACCTAATCCCATTCCTCCTCCCCACCTACTCCCCAATCTCTCTCCCTCACCTACTCCCCAATCTCTCTCCCCACCTACTCCCCCACTCTCTCTCCCACCCACTCCTCCCCCATCTCTCTCTCCCACCTATCCCCCCACCTCCTCTCCACCGTACTCCCCCATCTCTCATTATCTCTCTCTTCACTCCTCTACTTCATAGCTACACCCTATAGCAACTCTCCTACTACAACACCCATCGCTACACTCCTACTACAACACTTCATATCTACACCCATAGCAACACTCATAGCTACACCCTATAGCAACACCCATAGCAACACCCATAGCAACACCCATATCTACACCCATAACTAACCCATAGCTAGACCCATAGGTATACCCTATAGCAACACCCATAACTACATATATAGGGAACACCAATAGCATCACAAATGACAATAGACACAACCACACAACAGCATAGCCCAACACACAATTTACACAACACACACACAACACAACAAGCGCACACAACACACAATTTACACAACACACACAACACAGCAAGCGCACACAACCCACATATTATACAACACAAACCGCGTTACACAACACGCATCTTGTACAGCACGCACGACACACCACACACATACAACCACACCACGACACCCATACACAACACGATACACAACACGATACGCAACGCAAAGCCCAAACAACAACGCGATTACAGCTATAACAATCACGATATTATCACAACATCCTGATCCCTGCCATTGAATCACGTATCTGGAACAACTCACGATTGAGCCGTGGTCTACCTACTGCTGGATGATCTCCTCCTCCTCGTTTTCCCCAATCCGCCACGACCACCTCTCTCTCATCATCATCATCACGGTGGCTAGGAGATGTTAACCACCTCGCCTGGTGTACAGGAGGTTGTGGGTTCGATCCCGACCCTGACGCCTGCTGTATATTTGGAGTCTGCGTGTCTCTCTCTCTCTCATCATCATCACGGTGGCTAGGAGATGTTAACCACCTCGCCTGGTGTACAGGAGGTTGTGGGTTCGATCCCGACCCTGACGCCTGCTGTATATTTGGAGTCTGCGTGTCTCTCTCTCTCTCATCATCATCACGGTGGCTAGGAGATGTTAACCACCTCGCCTGGTGTACAGGAGGTTGTGGGTTCGATCCCGACCCTGACGCCTGCTGTATATTTGGAGTCTGCGTGTCTCTCTCTCTCTCATCATCATCACGGTGGCTAGGAGATGTTAACCACCTCGCCTGGTGTACAGGAGGTTGTGGGTTCGATCCCGACCCTGACGCCTGCTGTATATTTGGAGTCTGCGTGTCTCTCTCTCTCTCATCATCATCACGGTGGCTAGGAGATGTTAACCACCTCGCCTGGTGTACAGGAGGTTGTGGGTTCGATCCCGACCCTGACGCCTGCTGCTGTATATTTGGAGTTTGCGTCTCTCTCTGTAATCATCACGGTGGCTAGGAGATGTTAACTACCTCGCCTGGTATACAGGAGGTCGTGGGTTCGATCCCGACCCTGACGCCTGCTGCTGTATATTTGGAGTTTGCGTCTCTCTCTGTAATCATCACGGTGGCTAGGAGATGTTAACTACCTCGCCTGGTATACAGGAGGTCGTGGGTTCGATCCCGACCCTGACGCCTGCTGCTGCTGTATATTTGGAGTTTGCGTGTCTCTCTCTCATCATCATCATGGTGGCTAGGAGATGTTAACTACCTCGCCTGGTGTGCAAGAGGTCGTGGTTTCGAGACGCCTGCTGTATAGTTGGAGTTTGCGTGTCTCTTTCTCTCCGTGGTCACGTGGTTTTGCTGATTGCACAATATTCCTCGATATACGTCACTGCCGTTTAACGTCGTTTCGCGAATTACGTCGTCACTTCGTTAGTGACACTTCGAGCACCGATTTGCGTCGCTGCAACCCGCCCACAAACTTACAGCAGCAGCAGCAGCAGTCGTGCGTCCATTCTCGTTATACGTCGCCTCTCAGACTTCGCCTCCAGCACCACCCACTACCACCACCCACCACCACCCACCTCCACCACCCACTACCACCACCACCACTACCACCTCCACCACCCACTACCACCACCACCACCCACCACCACCCCCATCACACACTACCACCACCCACTACCACCACCACCACCCCCCACTACCACCACTACCACCACCCCCCACTACCATCACCACCCACCACCACCGACCACCCACTACCACCACCACCACCACCCACTACCAACACCACCACCCCCCACTACCACTACCACCACCCACTACCATCACCACCACCCCCCACTACCACCACCACCCACCACCACCACCCACCACCCCCCACTACCAACACCACCACCCTCCACCACCCACTACCACCACCACCACCCCCCACTACCACCACTACCCACTACCACCCCCCACTACCACCACCACCACCCCCCACCACCAACACCACCCCCCACCACCACCCCCCACCACACACTACCCCCCACCACCAACCCTGTAAATTGCTCCTTCGGTTCACGTCGTTTCGAGACACATTGTAGCACCTTTGAGGAACGCATCCCCGACGCACATATATAATAATATAGTGATACATACATCTATATGGTAATAACTGAGTGGCGGGGGTGAATTCTAGTGATGTTCTGGAAGGGCTAGAGAGCTGAGTGAGTGATGTGAATTATAGTGATGTTCTAGAAGGGCTCGAGAGCTGAGTGAGTGATGTGAATTCTAGCGATGTTCTGGAAGGGCTCGAGAGCTGAGTGAGTGATGTGAATTCTAGTGATGTTCTAGAAGGGTTAGAGAGCTGAGTGAGTGATGTGAATTCTAGTGATGTTCTAGAAGGGCGAGAGAGCTGAGTGAGTGATGTGAATTCTAGTGATGTTCTAGAAGGGCTAGAGAGCTGAGTGAGTGATGTGAATTCTAGTGATGTTCTAGGAGGGTTAGAGAGCTGAGTGAGTGATGTGAATTCTAGTGATGTTCTAGAAGGGCTAGAGAGCTGAGTGAGTGATGCGAATTCTAGAAGGGCTTGAGTGCTGAGTGAGTGGTGTGAATTCTAGTGATGTTCTGGAAGGGCTTGAAAGCTGAGTGAGTGATGTGAATTCTAGCGAATTCTAGAAGGGCTTGAGTGCTGAGTGAGTGGTGTGAGTTCTGGTGATGTTCTGGAAAGGCGAGAGAGCTGCATTTTTACAAACGTGTGGTTGAGTCCATGGCAATTGCTGTCAAAATCTGCAAACCAAACATATCGATTCATCGGGGGCCCCCCACAATATGAACTGGGAGGTATTGGGGGGCAGTGGCAATATTGCATGCTTGTAGAAGTTCTAATCTTTGCTTTACACCACGAGCGTGTACCTGGGGCGCTCTGGGATGGAGAGCCGAGTTCCGAATTGACGCCATATTTTAAGGGGCGGCGCTGCTGCGAGGCTTGCGATGTAAGAGTTACTCGCAATGCATAATCACTACATTGTGGGAGTAGTAGCATTATTAGTAGGACGTGGTGGTGGTTGTTGTTGTTATAATATTGATGAGTTTTCTTCTCGAAATCAACGTTCTGTTTACGAGACGTACGCACAAAATGCACAGCGAGACTGCAAGAGCCTAACTGGAGACAGACGTAAACAAAGACAAAGGTCCCCCGTGTAGCCTGAACAGACTGTTGGGGCAAGTGCTGTGAGCGAGCACCTATGAAGGCCGGCACGGCACACGAGGGGGTGGGTGGCCAGCACCACGCCCGGCCGCCTTCGTCTCGCTAGTGGCGATGTTTACGCACCGCACCAGGTACTCATTTGAGGCTGAGCCGACCTAGGGGAGGCCCAGCACCGGTTCAGACACTCGTCACCGGCGTTGGCCGTGAGCCGGGAATCGAACGCGGATGGCGTTCGATTCGCGTTCAGTGAAGAGACGCGCTCCAAAAGGCACAATCGGACAAAGACACAGACATCAACATACAAGACACAGACCCGGACACACACACGCACAAAGACACAGACATCAACATGCAAGACACAGACACGGACACACAGACACGCACAAAGACACAGACATCAACATACAAGACACAGACCCGGACACACACACGCACAAAGACACAGACATCAAGATACAAGACACAGATCCGGACACACACACACAAAGACACAGATATCAACATACAAGACACACACACAAAGACACAGACATCAACATACAAGATACAGACCCGGACACACACACACAAAGACACAGACATCAACATACAAGACACACACACACACACAAAGACACAGACATCAACATACAAGACACAGACCTGGACACACACACACGCACAAAGACAAAGACATCAACATACAAGACACACACACACGCACAAAGACGCAGACATCAACATACAAGACACACACGCGCACACACACGCACAACGACACAGACATCAACATACAAGACACACACACACACACACAAAGACGCAGACATCGACATACAAGACACACACGCGCACACACACGCACAACGACACAGACATCAACATACAAGACACACACACACACAAAGACGCAGACATCAACATACAAGACACACACGCGCACACGCACTAAGACGCAGACAGTAACGCGAACGGTATTGCCCGCGTGTGACTGTCGGGGTACGAGTAGGGATGGCGAGGTGGTTTGTTTTTTTAGGGGCGGGCGGGCGGCCGGGCTAGATCGTGTGTCTATATATCAATGTTGTGTCGTTAGACCCGCCACCACCCGACACAGACAATTAGTAAGAGGGGTTGTCGGGTAAACAGAACGTGGCCAATTCGTGACGAGCACAGCAACACCGGTTCTGCGTTGGAGAGCAAAGCCACGGCATTTGTAAATGTTGTAAATGTTGTGAATGTTGTAAATGTTGTGAATGTTGTGAATGTTGTGGGCTTTATATATATACGCGATCTAACCCCCCCTACCCCCCCCCCCCCACAAAACAAACAACAACCGGTATTATGGATGATATTAGTAGTGATTGTGGACTCCAGATGAAGACCACAGAACGAGTCGATGGGGCTAATCGTCGATTTAAAGCTTTCGTGACTGCAGGGATTCATCTTCTTGGTTCTTTCGGTAAAGTCGCGTAGAAGGGAAATAATAAAATAATACAAAATAAAACATAATAAAATAATTCTCACGACGTTTCGGCCACAACGCAAGCAGCCGTCCTCAGGTGGAGAACAAGGTCTGTCGAGAAGACAGAGTCTGACTTTACCGAAAGAACCAAGAAGAGGGGCTAATCGTGTTTAACGCGCAATAAGCTTTCGCAATCAGCGCTACTCGTGGTCAAGGTGTTCGGGGTTAGATAGCATTAGTACAAATGTGTCGTAACCCTCCGCCACCCGACACAGCCAATTAGTAAAGGGATTTGTCATGTGACCAATTAGTTTTACTGCTTCAGATCACCGGCGCGTTGGAGAGTAGACCCACAAAATTTACAATTATGGGATTAATAATAATAGTCATAATATCCTGCAGCGGTATACCCAGCGAACATATTATTGTGTTTAAACCACGATCCGGGTCGTAGCTATTATTAAGTTAAATTTCGATTTAAAGCTTTCGTGACTTGCAGGGATTCATCTTCTTGGTTCTTTCGGTAAAGTCACGTAGAAGGGAAATAATAAAATAATAAAAATAAAACAAAATATAATAATTCTCACGACGTTTCGGCCACAACGCAAGCAGCCGTCCTCAGGTGGAGAACAAGGTCTGTCGGAAAGACAGCGTCTATTATTAAGTTGTTGGTTCTGAGTTTTGTTATTATTATTAAGTTGTTGGTTCTGAGTGTTGTTGTTGTTATTATATACACTCGTACGCATGTGTCTCGATGTCGCGTGCCACGGATAGCGCGCGCGCGTGCATCGTGTGAGGAGCGGTGGCGCTGTGGTTAGCGCTACGCCGCGCTACGAACCCGGCGACCCGAGTTGTAAACATCGCCACGAGGGAGACAAAGGCGGTCGGGCGCTGTGCTGGCCCACTCGCACCCCCCTTCGTGTTCTGTGCCGGCCTTCAAAGGGTGCTGCTACTGCTGCTTGCGAACAGCACTTGCCCCAACAGTCTGTCAGGGCTACACGGGGGATCTTTGTCTGGTCTCACACGGGAGAAAACGGCGCTAGTTTGCTCTGCAGAGGCAGATGCCAGGAGGAGGGGGGGGGGGGTCTTCATTCAGCAGCGGATAGACCACGGCCGATGATTGACGATGATTGTTTTTGTTATTGCACGTATTGCACACACGATGTATACGCGTAGGGAGGGAGCGGTGGCGCAATGGTTGTGTCACTTATCACTCCGTGCCACTGACGTTAGCCGTGGCTAGGATTCGAACTTTGGCTCGCCACGTACGCAGCGGAGGTACACTGATTAGTGTGCCACCCCTCCCCCGTATTACGTGCTTTAGAGCTGTATATGTATATATATAGTGCGTATATGTATTGTTGCTATCATATATTGTGTATATACATACACACACACGCGCGTATATTGTGGGGAGCGGTGGTGCAGCGGTTAGCGCGCTGCGTTACGAACCCGGCGACCCGAGTTTGATTCCCGCTCACGGCCAACACCAGTGACGATTATCTGAACCGGTACCTGGGCCGTCCCCTAAGTCGATTCAGACTCAAATCAGTACTCGGTGCGGTGTGTAAACATCGCCACTGGGGATACAAAGGCGGTCGGGCGTGGTGCTGGCCACCCACCCCCTCGTGTACCGTGACCGGTCTTCCTCAGTGCTACTCGCTCACAGCACTTGCCCCTACAGCCTGCGTGAGCTACACGGGGGATCTTTGTCTTGTGTTTCTGTGTGTGTGTATATACACAGAAATGTGTGTATATACACAGAAATGTGTGTATCTATATGTGTTATGTTATAGTGTGTGATGTTATAGTGTGATGTTATTGTTACAATGTGTTACTTATTCTCTTATGTATTACAATGCGCGTGTGTGTATGTGTATATATGCACGTGTCAAAATACATTACACACGCCATACAGAATATATATGTAGTCATAGCGTGTGTTGTTGTTGTTGGGGGTTAGAGATCGCGTGAATGTGTCGTGCACCCTTCCTCCACACGACACGTGAACACGGCTCGCAACAACAACAACAACAAAAGCACCCTTCATCGTGAACAACATGCGTTGCGAGATCGTACGAGGTATTAAAATGTAATATATTTATATATATATTTGTTTCTGGTTGCTACGAGTCTCGTTCGCTACCCCGGCGTTAACCCAACTCCAGACCTCACGGCCCCACCACCACCACCACCACCTCGCTCCGTCTTACCAATTTACACCCCTACCTCCCACCCCATTCAAAATACACGTCAACTCGTTCCGCGCTGCACGCGACTGATGATTGTTAAACACCACGTGACGCGCTAAGTAATTAACGCTGTCCGCCTTAATAGAGAGCCGACTCACATTAAGATTGAGGTCTCGGTGTGTGTTCACGTATGTGTGTGTGCACGTGTGTGTGTACACGTGTGTGTGTACTCATATGTGTGTATGCACGTGTGTGTGTATGCACGTGTGTGTGTGTGCACGCGTGTGTGTGCACACACACGCGTGTGTGTGTACACGCGTGTGTGTGTACACGTGTGTCACGTGACGCTGACGGCGTCAATTGTTTAGCGCGTCACGCGGGACGGTGTTTAACAATCATCGGGCGCGTGGAGTGTGGTGCGTCGCGAGGATTGGCGTTTGGGAAACCTGCCTCGACGCCTCTGCACTGCGACTCTGCGTGGCACCCTACCACTCACCTACCCACTCACCTACCTACCCACTCACTCACCTACCCATTCACTCACCTACCTACCTACCCATTCACTCACCTACCCACTCACCTACTCACTCACCCACACACCTTTTATACTCACTCACCTATCCATTCACTCACCTACTTACTCACCCGCCACTCATTCACCTACTCACTCACATACTCACCTACCCACTCACTCACCTACCTACCCACTCACCTCTTCATTCACTCACCTACCTACCCATTCACTCACCTACCCACTCACCTACTCACTCACCCACTCACTTTTATACTCACTCATCTATCCATTCACTCACCTACTTACTCACCCGCCCATTCATTCACCTACTCACTCACAGACTCACCTAAGCACTCACCTACTCACTCATTTTTCTACTCGCCCCCCCATTCACTCAGCTACCCTTTCACTCACCTACACACTCACCCGCCCACTCACTCCCCTACTCACCCAGTGAATATTGAGCGGTTGTGTCGAAACTCATATATGCTCACCCTCGCCTAACCATCTACTCACATAACCCACTCATTCACCTACCAACTCACTCACCTACCCACCCACTCTCTCACCTACCCACTCACTCAACTACCCACCCACTCACTCACCTACCCATCCACTCACTCACCTACCCACCCACTCACTCACCTACCCACCCACTCACTCACCTACCCACTCACTCACCTACCCACCCACTCACTCACCTACCCACTCACTCACTCATCTTCCCACCCACTCACTCACCTACCCACCCACTCACACACTCACCCCGTACATATTTGAGCGGTTATCTCTAAACCAGCAAACGCATCAAACCTGGAGACAAGACACGCGTTTATTCTGAGTTAGTGGTGCCTAATGCACGGATTACTATATAAGATCAAAGAGAAAAACGCATCAATAACATACGCCGCTCGATTCACAATCTCCACATCGTTAATGTCACAGCCAACACACCATACATATATATATATACACAGGCGACGTTTCGGGCACTTACCCTCTCTACCTTACGAGCCATATGGGTGTTTAACGATCACGCGTCTCGCATGATGCAAGCGGAGCGGGGTTACACATCGAGGCCTATTCGTGTTATTAACACCGTTACTGCGTTACGCGTGGCACAGGCGATGTATCGTGTATCTTACATATACATCTTCATGTATTGTAAGCATTTGGTATTGTGTGTTATACATTATGAAGACAAAGGCGGTCTGCCTGTCACCCCCCCCCCCCCCCTACGTGTGCCTTGTCGGCCTTCATAGGTGCTCGCTAACAGCACTTGCCCCAACAGTCTGTTAAGGCTACACGGGGTTCTTTGTCTTTGTGTATAGCGGGGAGCGGTGGCGCGGTGGTTAGCGCTGCTCTGCGCTACGAACCCGGCGACCCGAGTTCGATTCCCGCTCACGACCACCTGGAACGGTGGTGATTGTCTGAATCCAATGCGCTGCTAGGTCGACTCAGCCTCAAACGAGTTACCTGGTGCGGTGTCTGTGTGTTGTACATCACCACTGGGGAGACAAAGGCGGCCGGGCGTGGTGCTGACCACCACCACACAACCCTTGCGTGCCGTGCCGGCCTTCTACTCGCTAACAGCACTTGCCCCAACACTCTGTTAAGGCTACACGGGACGGTGGGGATCTTTGTCTTTGTAAGAGACATGGGGGCGATTAAACCCGATTTTTGTTTAGCTTTCCCCATAACCGAAAAGGGGTGAAAAAAACCGGTTAAGTAACCGGTTTGCGCGTATATAAAAAATTACAATAATAATTAATCAAACGATTGTTTTTATTCCGCGTAACTGAAAACAGTCGCCTCTCTCGAAACGTAGAGAAATGCCACAAATCGTAGCGCGATTACAATTTATAAATATACATACAGTGTATATATATTTTTGTTTTTACTGATAGAGGAAGCGCCTGGAGCGATTGATGGTTTCATAGTCGGATTCGATCTCCCGGAGCGGCAGGTTTGACGCACGTTTGCGTTCAACCTCGGGGCGTTTGACTTCCACAAACAGAGACAAATCCCAACCGAATCGGTTATTCGGGGACTCTTTCTGAACCGTTAAATCGAATCTGGAAACGGTTACCGGTTCAGCACCCCCCCTAATGATACGTTTTGAATTACTGTACGTACAGTATGCTGGTGGCAGCGGTGCAAAAGCACAGCCAACAAACACAGCCCAACGCGTTTCGTGTCAACAACAACAACAACACAGACAAAGATCCCCCGTGTAGCCCCCACAGACTGTTGGGGCAAGTGCTGTATGAAGGCCGGAACGGTGCACGAGGGGGTGGGTGGTCAGCACCACGCCACAACACCACCAACTAACAACAACAACATCAACAACACCATCAACACCAACAACAACACCAACACCAACAACAACACCATCAACACCAACAACAACACCAACACCAACAACAACACCATCAACACCATCAACACCATCAACACCAACAACAACACCATCAACAACAACAACAACACCAACAACACCACCAACACCATCAACACCACCAACAACAACATCAAAATCACCAACAACATCAACACCAGCAACACCACCACCACCAACAACACCATCAACAACAACACCAACAACACCATCAACACCAACACCATCTACACCAACAACACCACCACCAACATCACCACCAACACCACCAACATCAACATCACCACCAACATCAACACCACCAACATCACCACCACCACCAGCAACAACACCAACAACACCACTAACACCACCAACAACACCACCACAAACACCACCACTGGGGAGACAAAGGCGGCCGGGCGTGGTGGTTGCTGCCCACCCACCCCCTCGTGTCCCACAGCTGCCGGTCCTCTTTCGACGCCGCTACTCGCCCACGGCACTTGCCCCGACACTCTGTCGAGGCTACACGGGGGACCTTTGCCCCTGGGTCTTATTGTGCGCATACGAATTTTCGCGTTCCGTGTTGTGCATCGGGAGCGCGTTCAGTGCCGTCGTGTTCATCCGTTGTCCCCAATCTGCGTTGTCCGCATCGTGCGTGCGAAATCCACTCATTGTGTGTCTTTGTGTGCGTGTGGTGCGTTGAATTCGTCTTATGTATACACGTGTGTGTGTGTACTTGTGCTGTGCGTGTGTTGTATGCATCGTACAATTAATGGACGATATGCCTTCTTTTACAATTAGATAGTTCGCGAATTGCGTGGAATTAATTCGATCATTGTTATCTATTTAATTGTATTGTCCAAAATGCCTTGGTATGTACGACACTAAGGACGTAGACTTATATTTCACGCGATACGTAACGTATGTCACGTCTGTACACAATATTGGATAGTGTACGTGTTAGACTTTATGTATTATTTGTGTGGCATGTACACAACGGTAATATATATATACGATGCGTATTGTCTGTACTGTATGATCTGTGTTACATGTTACACAATTATATGGGTACTGTATGTGTGTGTATTGTGTATTGTACACAATTATAATTGCTTGTATGATTTGTGGCGTTATTCACCGCAAGACATTAGCAAATGAACACACGAGAATTGGCCCGAATAGAATATTTAATTCGTTATTGCCTGTGCAATGTGTAATATAAAACGCGGAACGTGGTGTATATATATGTGTGTGTGTATTTAGTATGAGTGTATATATGAGATCAGTATTTATTTCGTTAATATTAACTACAATATATTATACGTACGGTATATTAACTGATATAAGTGTGTCTACTATATATTACATATTTGATGATTCCGATAAGCTAATCAGAATGATGATCGATTATCACGAATATATCCACTGCTGGATGAATGAACGGTAGGGGTGTGGGGTGTTTGACCATACTTCACCACGCTGGTCAATGGGGCGAGTTTGTGTTTGTGTCTGGGGACCAACCACTTTGAGATATCATCACGATCACCACCACCATCACCACTATTATCACCACCATCACCACCATCACCACTATTATCACCACCATCACCACCATCACCACCATCACCACCATTAATTATCACCATCACCACTATTATCACGAACACCACCAACATCACCGCCATCACCGCCATCACCATCATCATCACCATTACCACCATTAATTATCACCATCACCACTATTATCACCACCATCACCACTATTATCACGAACACCACCATCATCATCACAACCCCCATCACTGCCATAACCGCTATTATCACCAACCCCACCTTTTATCACCACCACCATCACCACCACCATGATCGGAATATGCGCGGCGCTAACTCCAGCGCCACCGCTCCCCCTATACGCGTACTAAAGTCCAGAGATATACACACACACACACGCTAAATACAAATATTACCTTTCACATATCGTCATAACTGCTTTACGGTGTCATCCATGATGCGTATAATAACAACACTCTAACAGGCACATTGCATGATGATTATACACAGTCCGTACAGTACGAGTGACCTGGGTGGTGAAGTATGGTCAATTGAGCTTTGAGGAAGCTCTCAGTCAGCACGTGTACACGCAAAGACAAAGATGCCCCGTGTAGCCTCCACAGACTGTTGGGGCAAGCACTGTTAGCGAGCACCTATGAAGGCCGGCACGGCACACGAGGGGGTGGGTGGCCAGCACCACGCCCGGCCGCCTTTGTCTCCCCAGTGGCGATGTTTACACATCGCACCAGGTACTCAGTTGAGGTTCAGTCTACCTAGGGGAGGCCCACGACCGGTTCAGATAATGGTCACTGGTGGTGGCCGTGAGCGGGAATCGAACTCGGGTCGCCGGCTTCGTAGCGCGGCGCGCTAACCGCTGCACCACCGCTCCCCGCCATCTAAACATACACACACACATAACGCACGTTGTACAACGCACATGATGTATTCACAACATCCACACATCCCACACGTATATATGTACACGGTGATCGTTCTGCAAAGAGACAGCTGCTATCGTGTGCGTACTCACGATGCCCCTGTACTCGGACTATATGAAATGCCGAGTGGCTACGTACGGTGCGAAAGAAGTTGCAACACGCATGCGTATTGTGAGCGTTAACACGTATATATATACATACACTCTATAGAATTTTAAGGATAATCTTGCGAAGGAATTGCATTTCAAATTAACCAACTGTGGCCCAGTCTTCGATATTCGTTGCATCAATCCTCTTACGTGTGTCGCTACCCATCATCATCATTATCATCATGATCATTAAACGCCTTCAAAACGTCTTCTTCCGCCGTTTCCATCCAATTCAGTGCGTATTTGTGAGAGAGAAAACAAAAATCCCGTGCAGCCAGCTACCCAGCTAGCTTCGGTGGCAACGTCCGCGCCGCAGAGAGGCATCGCTGGGGGTGGTGGACAGGAGCTCAGACAGCGGCCAGCCGCGAGTTCCACGTCGCTCATCGTTATCATCAGTGAACCGAGTAATTCGCCTCCCGTTGAGTGTGACACGAGAGGCAATGTTCAGCGGCTGACAGCGGCGCGTATCGGATGGTGTTGACGCCAATACCCTCCACTGCACCCTAACCACCCCGTCCGTGCCATCACCACCACCACACCATAACCACAGCAGACCCTAACCACCTCGTCCGTGCCATCACCATCACCACACCATAACCACAGCAGACCCTAACCACCTCGTCCGTGCCATCACCACAGCAAACCTTAACCACACCATCACCACAGCACACATTAACCACAGCACGCCCTAACCACACCATAACCACAGCATAACCACAGCACACCTTAACCACAGCACACCATAACCACAGCACACCTTAACCACACCTTAACCACACCTTAACCACACCTTAACCACACCATCACCACACCTTAACCACACCTTAACCACACCATAACCACACCATAACCACACCATCACCACACCTTAACCACACCTTAACCACACCCTAACCACACCCTAACCACACCTTAACCACACCATCACCACACCATCACCACACCATCACCACACCTTAACCACACCTTAACCACACCTTAACCACACCATCACCACCCCATAACCACAGCACACCTTAACCAAACCAAAATCGCGCACCACACCCTACACACCCTACACACTCAGCACACCCTACACCCCCTACACACCCTACACACCCTACACACCCTACACACCCAGCACACCCAGCACACTCAGCACACCCTACACACCCAGCACACCCAGCACACTCAGCACACCCTACACACCCTACACACCCTACACACCCTACACACCCAGCACACTCAGCACACCCTACACACCCTACACACCCTACACACTCAGCACACCCTACACACCCTACACACCCTACACACCCTACACACCCTACACACCCTACACACTCAGCACACCCTACACACCCTACACGCCCTACACACCCTACACACTCAGCACACCCTACACACCCTACACACCCTACACACCCTACACACTCAGCACAGCCAAAAACACTGACGCCGCACGCTGCTACACACCACCCGACGCACCACACCCACTCCACACAAAGACAAAGAACCCCCGTATAGCCTTAACAGACTGTAGGGGCAAGTGCTGTTAGCGAGCACCTATGAAGGCCGCTACAGTACGCGAGGTGGTGGGTGGCCAGCACCACGCCCGACCGCCTTTGTCTCCCTGGTGAAGATGTTTACACACCGCACCAGGTACTCATTTGAGGCTGAGTCGACCTAGGGGAGGCCCAGGACCGGTTCAAATAATCGTCACCGGTGTTTGGCCGTGAGTGGGGAAATCGAACTCGGGTCGCCGGGTTCGTAGCGCAGCGAGATAACCACTACACTACCGCTCCCCTAACACACCCACATACCCTATACAAAGACAAAGATCCCCCATATAGCCCTAACAGACTGTAGGGGCAAGTGCTGTTAGCGAGCACCTATGAAGGCCGAAACGGTACGCGAGGGGGGTGGGTGGCCAGCACCACGCCCGACCGCCTTTGTCTCCGTAATGAAAATGTTTACACACCGCACCAGGTACTCATTTGAGGCTGAGTCGACCTAGGAGAGGCCCAGGACCGGTTCAAATAATCGTCGCTGGTGTTGGCCGTGAGTGGGAAATCGAACTCGGGTCGCCAGGTTCGTAGCGCAGCGAGATAACCACTGCACCACCGCTCCCCTAACACACACCCACACACACAGCCCCACAACCACGCTGATACTGACACACCACCCTCTTACCACCCCGAACCACACCCTGATCACCCGCCCACCAAACCCCATACCCCAGCAGCTCACCCCACACACACCACGCTGATACTGACACACCACACACACTCTTACCACCCCGAACCACACCCTGACCACACGCCCACCAAACCCCATACCCCAGCAGCTCACCCCACACACACCACGCTGTTACTGACACACCACCCTCTTACCACCCCGAACAACACCCTGACCACCCGCCCACCAAACCCCATACCCCAGCAGCTCACCCCACACACACCACGCTGATACTGACACACCACACACACTCTTACCACCCCGAACCACACCCTGACCACCCGCCCACCAAACCCCATACCCCAGCAGCTCACCCCACACACACCACGCTGTTACTGACACACCACACCCTAACCACCCCGAACCACACCCTGACCACCCGCCCACCAAACCCCATACCCCAGCAGCCCACCCCACACACACCACGCTGATACTGACACACCACACACACTCTTACCACCCCGAACCACACCCTGACCACCCGCCCACCAAACCCCATACCCCAGCAGCTCACCCCACACACACCACGCTGTTACTGACACACCACACCCTAACCACCCCGAACCACACCCTGACCACCCGCCCACCAAACCCCATACCCCAGCAGCCCACCCCACACACACCACGCTGATACTGACACACCACACTCTTACCACCCCGAACCACACCCTGACCACCCGCCCACCAAACCCCATACCCCAGCAGCTCACCCCACACACCCCACACACCCCACACCCCACACCCCACACAGCCCACACACCCCACACAGCCCACACAGCCCACACAGCCCACACAGCCCACACAGCCCACACAACCACAGGACCGCACCCTCCTGTCTGCGGGGGGGGGGGTCTCCAGGGGGGTTATTTCTGGAGAATGAGGAGCGAGCCGAGAATCGGGGATGAATTGGGGGGCGGAGGGGGGGTGGCATTATGGATCGCCTTTCTGCGCAAAGACACAGGTCCCCCGTGTAGCCTCCACAGCCTGTTGGGGCAAGTGCTGTTAGCTAGCACCACCTACGAAAGCCGGCACGACGCACCACGCCCGCCCGCCTTTGTCTCCCCAGTGACAACGTTTACACGTCGCACCAGGTATTGATTTGAGGCTGAGTCGAGCTAAGGGAGGCCCAGGGATCGGATCAATTAATCGTCACTGGTGTTGGTGGCCGTGAACGGGAATCGAACTCGGGTCGCTGGGTTCGTAGGGCAGAGTGCTAACCGCTGCGCCACCGCTCCCCACATACTACGCACAAATTGTAAACGCACCTCGGCGTTACACTGCACAAAATACAGTTCGCATTACACACAGATACATACTGTACGTAGTACACGGATACATACTGTACTCAAATCACACATACACACACTACACATGCACTCCACATACATTCTACATTCATATACGAGGAGATGAGGTTGGAAAAATGGATTTAGGATTTTCGGAATATATTTACATGCTATTTAAATAACTTTCACTTAGATGATTGTAATATATTTTCATACAAATTGCTGCATTAAAAAAAAATAACAACGTAAAGTTCAATCGCTAAAACACAAAAAACGTTAATGTTGAATATTTTCACGACGTGGCCATTTTTTGCGGAAATTACATCATGAGAGGGGGGGGGGGGGGTAGAAAGCCGCGATTGTGACGTCACCGGAACTGACGCAATTTTTTGATGACGTCACATTTTTCTGATAAAACTATACAGCAGGACTTTCCTTTAGGGATTCGTTTTGGGACGTTTCATCGGGGATTTGGTATCGGATTTTGCATTGCTGCTACGAATCGGAAATGCATTCCGAATAGCATATTGGCTCTAAGCGTGCGTTGTACTTCTAGTGGTAGTGCCTTATGCCAATAATCCATGTTCTATTGTTCTATGGTCCTATAATCCATATCTCATACAGTACTCCAAAGGCAGCCTAATAGGGCTCCGCAAAATATGGAGTGGGGAAATTGAGCCCTGGTTGCACCAAACATGCAAAGATCGAGATTCCCTGTATAGCCTCCGCAGGCTGCTGGGGCAAGTGCTGTTAGCGAGCACCCATGAAGGCCGGAATGGTACGCGAGAGGGTAGAGTGGCCAACACCACGCCCGGCCGTCTTTGTCTTCCTTGTGGATATGTTTACACATGGGGGGGGGGGGCGCAGAACCGGTTCAGATAGGCGTCGCTGGCCACGTGCGGGAATCGAACTCAGGTCGTTGGGTTTGTCGCGTAACGCCCGAACCATTACTCAAACGATACCCACACACACTCACGTGCACACACACGCACACACACACGCACACACACGCACACACACACGCACACACGCGCACACACACACACACGGTCAGTCTTATCCGAGCGACAGGACGTAGGGAAAACAACACTGTTGTATGATAGACAAAAGAATTATATCATAGATAATAGGATTCTAGGATAGACCGTAGGATTTCATGATAGACAATGGCGTCGTATGATATGCGCTATTATCGTATGATAGGCAATATGATTGTCTGAAAAAGGATAGGGTTGTATGATAGACAATAGGGTTATATGATAGACAATTCGATTTTATGATCGAAAATTTGATTGTATGATATACGATATGATTGTATCATAGACAATATTTTTGTATCATAGACAATTGGATTATATGCAAGACAACATGATTGTATGATAGACAATCGGGTTGTATGATAGACAATTTGATTGTATGCCAGACAATAGGATTCTATGATATACGATATAATTGTATGATACACAATAGGAATGTAGGATAAACAATAGAATTTGCCCGATTCGTAGCGCGATGCGCTAACCACTGCGCCACCGCTCCCCAAGGCAAAGATCCCCCGTGTAGCCTGTAACAGACTGTTGGGGCAAGTGCTGTTAGCGAGCACCTATGAAGGCCGGCACGGCACACGAGGGGAGGGTGTCTATAACCACCACGCCCGGCCAACCTTCGCCTCCCCAGTGCTGCACTAGGTACTCAATTTTAGGCCGAGTGGACCTAGGAGAGCGCCTAGGACCGGTTCAGATACTGCAATCGTCATTGGTGTTGGTAGCCGTGAGCGGGAATCGAACTCGGGTCTCCAGATTCGTTGCGCGGTGCGCTAACCGCTACACCCACCCCCCTCTCCATCTCCCACACACAAAGAAACGCACACACACATAGACATACATCCCATTCACAAAGACAAAGATCCCCCTGATAGCCTTTAACAGACGATAGGGGCAAGTGCTGTTATCCAGCACTGCCTAAGAAAGCCGGCGCGGCGCACGAGGTGTGCTGTGTGGACAGAACCACGCCCGGACGTCTTTGTCTCCCCAGTGCTGAGGTTCTACACACCGCACCAGGTACTCATTGTGTGCCCAACACCGGTGACGAGTATCTGAACCGGTCCTGGGCCTCCCCTAGGTCGACTCAGCCTCCAAAAATTAGCACCTGGTACGATGTGTAAACATCGCCACTGGGGAGACAAAGGTGGCCGGGCGTGGTGGTTCCGTCCACCCCACCGCTTCGTGTGTTGAACTTCTTTCGCGCCGTCATCATAGGTGTTCGCGAACAGCACATGAACCAAATCTGTTCAAAGGCAATACGGGGGTGGGTGGGGGAGGGGTCTCTGTATCTATCCGGTTCGAATATTCGCTGCCGCTGTGATTCGAATCGTGAGTCGGGAAATCGAACTCGCCAGGGTTCGAAGCGCAGCGCGCTAACCGCTGCGCCACCGCTCCGCCCCCCCACACACTCGCTCGCTCGCCCTGCCGCGATTAGTAATTCTGCGCACGCAGAAACGACTCGGCCTGGCGCGGATGTCGTCGAGGGAGTTTCGTCTGGTTGGGGTGACAATTAAAATATATTTCCATCACCATCATCATGATCGCCGTTACTATCACAGCCACCGGAGTAACGGGCACTGTGACCATGACATCACCACCACCAGCACCACCACCACCACTCATAAGAGCAGCGTCGAAATAACCACCGCCACTATCATCGCCGCCACCACCACCACCACCGTCAATAACAAAGACAAAGATCCCCCGTGTAGCCTTCAACAGACTGTTAGGGCAAGTGCTGTTAGCGAGCAGCAACCTATGAAGGCCGGCACTGTGGCACACGAGGGGGTGGGTGGCCAGCACCACGCCCGCTGCACATCAAGCGCTGACGTCAGCACAGCGTTTGTGCCAGGCTAGGTGCACTTGGAGGCCACGTTTCGTGCCGAAGGCCCGCTGACAGGAGGGCATGGGCCAGACCCAGGCGCCATGGGTTGACTGACTGAGATGACCGGCAGATGCACCCACTGTGCCAACTTTTTTACGTTTTATCCGCCCGGCGCTCCGCTCGTTGTTGTGAGCGTCGCTCCTCTGCTCACCGCTGTCGCTGGAGGAGCGACTGCCTCCAAAATGCCCAGCAGCAGCGTCCTTCACGAGCCTCCTCCACAGAGGTTCCACATCTTTCTGTACCACATCAGTCCATCGCCTCTCTAGCCAGTGCTACTCACTCACACTCACCCATTCACTCACCCATTCACCCACTCACTCACCCATTCACCCACTCACTCACCCATCACCCACTCACTCACCCATTCACCCACTCACTCACCCATCACCCACTCACTCACCCATTCACCCACTTACTCACCCATTCACCCACTCACCCATCACCCACTCACTCACCCATTCACCCACTCACTCACCCATCACCCACTCACTCACCCATTCACCCACTCACTCACCCATTCACCCACTCACTCACCCATTCACCCACTCACTCACCCATCACCCACTCACTCACCCATCACCCACTCACTCACTCATCACCCACTCACTCACCCATTCACCCATTCACTCACCCATTCACCCACTCACTCACCCATTCACCCACTCACTCACCCATTCACCCACTCACTCACCCATTCACCCACTCACTCACCCATTCATCCACTCACTCACCCATTCACCCACTCACTCACCCATTCACCCACTCACTCACCCATCACCCACCCACTCACCCATCACCCACTCACTCACCCATCACCCACTCACTCACCCATCACCCACCCACTCACCCATCACCCACTCACTCACCCATCACCCACTCACCCATCACCCACTCACTCACCCATCACCCCATCTCTTCTCCACCCCGCGCCGCACCCGTTTAGCCGCCCTCTATGCA
This sequence comes from Lethenteron reissneri, assembly GCF_015708825.2. Classification (NCBI taxonomy): domain Eukaryota; kingdom Metazoa; phylum Chordata; class Hyperoartia; order Petromyzontiformes; family Petromyzontidae; genus Lethenteron; species Lethenteron reissneri. The sequence continues at coordinate 4,318,257 of NC_083826.1, read as the reverse complement.
GCCCAACAGACGCTGCTTAGGCATGCGGTGGCTGGGCATGCGGGCTCCATGACCCAGCCAACGCAGCCTCGCCTGACACACACGCACCGACACACGCGCACCCGCCACCGTGCGTGTAGTCACGCGTGACACAATTGACCCCAAACACTCGCCTCGCTGTCACAGTGACAGACAGGGGGAGTGTAGTGCGCACACGTCAGCCTGTGTAGCAATCAGTGTGCACACACACACGCACGCACACACACAGTGACACGCACACACACAGTGACACGCACACACACATTCACACGCACACACACAGCGTCTTGCTCTCTCGCTCTCTCTCATACAAATATAAAGGTCCCCCCTGTAGCCTTAAGAGACTTTTCGGGCAAGTGCTGTTAGCGAGCAGCAACCTATGAAGGCCGCTACGGTGCACGAGGGGGTGGGTAGCCAACACCACGCCGCCCGGCCGCCTTTGTCTCTCTTGTGTTGACAATGTTTACTGCACACCGTATCAGGTACTCATTTAAGGCTGAGTCGACCTAGCGGATGGCCCAGGACCGATACATATATCCGCCACTGCTATCGGTCGTGAGCGGGGGAATTGAACTCGGGTTGCCGGGACTCCGGAGCGCAGTGGCGCTAACCGCTGCGCCACCGCTCCTCGCACTCGCACACAATTATTGAAAGAACTAATGAGAGAGAGAGAAGGGAGAGAGGGGGGGGGGTGTGAGTGAACCGGCCCCCGCAGAGGCTCAAGGTTAAAGTCAAGGTGTAGATGTCGCACTATTTCTCTATCGCGCATTGTGCACAATCACTGGATGGTGCGTGCAGCGGCCGAGCAAGACCCCCGTGTATCTGTGCGCGCGGGGTTCAGGGTGGGGGGGGGAGGGGAAACCCGGGCGTTGAAATTAATTAATTAATTGCTTCCTGCAATTACCTCGATGATTAATTAGGCACGTGACCCACACGCCACACTCAATTAACGCGCAGTAAATCGCGTGGATGCGATGCACGCTGAGGACACTGCGTGTGAACTGAGCTACAGATGTGAGATAATCAATAGCCAACGATGTTCTAGAAGGGCTAGAGAGCTGAGTGAGTGATGTGAATTCTAGTGATGTTCTGGAAGGGCTAGAGAGCTGAGTGAGTGTGAATTCTAGTGATGTTCTGGAAGGGCTAGAGAGCTGAACAAGTGATGTGAATTCTAGTGATGTTCTGGAAGGGCTAGAGAGCTGAGTGAGTGATGTGAATTCTAGTGATGTTCTGGAAGGGCTAGAGAGCTGAGTGAGTGATGTGAATTATAGTGATGTTCTGGAAGGGCTAGAGAGCTGAGTGAGTGATGTGAATTCTATCGATGTTCTGGAAGGGCTAGAGAGCTGAGTGAGTGATGTGAATTATAGTGATGTTCTGGAAGGGCTAGAGAGCTGAGTGAGTGAATTCTAGTGATGTTCTAGAAGGGCTAGAGAGCTGAGTGAGTGATGTGAATTCTAGTGATGTTCTGGAAGGGCTACAGAGCTGAGTGAGTGATGTGAATTATATTGATGTTCTGGAAGGGCTCGAGAGCTGAGTGAGTGATGTGAATTCTAGTGATGTTCTAGAAGGGCTAGAGAGCTGAGTGAGTGATGTGAATTCTAGTGATGTTCTGGAAGGGCTAGAGAGCTGAGTGAGTGAATTCTAGTGATGTTCTAGAAGGGCTAGAGAGCTGAACGAGTGATGTGAATTCTAGTGATGTTCTGGAAGGGCTAGAGAGCTGAGTGAGTGAATTCTAGTGATGTTCTAGAAGGGCTAGAGAACTGAACGAGTGATGTGAATTCTAGTGATGTTCTGGAAGGGCTAGAGAGCTGAGTGAGTGATGTGAATTATAGTGATGTTCTAGAAGGGCTAGAGAGCTGAACGAGTGATGTGAATTCTAGTGGTGTTCTAGAAGGGCTAGAGAGCTGAGTGAGTGATGTGAATTCTAGTGATGTTCTAGAAGGGCTAGAGAGCTGAGTGAGTGATGTGAATTATAGCGATGTTCTGGAAGGGCTAGAGAGTTGAGTGAGTGATGTGAATTCTAGTGGTGTTCTAGAAAGGCTCGAGAGCTGAGTGAGTGATGTGAATTCTAGTGGTGTTCTAGAAGGGCTAGAGAGCTGAGTGAGTGATGTGAATTCTAGTGGTGTTCTAGAATGGATAGAGAGCTGAGTGAGTGATGTGAATTCTAGTGATGTTCTGGAAGGGCTAGAGAGCTGAACAAGTGATGTGAATTCTAGTGGTGTTCTAGAAGGGGTAGATAGCTCAGTGAGTGATGTGAATTATAGTGATGTTCTGGAACGGTTCGAGAGCTGAGTGGGTGATGTGAATTATATTGATGTTTTGGAAGGGCTAGAGAGCTGAGTGAGTGATGTGAATTCTAGCGATGTTCTGGAAGGGATAGAGAGCTGAGTGAGTGATATGAATTCTAGCGATGTTCTGGAAGGGGTGGAGAGTTGAGTGAGTGATGTGAATTATAGTGATGTTCTGGAAGGGCTAGAGAGCTGAACGAGTGATGTGAATTCTAGCGATGTTCTGGAAGGGCTAGAGAGCTGAGTGGGTGATGTGAATTATATTGATGTTCTGGAAGGGCTAGAGAGCTGAACGAGTGATGTGAATTCTAGTGATGTTCTGGAAGGGATAGAGAGCTGAGTGAGTGATGTGAATTCTAGTGATGTTCTGGAAGGGCTAGAGAGCTGAACGAGTGATGTGAATTCTAGTGATGTTCTAGAAGGGCGAGAGAGCTGAGTGATGTGAATTCTAGTGATGTTCTAGAAGGGCGAGAGGGCTGAGTGAGTGGTGTGAATTCTATCGATGTTCTGGACGGGCTAGAGAGCTCAGTGATGTTCTAGAAGGTGAACCCGGAACATATTTCGGCGGCGCGCCTGGCACACACACCACATTCCGTATACCTCTTATCGCTATTCGCTGTGACTATAACTGTCGCCACGTGTCACTTGATCCATTGTGCCAGACATATTAAATGCGGTAGGTCTTGGCATAAATCCTGTTCCCGCAAAGCTTTTTTTTGCGACAACGCGGTTCTTCCACTATTCGAACAACGCCGAAAACGTCGGTTATAACGTGGAACGGCCGGTTACGGGTAGGGTACGGGTATCGGGTACCTGATTGCGACCTCTGGGATGAAGCCATGTTGCAGGCGCGGGTGGGTTGAGTCTAGGAACTTTAATTGTGAGAAGAGACAAGACCGTTGGGAAATGAGTGACAAACGGTGACTCACCAGTGACTCACGGTCTACCCGTACCCGGCCGCACCAGGGTCGCAAACGGGTACCCGTACCCGGCCGGGTACAGGTAGCCGGGTATCGGGTAGGGTACGGGTATCGGGTACCCGGTTGCGACCTCTGCTACGTGGTGTGCGTAGTGGCACATCGCATCTCGCCACAACGTTGTCGTTACATTATTCATGGGCGGGGGGGGGGGATTGTTTTCGCTTCACGCGTTTTTTCGCTTAGCGCCGCACGTTTCAGGAACGCATCTGCCGCGTTAAACGAGGATTCGCCTGTGTGCCGTGAGCGGTTCAGCTCCTGAGCGATGCCGATGGCAACACGCGCATCATTCGACTAACGCACGCGCACACAGATGCCGTGCTACGCGGATCACGCATGCTCTCGTACGCCACGGACACAAATCCTCCACAATAATATCGGTGATAATTGTTTTTTTAACCCTTTTATCTGGCAACAAAACTGACACCTTTTTTTACAAGGAGTCATGTTTGCATAGACCACAATACCTGCAGTCGTAATGCAAACAAAAAACACAACTTTGATAATGTATGCACTGTCCTTGAAGTTGATTGGTCCACACCCGAGACAGCTTTCCTTAGAGCCTAGTCTCACATGGTGTTGGCCTTTTGGCGTCATCTGGTCCAACACCATGTGAGACTAGGCTCTAAGGAAAGCTGTCTCGGGTGTGGACCAATCAACTCCAAGGACAGTGCATACATTATCAGAGTTGTGTTTTTGTTTGCATTATGACTGCAGGTATTGTGGTCTATGCAAACATGACTCCTTGTAAAAAAAAGGTGTCACTTTTGTTGCCAGATAAAAGGGTTAAAAAACAATTATCATATTTTTTCTTCTGGCAAATGAGGTTCCAATGGAATAATATCGGTGTTTGGGGTTAGATCGCGAAAATATAAATGCGTCTTGATTTAAAGCTTTCGTGACTGCAGGGATTCAAATTATTGGTTCTTTCGGTAAAGTCACGTAGAAGGGAAATTATAAAATAATATAAATTTAAAACAATAAAAATTCTCACGACGTTTCGACTGCAACACAAGCAATCATCATCAGGTGTAAAATCCACAGCGAGATTTTTTTTTCAAATGTTCAAACTTGATAACGATTGCTTGTGTTGCAGTCGAAACGTCGTGAGAATTTTTATTGTGTAATATTTTTAGTATTTTATTATTTCCCTTCTACGTGACTTTACCGAAAAAACCAAGAATATAAAAAATGCGTCGTTAAACCCGCCACCACCCGACACAGCCACTCAGTGAGGTTTGTCACGCAAACTTTGTCGCTAGTGCAGCAACAACGCTTGTGTGTTCGAGAGCAAAGCCACAACATTTACAATCGGAGCGCGACGTTTCGCCAGTAATTACAAGCGGCTTCATCAGGCCACATTTGTGGAGAAATCCTCTCGTTGCGTTCCTTAAATAAAGGGGATAGATGTGATGACGTCACGTGTGAGCTCTTCACGAATATTAATGAATGCGTCTAAATTACAATGGGTATCCATTGCCGACTGGGTTACATTGTGCACGCACCGCATGTCGTTTGCATGCGCTCAAATACCCGTTAGGGGCCGTCCATAAATGACGTCACGCACCTGGGGGGGGGGGTCAGAGATTTGTGACGATGTGTGACAAGGGGGGGGTTGAGAAATGTGACGTCACGTCAAAATGCGCAACTTTAAATAAATATAGACAACACGTTCTACTTAATTAAATAGACTTTTTAATAAATGTTTTCTCTTTTTCGATTTAAAGCTTTCGTGACTGCAGGGGTTCTTTCGGTAAAGTCACGTAGAATGGAAATAATAAAATAATAAATAAATAAATATTAGACATAATTTAATCGTATTTTTTAAAGTTTATTATTTTATTATTTCCATTCTACGTGACTTTACCGAAAGAACCAAGAAAATGTTTTCTCCTACAACATCAGAGTGCAGCGCCACATTAAATACGCACTACAATGACTATAGTTTAAAGCGATTTGAAGCATGTTTTTTTTGGTGGGGGGGATGGGCAGAGCTTCGTGACGTCACATTTGAGGGGGGGGTCTGACTTTTTGTGACGTCGTGTAACGAGGAGGGGGGGTGGTGGGGGGGGGTCAAAAATCGTCCAAACCCGCGTGACGTCATTAATGGACCAGCCCCTTATTGCCTGCGTCCAGGTAGTCCCCATTGACAAATCACCACGCCTCAATGGGGACTACCTGCGTCCAGGTAGTCCCCATAGACAGGTCACCACGCCTCAATGGGGACTACCTGCGTCCAGGTAGTCCCCATTGACGCGCGGTGACCTGTCCAGGCACTGCGTTGTGTCCGCCAGCCCCGTGGCATTTCTCGGCGTTCTCGTCTCGGCGTTCTCGGCGTCTCCTTGACCTCGGGGGCGATCGATGACAGGCAACTGGAGACATCGACACGACTCGAGCCAATGGCGGTGCCAAGATTTTCAGGTGGGAGGTGGGAGTTGGGGGGTGGGGCTTGGCAATTAGAAATGATAGAGGAGTTGTTAGTAAGTATGGATTCTAGATTTGAAGCTTTCGTGACTGCAAGGATTCATATTGTTAGGTTTTTTTCGGTAAAGTCACGTAGGTAAAAAATTTAAATTAATATAAGTAAAATAAAAATAAAATAAAAATCACGACGTTTCGAAGGCAACACAAGCTTCCGTCTTCAGGTGGAACCGTCACAGCCCGATAGCTGTATCAAGTGAGAGAAATTCCAAGAAATATACAAGGACTGTTTTCTTGGAATTTCTCTCACTTGATACAGCTGTCGTGCTGTGACGGTTCCACCTGAAGACGGAAGCTTGTGTTGCCTCCGAAACGTCGTGATTTTTATTTTATTTTTATTTTACTTTTATTAATTTAAATTTTCTACCTACGTGACTTTACCGAAAAAAAAACCTAAGAATAAAAATAGTAAGTAAGGACTTAATTTGGAGCTTTCGTGACTGCAGGAATTACTCTTTGGTTCTTTCGGTAAAGTCACGTATAAAGAGAAAATAATACATTAAATACTAGCATATTTTTCGCCTTCCTACATTTCTTAAAAGTATGCAAGTATTTAATTTATTATTTTCTCTTTATACGTGACTTTACCGAAAGATCCAAAGAGTAAGTAAGGACCTGTCCCTTGCTTTTTATGCGACGCGTGTGCGGCGATGGCGCAGACATCGATCGAGGGTCGAATTCGAACCGCGTCGTGTGATCGGCATCGCGCTCGCTGAAGCTGTTGATGCCTTCAGGGAAGTCGTGTCCTGTATACGCAACTGCGCACAAATCTGAGTCACTTATAACCGCTTTGCCGTTACGTATTGCCAATTGTGGACTCAGACTATTGTCCTATCATCTCATAGAGTCCCTGGCACGTAATCATATGCTACACAGTGGCAGTGGGGGACGCAAAATGCCGATTTATTACTAATCAACCCCAATGATCCGATCGAAATTAGGGATTTCGATCGGATCATTGGGGGGGGGGGCACGTGCCACCCCCCCCCCCCCCCACTGGCTCCGCCAGTGACTCAACCCGAAAGGGCATTGTTAGAGTCGCCAAATAATAACAACAACAACAGCAACCAACAAGGCCTTGCATGAGTGTGGCCTGTAAAGGAAATGTATAACAGACGACGTTTCGGGCAAACGGACCTTCGTCATGGCACACGAATGATTAAACACATTCCTCCTGCGGAGGGAGCTGGTAGGAACGTTGGGTTGCTCGGTCAATGGCCAGGGTCAACGGCGGCGTGGTGTATACCGCAAATATGCCCGACTGTGAGGGCGGGCACAAGCCGGCGTGAGTAGGTTAAACGTTGAGTTTTATAAGGGCACCACAGGGTGACCAGCCCCTCCCTACCCAGCCCCACCCCCCACCCAGCCCACCCTCACCACTCAGCCCCTCCCCACCCTCCCCACCGAGCCCCTCCTCCCCTCCCCACCCAGCCCCACCCTCCTCACCCAGCCCCTCCCCACCCTCCCCACCCAGTCCCTCCCCACCCAGCCCCTCCCCACCCAACCCCTCCCCACCCTCCCTACCCAGCCCCTCCCCACCCTCCCCTCCCCACCCAGCCCCTCCCTCCCCACCCAGCCCCTCCCTGCACGACGGACGGACACAATAATCCCCTGTGGGCTGGTGTAACCAGGAGGTTCCTACCAGTATTACACACGTTGGATGCGTGTTGCTTGCAAGGTGGGTCGTTGGCGAACGTTTGTACAACGGGAGACCAGTCCGCACGTTCTGACACAAACACCGCCGCGTGCGTAGCACTTCGAGAGACACGAGGTTGATAACAGGCGACGTTTCGGGCAGTGGCCCTGGCCCTTCTTCGCAGCACGTAGACAAAGGGGCACTGGGGCTGACTCGCACCGGTGTTGGCACGGAGCGTGCTGAGTGTCTCTTGTTGGACGATCTCCGTGCTTTGTGCACCACCGCTGCAACTCGCTGAGCACGTGCCCCTGAGCTATGAAAAGAGCTTCATAGCTCATCGGATTCCTCCTGACCCCCCTTCTCCCCCCCTCCTCCTCCCTGCTCCCTCCCCCTCCCCTTCTCCTCCCCCCTCCTCCTCCCTCCCTCCTTCCTCCTCCCCCCTCCTCCTCCTCTTCCCCCTCCTTCCCCCTCCTCCTCCTTCCTCCTTGTTTCTCTCGTCTCTGACTCAGAATCAGAATCTGTGTTTAGAGGAGGAATCAGATGAGCTATGACACAATATGTTTTATCACAGATGTCCAGGAGGGAGCGGGTCAGTCCGATATGAGTGCAAAGTAGAGCAAATGTTCACAAATCACTTTTTAAAAAATACAAACAACCCCCAAATTTGTTTTTTAAAATTGTATTTTACCAGGTTAAGGCCCGCTGAGTTATTAGCTTCTTTTTCAGAAGCGACTTCGCCGCATATTTCAAGTTCAAGTTCATTTATTAGGTATAGCCCTGTGAGCCATTCGGCTCTTGAATCGGGTGCAACCGCAACAAACAAAAACATGAACAAAAAACATCTTAAAGTGAATATGTGACTGAGTGCAAACAGAAAATCCAAAAAAAGACAGAAAATATTGCAGAAAAAGCACCGTACACCAACACGGTGTGCAAAAATCCCAGTGGGATGCAAGTCAAACAACAACAACCACAAGACAACTCAGATTAAGGCCATCAGTCTAACTCTGTACTACAACAAACAAACATGGCCAAACCAAAAAACCTTTCGAAAATCACCAAAACAAAGCCATAAAAGCAATGAAACAGTGGTCATAGGAACTGTGACCGACTTTCCGCAATAAACGACGTAAACAACATGTACCACCAAACTCTGCAGCCATAGCTGGCTGCATGAGTCACTCCACAACGGTAGGAGCATCAGTCGGAGTATCAACATTTTTCAATGCATATAATAGCTCAACCAAGTGGCTGAGACCATCCCATCCCAAGTCTCCACCGTGCCTCCCTCGCCCCTACTGTCCGCAGTATCGCTCTCTCCGCCCCTGCTCCCATTCACTGGAACCAACCCCCCCTGAAACACGCAGAGCAATCATCTTCACCATCACAACAACAACAAACAACAACAAGCTGCAGCTTCCCTTCCTCCCTTAGAACAACCCCCCATCTCTTGTCCCCTAGGCTAGCATCATCCTGACACTGCAACTGCTGCCCCCTGCCCCCCAGCTGCGAACAGGCCTACCCCTATCACTACCCCCTATCACTACCCCTATTACTACCCCTATCACTATCACTACCCCTATCACTACCCCCTATCACTACCCCCTATCACTATCACTACCCCTATCACTACCCCTATCACTACCCCTATCACTACCCCCTATCACTACCCCCTATCACTATTACTACCCCTATCACTACCCCCTATCACTATTACTACCCCTATCACTACCCCCTATCACTACCCTTATCACTACCCCTACCACTATCACTACCCCCTATCACTACCCCTATTACTACCCCTATCACTATCACTACCCCTACCACTACCCCTATCACTACCCCCTATCACTACCCCCTATCACTATTACTACCTCTATCACTACCCCTATCACTATTACTACCCCTATCACTACCCCCTATCACTACCCCCTATCACTATTACTACCCCTATCACTACCCCTATCACAACCCCTATCACTACTCCTATCACTACCCCCTATCACTATTACTACCCCTATCACTACCCCTATCACTATCACTACCCCTATCACTACCCCCTATCTACCCCTATCACTATTACTACCCCTATCACTATTACTACCCCTATCACTATTACTACCCCCTATCACTACCCCTATCACTATTACTACCCCTATCACTACCCCCTATCACTACCCCCTATCACTATTACTACCCCTATCACTACCCCTATCACTACCCCTATCACTACCCCCTATCACTACCCCCTATCACTATTACTACCCCTATCACTACCCCCTATCACTATTACTACCCCTATCACTACCCCCTATCACTACCCCTATCACTACTCCTACCACAATCACTACCCCCTATCACTACCCCTATTACTACCCCTATCACTATCACTACCCCTACCACTACCCCTATCACTACCCCCTATCACTACCCCCTATCACTATTACTACCCCTATCACTACCCCTATCACTATTACTACCCCTATCACTACCCCCTATCACTACCCCCTATCACTATTACTACCCCTATCACTACCCCTATCACAACCCCTATCACTACTCCTATCACTACCCCCTATCACTATTACTACCCCTATCACTACCCCTATCACTATCACTACCCCTATCACTACCCCATATCTACCCCTATCACTATTACTACCCCTATCACTATTACTACCCCTATCACTATTACTACCCCCTATCACTACCCCTATCACTATCACTACCCCTTTCACTACCCCTATCACTACCCCTATCGCTACCCCTACCACTACCCCTATCACTACCCCTATCACTACCCCTATCACTACCCCCTATCACTACCCCTATCACTACCCCTATCACTACCCCTATCACTACCCCTATCACTACCCCTACCACTAATTATACCACTACCCCTATCACTACCCCTATCACTACCCCTATCACTACCCCTATCACTATCACTACCCCTATCACTACCACTACCCCTACCCCTATCACTACCCCCTATCACTATCACTACCCCTACCACTACCACTACCCCTACCACTACCCCTATCACTACCCCTATCACTACCCCCTATCACTATCACTACCCCTACCACTACCCCTACCACTACCCCTATCACTACCCCCTATCACTATTACTACCCCTATCACTACCCCTATCACTACCCCTATCACTACCCCTATCACTACCCCCTATCACTACCCCCTATCACTATTACTACCCCTATCACTACCCCCTATCACTATTACTACCCCTATCACTACCCCCTATCACTACCCCTATCACTACCCCTACCACTATCACTACCCCCTATCACTACCCCTATTACTACCCCTATCATTATCACTACCCCTATCACTACCCCTATCACTACCCCCTATCACTACCCCCTATCACTCTTACTACCCCTATCACTACCCCTATCACTATTACTACCCCTATCACTACCCCCTATCACTACCCCCTATCACTATTACTACCCCTATCACAACCCCTATCACTACTCCTATCACTACCCCCTATCACTATTACTATCCCTATCACTACCCCTATCACTATCACTACCCCTATCACTACCCCCTATCTACCCCTATCACTATTATTACCCCTATCACTATTACTACCCCTATCACTATTACTACCCCCTATCACTACCCCTATCACTATCACTACCCCTTTCACTACCCCTATCACTACCCCTATCACTACCCCTACCACTACCCTTATCACTACCCCTATCACTACCCCTATCACTACCCCCTATCACTACCCCTATCACTACCCCTATCACTACCCCTATCACTACCCCTACCACTAATTATACCACTACCCCTATCACTACCCCTATCACTACCCCTATCACTACCCCTATCACTATCACTACCCCTATCACTACCACTACCCCTACCCCTATCACTACCCCCTATCACTATCACTACCCCTACCACTACCCCTACCACTACCCCTATCACTACCCCTATCACTACCCCCTATCACTATCACTACCCCTACCACTACCACTACCCCTACCACTACCCCTATCACTACCCCTATCACTACCCCTACCACTACCCCTATCACTACCCCTATCACTACCCCTATCACTACCCCCTATCACTACCCCTATCACTACCCCTATCACTACCCCTATCACTACCCCTACCACTAATTATACCACTACCCCTACCACTACCCCTATCACTACCCCTATCACTACCCCTATCACTATCACTACCCCTATCACTACCACTACCCCTACCCCTATCACTACCCCCTATCACTATCACTACCCCTATCACTACCCCTACCACTACCCCTACCACTACCCCTATCACTACCCCTATCACTATCACCACCCCTATCACTACCCCTATCACTACCCCCTATCACTACCCCTATCACTATCACTACCCCTACCACTACCCCTACCACTACCCCTATCACTACCCCTATCACTATCACTACCCCTACCACTACCCCTACCACTACCCCTATCACTACCCCTATCACTATCACTACCCCTACCACTACCCCTATCACTACCACTACCCCTACCACTGCCCTAGGGGTGTGCAGCCTGTGGCTCTTCCAGGACTGCGCCGTGGCCGTGATATTTATTCAGGACCCGGCGTCTCGTAATCACCTTGAGGGCGGGGGGGAGAGGGGATTTTGTTTTTACCGAATTCGAACCAAAAAGTGGCCCCTTCTCGTTATTTTTCTTGCCGACTCACTGCCCCTCCCCCTCTCACTGCCCCTAACCCTCCTAACCACTCCCACCTGTCCTCCTGTCACCATGACGAGGCTGCCACGACGCTTCACTAACCCAACTCCTTTACTTGAAGCGCTATCGTCTTACGCGCCACTTTATCGTCGTTGTAAAGTGCCTCGCGTAAGGCACCTTATCAGTGCGCACTCGAGTCGAGACGAGCGATTTGATGTGGAGCGCTGAGATTATGATGACAAAAGCCCTCCTTCCTTCGAGACTCAAGCAAGATCATGTGCACCTCCTCCTGGCTTTGACATTCCCCCAGCGCCTCTTCACCCCTCCACCACCCTCCCTCCGCTTTCTCGAAGACGCGGGCGGTGTTCAGGATCAACCGTATCAGAACATTCGTCAACACAACGATGGAACTCGCCGTCGAACAGCGCTGTAGTGTTGCGCTCGTTCAACGGATGAGGGGCGAAACAGCGAAACGACACTAACTCTCTCGCTCTCTCTCTCGCTCTGTCTCTCTCGCTCTCGTTTTGTTACGATCAGATGAAACAAGAAGATGCTCGGTGTAGTCGGCACTTTGCTTCGTTCATCATTTCGGTTTTTTTTTCAATGCTTTGCTTTACGTGCCCCCCCCCCCGCCCCCCTGTTTAAATGAAATATTTCACGAAAGATTTCTATATTCTTGGGTTTTTTCGGTAAAGTCACGTAGCCGTAGTTTCAGCCGCACCAACCTTACCATAATAATAAAAAAAAATTATATCCAGGGGCCTGTCCTGGCTCCTCCCCCCTCAACCAGTATATATACGGGGTCGGATCTCTTGGAATTTATCATTTACTTGATACAGCAAGCGTGCTGTGACGGTTCCACCTGAAGACGGAAGCTTGTTTTGCCTCCGAAACGTCGTGATTTTTATTTTAATTTTACTTTTTTACCTACGTGACTTTACCGAAAAAACCCAAGAATATGAATCCTTGCAGTCACGAAAGCTTCAAGTCTAGAAAGATTTCTAGCTCTGCTCCTTTTTCGTACCCCTTCCCTGTCTCTCTACCCCCCCCCCCCTCTCTACCCCCCCTCTCTCTCTCTCTCTCCCTACTCTAAGTCTATGTTCCCCCTGTTTTCTATGTACATATAAAAAAAAAAAATTTTACTACGACAAGTGCTGCATCTGCACCCAACCCTCGCAGTCCTACGGCCTCCGACGGTAGCTCGTATATCTGCATGCAGAGCTCCCCGTATTCTGCCACCGCTCTCGTGCGGGAGTGAATGGGAACAAACCGAGCCCTAGGGGAGCAGGCGAAGGGTCCTCCAGAACGCATCGCCGCTGTGGAGTATTTGTGTTATTTGCGCACAAAAGACAACCGACAAACACAAAAAGAAACTTCCACCTGAAGACGGAAGCTTGTGTTGCCTCCGAAACGTCGTGATTTTTATTTTATTTTTATTAATTTTAATTTAAAATTTTTACCTACGTGACTTTACCGAAAAAACCTAAGAATATGAATACAAAAAGAAACAACAGCACAAAGATGTGTGAGACTCGTCCGTAAACAACGACCGCGCGCGCGCGGCGTGGAGCCTTTCAACGGAACAATATCAGTGGCAACGTTTCGGGCAATGGGCCTTCTTCCAGTTCGAGGAATGCGTTGCGGAGGCATGCGAGTTGAGTGTTCGTGGTTGATTCTAGATTTGAAGCTTTCGTGACTGCAAGGATTCATACTCTTGGGTTGTTTTCGGTAAAGTCACGTAGGTAAAACAATAAAATAAAAAAATACTAAAAAGTAATCATAGAAATAAAATACAATAAAAAAATCACGACGTTTCGGAGGCAACACAAGTCTCCGTCATCAGGTGGGACCGTCACAGCTAGATTTGCTGTATCACCGAAAAAACCTAAGCTATGTTCGTGGTTGTTTAGTAAACTCCGCCGCCTGTGCGCCGTTGCCAGCTGCGACAGAAGCTGCCTCACCAAATAATGTATCCGTCAAACAGAAAGCACCACCACCATCATCACCACCATCATCATCACCATCATCATCACCATCATCACCACCACCATCATCACCACCACCATCACCATCATCACCACCATCATCACCATCATCATCATCACCATCATCACCACCACCATCACCACCACCACCATCATCATCATCACCATCATCATCACCATCATCACCACCATCATCACCACCACCACCAAAACCATCACCATCATCATCACCACCACCATCATCACCATCATCACCACCACCACCACCATCATCACCATCATCACCACCACCATCATCACCATCATCATCACGTATTTTCTCTTGACACATCCCGTCAGCCAGAAGGGGCAGCCAGAGCTTGTCAATCCACTACCGAGTGAGGGCCTCCCTACGTCGTACGTCTCGCGGGGTGGACGTGGTGTTATTTGACATACTTCACCACGCTGGTCATCGCGAGTGCGTTGTTGGGGGAAAGGCGGCGAGCGTATGGGCCGACGAGGACGCATCGAGAGGTGCAGTACAACAATGGATTTTGCACAGCAACTCAGTAGCAGCAGCAGCAGCCTGTAGCAGGATGATGATGGTGGTGTTGGTGGTTATGCTTGCTGCACGCGGCTGCCTATAATCCAGGGTTGTTGGATCATACACGGATCGCGTGAAGCTCCCTCCCGACCCGTGGGGGGGGGGGGGTCGAGGAGGAGCAGGCGCCGTGGTTGGCACGAGAAGGCGGTACAGCAAAAAAACACAAAAAATTAACCCGTAAAAACAACGTTTTTCACTATAAATCTTTTATATGCGTGGCGGCTAGAGTCCTCTCGTCCTCTGGCTTGAGATGGCTGCCACCTATGGGTCAGATGATTGCCTGCTACCATTAAGCAATTGGTAATTAAATATTTAAAAAATTCCTAAAAAGTGTAAAGTTATGGAAAAATCTTTTCACGAAAATAAATTGTCACGCACAACGAGTCTGTGTGCAAAATGTCAGCTCGATTGGATCACGGGAAGTGGGTTAAAAAACGGCCCGAAAGATTTGCAAGGTCGTAAGCGCGCAAGCAAGCAAGTGAACTTAATATAAAGGATTTAAAAATGATTGCCCTCTACATGTCCTTTCTGTATGACGGGATAAAGTGTTGCTCCCTCGCACGCGTGGGTTTTCTCCGGGTTATCCGTTCTCCAACCACACGTAGACACGCTCGTGATTCATTTGCTGAGAAACATCATGGAAATGAGGACCGCAGAGCTCGGGAAACTGTGGGAAATGCCCGTCTCCTGACCGCGTGGCTGCTGTTGCTGCTGCTGCTGCTACTCCTGATGTTGCTACTCCTGCTGCTGTTGCTGTTGCTGCTGTTGTTGCTGCTTCTGCTACTCCTGCTGCTACTACTCCTGCTGTTGTTACTCCTGCTGTTGCTACTCCTGCTGCTGTTGCTGCTGCTGTTGCTGCTACTGCTACTCCTGCTGCTACTACTCCTGCTGCTGCTGTTGCTGCTGCTGCTGCCTTCCCGATCCTCGTCTGTGGTTCCTTCTCCTGGCGACTCTGAGTCGTCCTCTCTCTCTTTCTGAGTCGTCCTCTCTCTCTCTTTGAGTCGTCCTCTCTCTCTCTGAGTCGTCCTATCTATCTCTCTGAGTCGTCCACTCTCTCTCTTTGAGTCGTCCTCTCTCTCTCTGAGTCGTCCTATCTATCTCTCTGAGTCGTCCACTCTCTCTCTGAGTCGTCCTCTCTTCCTCTCTCTCAGTCGTCATCTCTCCCTCTCTGAGTCGTCCTATCTCTGAGTCGTTCTCTCTTTACGAGTCGTCCCCTCTCTCTGAGTCGTCCCCTCTCTGAGTCGTCCTGTCCCTCTATCTCTGAGTCGTCCTCTCTCTACGAGTCGTCCTCTCTCTACAAGTCGTCCTCTCTCTGAGTCGTCCTCTCTCTCTGAGTCGTCCTCTCTCTCTGAGTCGTCCTGTCTCTCTCTGAGTCGCCCTCTCTCTGTCTCTCTGCGAGAGCGATCACGGCGGCAGCGCAGTGTAACAAGTGGAGATGACTACTGCTACTACGACTGTCTGATGCATTCACGCATGGTGATTTGGCCATAGGCAAATGAATCAGGTTGTGTAGAGAGAAAAACAACCGTTTGATCGCGGTGTTAGATCAAAGACGGTGTTAATATAGCCATTCTAGATTTGAAGCTTTCGTGACTGCAAGGATTCATATTCTTAGATTTTTTCGGTAAAGTCACGTAGGTAAAAATTGAAATTAATAAAAGTAAAATAAAAAATAAAAAATAAATCACGACGTTTCGGAGAAAACACAAGCTTGTGTTGCCTCCGACACGTCGTGAGAAAAACCTAAGAATATTAATATAGCCAGTTGGTTTGATTGCACATAGACCCTGCGGAGTTTGCGTGCTCTCCCCGTGTTCTGCAGAGTATGAGTGAGTGAGAGGGACGGGTGGGGAGGAGATGGAGCTGATGCGGTTCAGGAGAATGTGGAGCTGAGTGGACTTGCCGATGACCGGTACCAGTAGTGTCAAGATCGGCCTCTGTAGAAGAGGAGGCTCGTGAAGGACGCTACTGGGCATTTGGAGGCAGTCGCCTCTCCAACAATAGCGGAGGGCGGAGGAGCGACGCTCACAACAACGAGCGGAGCGCCGGGCAGTTAAAACGGAGCGAGTTGGCACAGTGGGGAGCACAGTTGGTGCATCTGCCAGTCATTTCAGACAGTCACCCCAAGGCACCTGGGTCTGTTCCGTGACCTCCTGCCAGCAACGATCCGACAACTTCACGTGACGGCCTCCAAGTGCACCTAGCCTGGCACAAGATCGGCCGCTGTGGTGACGTCACCACCACTTAGTGGCGATTCGCGGCTTTTGTTGATGTTGTGTGTGGAGTCTATATGATCTCCCCCTGTTCTGCATGGCATTGTAACTGGGTCTGGGGTGCCACGGTGGCTATGAGATGTTAACTACCTCGCCAGGTATACAAAAGTCGTGGGTTCGATCCCGACCCTGACGCCTGCTGCTGTACATTTGGAGTTTGCGTGTCTCTCTCTCTCTGTCTCCCCGTGGTCGCGTGGATTTTTCTCTGGGTCCTCCGGGTTTTCCCTTCCACATTTACAAATGTGCGTGTTAGAATATTTGCCTGCTTTGCAATATGCACGTGATAAGCCACACTTCCTTGAGATACCATTTGTGGCCAGGTCGCTTTTGAAAACGAGATACTGTATATATAACTCAGTGGGTCTTACCTGGTAAACAAAAAAAAAGATTAGGTTTCGTTTTTTTTTAATCGTCGAATAGCATAAACCATCACGCGAACTCCGGCTTTTGGCTAACCATCGAACAAAGACGGTGGCCACCGCATCGCGCATTTCCGGACGCGCTTCTGCGCCCGTCTGGAACGTTCCTCCATCCGATATTAGGACCCCCACCGGAGTTTACGCACTTTTAAATCGTCTAGACCAGGGGTCGGCAACCAAAATAACAAGAAGAGCCATTTCTTTCCAATTTGGTACAAAATTCAGTATTTCAAGAGCCGCAATGCATCTGAGTACATACTGTACATATCGTCAAGAAGCAGCCCGTAAAGAGCCGCATGCGGCTCCGGAGCCGTAGGTTGCCGACCCCTGGTCTAGACTGAAGACCCATTTCTTTAGAACCGCTTTTTGTGTTAAGTTCGTGGTCCTTCTCCCGCACCACCTACAACATGCGTCAACCAAAATTTTTTAAAAATGTACCTTACCAAACGCAGCAACATCGCCCCCTGGTGCGAAAACTTGGCAAGGCCCGTTCATTGCCCAGCTCCGGCATTGTGTCGCGCTCGCAGCGACAATTACTCAGCCGGCAGATCGCCACTCCCCCCCCCACACCCTCTCCATCTCTCCTCCCTGGCTCCTCCCCCCCCTCTTACCTTATAAAATCTCTTCTTTTGCCCACTACAGCAAGTTTGTTTTTTTGCTGTGGCTTTCCCACCTGATAACGGACGCCTGTGTTGCTTCCGAAACATCGTAAATATGCTAAATTCCTCTTGATATGCAAATTATTTCGTCAAGGCGCCCTTCCCCCCCCCCCTTCCAACCCAGCTTAAATATACGCTCCAAGCGTGGTGGTGTTTCATTCAGACGCTGTCTCCCCGACAGACCTGGTTTTCACCTGAGGACGGCTGCTTGCGTTGTGGCCGAAACGTCGTGAGAACTATTTTATTATGTTTTATTTTATTTTTGTATTATTTCCATTCTACGTGACTTTACCGAAAGAACCAAAGAGTAAAGACCCATTGAAGCGGGCTAATGTCATCTCATGGAGGTCACGTGTTTGTGGATAGATGTTTTTTTTCTTCGTGGTGATAATGATGGTGGTGGTAAGTGATAGGGAGCGGTAGTGTGGTGAGTGTGTCGTTCCGATCTTCATAATTGCTACTCGCAAACAATACATTCCTGCGGAGGGAGCTGGTAGGAACGTTGGGTTGCTCGGTCAATGGCCAGGGTCAATGGCGGCGTGGTGTATTCCGCAAATATGCCCGACTGTGAGGGCGGGCACAAGCCGGCGTGAGTAGGTTAAACGTTGAGTTTTATAAGGGCACCACGGGATGACCAGCCCCTCCCCACCCAGCCCACCCCCCACCCAGCCCGACCCTCACCACCCAGCCCCTCCCCACCCAGCCCCTCCCCACCCAGCCCCTCCCCACCCAGCCCCTCCACACCCAGCCACTCCCCACCCAGCCCCACCCTCCCCACCCAGCCCCTCCCCACCCTCCCCACCCAGCCCCTCCCCACCCTCCCCTCTCCACCCAGCCCCACCCCTCCCATTTTTGGATGCACGACGGACGGACATAATAATCCCCTGTGGACTGGTGGAACCAAGTGGTTCCTACCAGTATTACTTACCGCTACAGTCCGTTAAAGCTAGAACGGATGATCTTTGTGGGAGTGATAATGGTGATAGTGATGATGGCGGTGATAGTGATGAAGGTGGTGATGGTTGGGGGTGATTTTGATGAAGGTGGTGGTGGTGACGTTAATGATGATGATGAGGGTGACAGTAATAATGATGGTGGGGGGTACCTGTGGTGAAAACATTGATGGTGGTGATGGTGAAAGCAATTATGGCAACGGTGGTAGAGGTGCTGGTAGTGATGGCAGTGGCGGCTCCTGCAAAATATCTCAGGGGGGGCAAATGTCTGGATGATTGATAAGGATAAGGTCCACCCATGCAATGAATAAATTAACAGCTTAAGCATGTAAAGGCAACTTCACTTCTTTAATATTAATGAAAAATAAAGTGACTCTTACAATACATCTTGTTTGTTTATATACTCACTATTAAAACAAACCACTCAAGTTTATTTTATTAAAGATTCCACTAGGTAGCGATAAATTATATTGTTGGATGAAACGTGCTTACGTATGATGACGTAAGCACGTATGATGACGTTAGCACGTATGATGACGTAAGCACGTTAGGGCTTGCCCTCCCGGAAGCCATAGATAATGCATTGGAGCGCCCCCGTTCGAAAAAAAAACATCTTTGAATGTAAGTCTATGGGGCCACTCGGGGCGATTCTCAGCCGGAGTGAAATCGCCCCAAAAGAGGCGGTACTCCACAGAACGTGACATGACGCTGATTGGACTATATCCAGAGGCTGACAGTGACGGCTAGCGTGACTCTGTGGTTCAATGACATTGGTGGTGCGTCGCCCAATCGCCCTAATGAAGAAACCGCCCCTGAGTGATGGTAACATTGATGGTGGTAATGATGGTAAGGTGCCATTCATAAATGACGTCACGAACCTAGGGAGGGAGGGGGAGTCAGACATTTGTGACGATGTGTGACGAGGGGGGGGGGGTTTGACGTCACATCAAAATGCGCAACTTTAAATAAATATAGACAACACGTTCCACTTAATGAAATAGACTTTTTGATAAATGTTTATCCTACAATATCAGAGTGCAGCGGCACATTAAATACGCACTACAATCACAATAGTTTAAAGCGATTTGAAGCATGTTTTATATTTGGGGGGGGCAGAGCTTTGTGACGTCATTTGAGGGGGGTCTGACTTTTTGTGACGCCGTGTGACGAGGGGGGGTGGGGGGGGTCAAAAATCGTCCAAAATCGCGTGACGTCATTTATGGACGACCCCAAATAGTAATGATGGTAGTGGTGGTGAAGTGGTGGTAGTTGGTGGTGGTAGTGGTGGTGAAGTGGTGGTAGTTGGTGGTGGTAGTGGTGGTGTAGCAGTTAGTGCACTGCCCTACGTTCTGCTCACAGCCAATACCAGTGACTATTATCTGAACCGGTCCTGTACCTCCCCTATATCGACTCAGCCTCAAATGTGTACCTGGTGCAGTGTGTAAACATCGCCACTGGGGAGACAAAGGCGGCCGGGCGTGGTGTTGGCCACCCACCCCTGCCTTGTGCCGTGCCGGCCTTCATAGGTGCTCGCTAACAGCACTTGCCCCAACAGCCTGTCCAGGCTATACGGGGGATCTTTATCTTTGGTAGTCGTAGTCACCCTCAAGCTTCAACTAATAAAATAACAGAACCGTCCCTCAGGCGAAACAACCTACAAGCATTGTACACATCCCATCAGCGAGTAACCTCAGCAGCATTGAATCAACACAAGCAAAACTGCAGACCGGTTTAGACTTTCAGTGTCTCATCAGAAGTCAAACTTTCCTGACTTGCCTGAACCAAAGCTGGCGAAGCTGGCAGTTGCTTATAGGCAAAGATTGGTTTCGAACTTTTAGTGTCTCATCAGCAAAGTCAGGCTCGCTTGGACCAAAACTGGTGGACTACCAGTTGTTTATAGGCAACGATTGGTTTCGACTTTTAGTGTCTCATCAGCAAAGTCAGGCTCGCTTGGACCAAAGTTGGTGGACTACCAGTTGTGTTAGCTACCTCGCCTGGTGTACAGGAGGTCGTGGGTTCAATCTCGACCCTGACGCCTGCTGTATATTTGTAGTTTGCGTGTGTGTCTCTCTCATCATCATCACGGTGGCTAGGAGATGTTAACTACCTCGCCTGGTGTACAGAAGGTCGTGGGTTAGATCCCGACCCTGACGCCTGCTGTTTATTTGGAGTTTGCGTGTCTCTCTCTCTCTCATCATCACGGTGGCTAGGAGATATTAACTACCTCGCCTGGTATACAGGAGGTCGTGGCTTCGATCCCGACCCTGACGCCTGCTGTTTATTTGGAGTTTGCGTGTCTCTCTCTCCGTGGTCGCTTGGATTTTTCTCGGGGTCCTACGGGTTTCCCCTCCACATTTAGAATCAATGTCACGCGTTTAGACTATTTGGCTGCTATAAATGTCCACGCGATAAGCCACTCCGTTAAGCTATGTTTTGTGATAGCCAGGTCGCTTCTGAAAACACATTCCTGCGGAGGGAGCTGGTAGGAACGTTGGGTTGCTCGGTCAATGGCCAGGGTCAACGGCGGCGTGGTGTATTCCGCAAATATACCCGACTGTGAGGGCGGGCACAAGCCGGTGTAAGTAGGTTAAACGTTGAGTTTTATAAGAGCACCACGGGGTGACCAGCCCCTCCCCACCCAGCCCCTCCCCACCCAGCCCCTACCCACCCTCCCCACCCAGCCCCACCCTCCCCACCCAGCCCCTCCCTGCACGACGGACACAATAATCCCCTGTGGGCTGGTGTAACCAGGAGGTTCCTACCAGTAAAATACCTATATAGCTCAGTGGACAATACCTGGTAAAATAAAAGTTTATTTTAACCGCCGTGGAGACGGAGCGATTGATCGTGGATCGTCGCTTTCGCGTGGCCGTGAGGCTATCGCGTCGGCTCAAGGAGAGCCTTCATCCAGCAGTGGATAGATCGTGGCGGATGATGACGACTGCTGACGTAGTAACCAAGCTGTGTCGAACCTGTCGCTCCACTTCACTGGTCCCACTTGCACCCCCTCTGCCACCAACTCCAATCGACCCCCCTTAATCACCCCTCCTCCCTCTCACCTCGCTCCCAACATTCTCACTCAACACCCATCACCCCACGAGCCCCCCCCCCCTCTCTCTCTCGCCCCCTGCTCGACCCCCTCCGTACCCCCCTCTCGCCGCATTTCTCACTCCATACTCACCTCACTTGCCCCCCTCCCCGTCTCTCACTCATTACCCCCCCCCCCACTCCCTCCCTCTCCCACACGTCCCTCCCTCGCCACCCCGATACCCCCCCCCCCACCTAACTCCCTCTCTACCCCCTTGCACCCCCCCCACCACCCACCTGCCACTCCCTACTTCTCTTACCACCCCCACCGAACTCTCCATAATGCCCCCCCCCACCTAACTCTCCCCCCGTGCCCCCCACCACCACCACCACTCCCTCCCTCTCTTACCACCCCCACCTAACTCTCCCCCGTGCCCCCCCCCCCCCACCACCTACCACTCCCTCCCTCTCTTACCACCCCCACCTAACTCTCCCCCCCTGCCCCCCCACCACCACTCCCTCTCTTACCACCTCCACCTAACTCTACCCCGTGCCCCCCCCCCACCTAACTCCCTCTCTACCCCCCTCTCTTACCACCCCCACCTAACTCTACCCCCCCCCCCGTGCCCCCCCCACCACCACCACTCCCTCTCTTACCACCCCCACCTAACACTCCCCCGTGCCCCCCCCCACCACCACCCCCCCCCCCCCAGGCGAGTGCGGCGTGCGCGGGCTGCGGCCGCCTCATCGCCGAGCGCTTCTACCTGCTCGCCGTGGGTCGCACCTGGCACCTGCGATGCCTCAAGTGCCGCGACTGCGAAATCGCCCTCGACACGGAGCTCAGCTGCTACGCGCGCGACGGAGGCATCTACTGCCGCCAGGACTACTACCGGTACCGCTCACCCACCCCACCCACCACACCACCACCCACCCACCCCACCCACCCCACCCACCACTTCGACCACCCACCAATCGGCTATAGCCCCCCCCCCCACACACACACCAGACCAGACCAGTGAGCTCATTAGCTGCAGTGTCAGGGCCCCCCTCGGCTATGACGTCCGGTGACCTTGCAGACCCTGCATCTTCTTGGTTCTTTCGGTAAAGTCACGTAGAAGGGAAATAATAAAATAATAAAAATCAAACATGATAAAATAATTCTCACGACGTTTCGGCCACAACGTTCTTCACCTGAGGACGGCTGCTTGCGTTGTGGCCGAAACGTCGTGAGAATTATTTTATTATGTTTTATTTTTATTATTTTATTATGTTTTATTTTTATTATTTTATTATTTTCCTTCTACGTGACTTTGCTGAAAGAACCAAGAAGATGAATCCCTGCAGTCACGAAAGCTTTAAATCGAGACCCTGCATCCTGACGATGACCACACATACTCTCCCACTGTGCCCCCCTTCTCGGCTCTCCCCCCCAACCCCCCCACGACTAAACTAACTAAAACTAGAAACTATTTGTATTTGACGAGGTAAGGGGCCGCTGAGCTATGCGGCTCTTTTTCAAAAGCGATCTGGCCGCGGATGATCGCGTGTGGACACGCGCGATTCCGACTGAATGTGGAGGGGAAAACCCGGAGGACCCGGAGACAAAGCCACGCGACCACGCGGAAAACACGCACACTCCAAATATACAGCAGCAGGCGTCAGGGTCGGGATCGAACCCACGACCTCCTGTATACCAGGCGAGGTAGTCAACATCTCATAGCCACCGTGATCATGATGAGAGAGACACAAACTCCAAATATACAGCAGCAGGCGTTGTCAGTGTCGGGATCGAACCCCCAACCTCCTGTCCACCAGGCGAGGTAGTTAACATCTCCTAGCCACCGTGATGATGATGAGAGAGAGACACACGCAAACTCCAAATATACAGCAGGCGTTGTCAGGGTCGGGATTGAACCCACGACCTCCTGTATACCAGGCGAGGTAGTGAACATCTCCTAGCCACCGTGATGATGTTGAGAGAGAGAGACACGCAAACTCCAAATATACAGCAGCAGGCGTCAGTGTCGGGATCGAACCCCGGACATCCTGTATACCAGGCGAGGTAGTCAACATCTCCTAACCACCGTGATGATGATGAGAGAGAGACACGCACACTCCAAACATACAGCAGCAGGCGTCAGTGTCGGGATCGAACCCACGACCTCCTGTACACCAGGCGAGGTAGTCAACATCTCATAGCCACCGTGATCATGATGAGAGAGACACAAACTCCAAATATACAGCAGCAGGCGTTGTCAGTGTCGGGATCGAACCCCCAACCTCCTGTCCACCAGGCGAGGTAGTTAACATCTCCTAGCCACCGTGATGATGATGAGAGAGAGACACACGCAAACTCCAAATATACAGCAGGCGTTGTCAGGGTCGGGATTGAACCCACGACCTCCTGTATACCAGGCGAGGTAGTGAACATCTCCTAGCCACCGTGATGATGTTGAGAGAGAGAGACACGCAAACTCCAAATATACAGCAGCAGGCGTCAGTGTCGGGATCGAACCCCCGACATCCTGTATACCAGGCGAGGTAGTCAACATCTCCTAACCACCGTGATGATGATGAGAGAGAGACACGCACACTCCAAACATACAGCAGCAGGCGTCAGTGTCGGGATCGAACCCACGACCTCCTGTACACCAGGCGAGGTAATCACCTCCCCCCTCCACCCCTCCACACCCCCAGGCGCTTCTCATCGCAGCGCTGCTCAGGCTGCGGCTCGGGGATCCCGGCCTCGGAGTTGGTGATGCGCGCGCGCGACTCCGTCTTCCACCTGCGCTGCTTCCGCTGCGCGGCGTGCGAACGGCCCCTGACGCCGGGCGACCACTTCGGCATGCGGGGCAGCCGCGTCTACTGCCGCCCCCACTTCGAGTCGCTCCTTCGCGACGAGAGCCGAGACGACGCCGGCGGGGGGGGCGCAGCGTCCGCCGGCGGAGGCGGCTCCGTCGTGGGGGGCTCCGTCGCCGGTGCGGCGTCCTCCCTGCTCATGCAGGGGGGGCCCGGGGGAGGGGTCCTGGGCGGAGGGGGTTGGCACGAGGTGGGGCCGGGAGGTTCTCTGGGTCACGGCGGCGGGGGAGGCGGGGGTCCGCCCCCCGTGCACGGCAGGGGCCGGGGGTCGGCGCAGAGACACCGCCCGCGCAAGCGGAAGCCGTCGGCGGCGCACGGGGCGGAGATTCTGGAGTACGGGCTAGGTATGGGGGGGGGGGGCTAGGTATGGGGGGGGGGGGCTGGGAGGCTGGGGGGCACAGGAGGGGAGGGTGGTGGTGGGGGTGCATCTGCCGCTCATCTCAGTCATACAACGCCACCTGGGTCTGTCCCGTGACCTCCTGCACCTAGCCTGGCACAGCAGTCAAGCCATGGCACCTGGGTCTGTCCCGTGACCTTCTGCACCTAGCCTGGCACAGCAGTCAAGCCATGGCACCTGGGTCTGTCCTGTGACTTCCACCTCCTGCACCTAGCCTGGCACAGCAGTCAACCCATGTCACCTGGGTCTGTCCCGTGACCTCCTCCTCCTGCACCTAGCCTGGCACAGCAGTCAACCCATGTCACCTGGGTCTGTCCCGTGACTTCCACCTCCTGCACCTAGCCTGGCACAGCAGTCAACCCATGGCCCCTGGGTCTGTCCCGTGACCTCCTCCTTCTGCACCTAGCCTGGCACAGCAGTCAACCCATGGCACCTGGGTCTGTCCCGTGACCTCCTGCACCTAGCCTGGCACAGCAGTCAACCTATGGCACCTGCTGGGTCTGTCCCGTGACCTCATGCACCTAGCCTGGCACAGCAGTCAAGCCACGGCACCTGCTGGGTCTGTCCCGTGACTTCCACCTCCTGCACCTAGCCTGGCACAGCAGTCAACCCATGGCCCCTGGGTCTGTCCCGTGACCTCCTCCTTCTGCACCTAGCCTGGCACAGCAGTCAACCCATGGCACCTGGGTCTGTCCCGTGAATTCCTGCACCTAGCCTGGCACAGCAGTCAACCCATGGCACCTGGGTCTGTCCCGTGACCTCCTCCTCCTGCACCGAGCCTGGCACAGCAGTCAACCCATGGCACCTGCTGGCTCTGTCGAAAGCTTTAAGTCAAAAATAGGTTTCTGTTTGGTGTTTGTGAACATCTTTAACGCCTCTCGTGTCATTGCCAGAAAGGGTGAAACGCACGAAAGTTCGGCACCGCGTTGTATACCGGGGAAACTTTGTGGGGTTTTCTTCTTCTTCCGTTTTTGGGTGGTGGTCAATGCAGGCTTGGGCTGCGCCGACCCTGACGGCTGCCAGGACGGGGACTTGGGCTACCAACAGTCACAGAAGTCCAAGAGGATGCGAACCTCCTTCAAGCACCACCAGCTGCGTACCATGAAGTCGTTCTTCGCGCTCAACCACAACCCGGACGCCAAGGACCTGAAGCAGCTCGCGCAGAAGACGGGTCTCACCAAGCGAGTGTTACAGGTTACACCACCACCGCCACCACCACCACCACCACGCCGCACCACCACCACCACCGCCAGCACCATACCGCACCGTCACCACCACCACCACGCCGCCGCCGGCACCGCATCACCACCGCATCGCCACCGCATCGCCACCACACACCGCACACCGAATTGCCAGAACCACCACACCACATCGCCACCACCACACTGCATCGCCACCACCACACCACATGCGTCAAGCGTCACACCAGCACCACACCACCACCATGCACCACCACCACCATGCACCACCATATCCCACAGAACATATCACTGCACAATCAGCGGCACCACTGACCACTCACCGGCTTACACCGCGCGCCAAACCATCACGCCACCCCACCGAGAATCATGAACCACACCATGAGCCACACCACCACGCGTCATGCCGTACCCACCACCACCACGCAAGGCCCTACAACCACCACCACCACGCACGGCCCTACCACCACCACCACCACGCGTCATGCCGTACCACCAACAGGTCACGCGACCCACCGTGGGTCACGATGGGCAGCGCGGAGAGATGTGATCACGTGACTGTTGTCGCTGAACTCGCCTCTCTCCCTCCCCTTACATCCCCCCTCTCTTCCCCTGCCCCCCCCTCTTCCCCTGCCCCCCCCCCTCTCTTATCTCTGCCCCCCTGCCCCCCCCACTGAACTCATCAACCCCTCCCCTTGTCTCCACCTCCTCCCATCTCTCCCCACTCCGCCTACCCCATCCCTCCTTGCCCCACCCCTCCCATCCACCTGGCACAAATCCTTTACCCCTCCCCCCGCCCTTCCACCTCCTGCCCCCCCACGCTCCTCCCCCCACCCTCCTTCCACCTCCCCCCACCCTCCCCCCACGCTCCCCCCACCTCCCCCCACGCTCCTCCCACCCTCCCCCCACACTCCTCCCCCCACCCTCCCCCCACGCTCCTCCCACTTCCCCCCACGCTCCTCCCACGCTCCTCCCACCCTCCCCCCACGCTCCTCCCACCTACCCCGACCCTCCCCCCACCTCCCCCCACGCTCCTTCCACCTACCCCGACTCTCCCCCCACCTCCCCCCACGCTCCTCCCACCTCCCCCGACCCTCCCCCCACCTCCTCTCACGCTCCTCCCACCTCCCCCCACGCTCTTCCCACCCTCCCCCCACCCTCCCCCCACCTCCCCTCACCCCCCCTCACCCTCCCCCACGCTCCTCCCACCCTCCCCCCACCCTCCCCCCACGCTCCTCCCACCCTCCCCCCACCTCCCCCCACGCTCCTCCCACCTCCCCCCACCCTCCCCCCACCTCCCCCCACCCTCCCCCCACCCTCCCCCCACCTCCCCCCACCCTCCCCCCACCTCCCCCCACCCTCCCCCCCCCACCTCCCCTCACCCTCCCTCCACGCTCCTCCCACCTCCCCCCACGCTCCTCCCACCTCCCCCCACGCTCCTCCCACCCTCCCCCCACGCTCCTCCCACCTCCCCCCACCCTCCCCCCACCCTCCCCCCACCTCCCCCCACCCTCCCCCCACCTCCTCCCACGCTCCTCCCACCTCCCCCCACCTCCCCCCACCCTCCCCCCACCTCTCCCCACCCTCCCCCCACCTCCCCCCACGCTCCTCCCACCTCCCCCCACCTCCCCCCACCCTCCCCCCACGCTCCCCCCACCTCCCCCGACCCTCCCCCAGGTGTGGTTCCAGAACGCTCGCGCCAAGTTCCGAAGGAACCTCCTGCGGCCCGAAGAGGGGGGGGGCGGTGGCGCGGGCATGGACAAAGGGTGCGGGGGGGAGGGGGGCGGCGGCCCCCCCCACCCCTCCCCGGGGGGCGGGGACCTCTCCAGCCCACCGCTGAGCCCCGCGCTCTCGGTCACCACCCTCACCGACCTGACCAATCCCGCGCGGCCCACCGTCACCTCCGTCCCGGGCGTCGTCCAATCGGCGAGCCCGCCCCCGCCCCACCTGCTCGCACGCCGCTTCTGATTGGTCTGCTGGGTTTTGTGGGGGGGGGGGTTTCATGTGTCCGTTGTGATGTCACTCTCTGCGGATTACTTTAGCCGGAAAGTAATCAGGATTACTTTATCCGGGTTTACTTTACGCGGGGCCAGATTACTTTATTTCGAAGGTAATCCGGATTACTTAACTCGGGACCGGATTACTTTATCAGAATAACTTTATGCGGCAGGCGATCTGGATTACTTTACTCAGGTTCGGATTACTTCATATGGTAGGTAATCTGGATTACTTTACTTGGGTTCAGATTGTTTTATCTGGAAGGTGATGGGGAGTACTTCACTCGGGGTTTGGATTACTTGATCTTGCAGGTAATCTGGATTACTTTACTCGTGTTCCGATTAACCGGCCTCAGTTTTTTACTTAATCTATAGTAATCTACTTTGGATTATCCCCAACTGGGGATGAGATGCTCGCTTGTAATCGGACTCCTCAGAATCGGGTTTCAATTAACCCGACCTCTGCTCCAGATTACTGGATAATAACACTCGCACTCAGTCCGAATTACTCCGCCTTTTTATTGCGGATTACTGAGATTCGCTCGACACGAGTTGGGATTACCCAAACCCCTCGTTTGGATTTTACTCAAGCCCCGATAAAGATATAATTAATCTGTCCCCGGATCGGATTCCTTCAATTCCCCAATTATCTTCAGATGACTCGACTCGCATTCTGCAGATTACGAGGTCTACAGATGCAATCGGATTACTCAACACCCAGCAAAACGTGAAATCGACCAATATGCCGGGCAACGTTGGCTCGGTTTCGTTTGGTGGGCGACTCGGGATCCAATCACGTGGCCGCCCAACAAAATCCAATCGCCGGCTTGTCACCCTACCTCCGGGGGAGTGCATCTTTCCGATCGGAGCGGACCACACGGATCTCCCCGTGGGGAGAAGACGGACAAAACCCGGAATGTCAAGCGGGAATTCCTGGAGCTGGAAAGTTCCGACGAATCTCGTCTCCCCTGGTCCCCGATCAACGTGACCCCCAAGGCTGCTGTGAGGACCGCTTATTTGTGTTTCGTTTCGTCGTCTTTTCCCCGGCGCCTCGGGGTTAGCGCGGTTGGCGAGCGTGCGGTGCGAAAGAAGTTCACCACACACACACGCACACACGCGTGAGCCTCTGTTCAGATCAGCCAGGACTTACGTTTATCCCCAAACAAAAGCGTGCGGTGGGAGGTGGGGAGGATGGGGACTCAGTTCTGCTTCGAGGGAGCGTGAATTAAACACTTCAATCACGATAGCTACATACTCTTAATTAGTTTTTTCGGTAAAGTCACGTAGGTAAAAATTAAATTAAAATTAATAAAAAATAAAAATCACGACGTTTCGGAGGCAACACAAGTCTCCGTCATCAGGTGGGATCGTCACAGCCAGATTTGCTGTATCCCACCTGATGACGGAGACTTGTGTTGCCTCCGAAACATCTGGCTGTGACGGTCCCACCTGATGACGGAGACTTGTGTTGCCTCCGAAACGTCGTGATTTTTATTGTTTTATTAATTTTAATTTCATTTTTCACCTACGTGACTTTACCGAAAAAACTAAGAGTATGAATCCTTGCAGCCACGAAAGCTTCAAATCTAGAACGATAGCTACAATTGAAGTATCGATTCACGATGCATTCTGTTGTGATTACGCCACCACGTGGGAGCAGCAGCAGCAGCAGCGACGAAAACGCTGCCCTGTGATTAGAATCTTGTGTCGTCAAGAAGCCTGCTCCCACCACCCGACGCTGTCGCTCGAGCCACAAAGGCTGCCCCCCCCCCTCCTGCCCCCCTTTCACCGACGAAGAAATATTATCTTCGCTGGGGAAAAAAGAGGCGATTTGGTGGGCAATTCACGGCTCCTTGGCAACTCAGCCAAGCATCTTCAGGATTAGAGAGGACCCAGCAAAAGAGAGGTGTTGAGTAATGTTAATATTATTGCGGTTGTTGTTGTCATCAACGTTACAACAACAACAAAATTACGCAGAACGGTACGAGCGTTTTTACATGGAAGCCTCTTCTTGGAATGGCAGCGGTGACGGGGATGTGTAATGCACTACGCGCGTCCACCAGTCACGGGCAGCGGTGTGCGGAGTGGAGAGGGGGGCAGGTTGGGGGGGGGGGCGATGTTGTAGGCGAGGGGGTAAAGGCGAGGGGGTAGGCGGTGCGAGGAGACATTGGGGGGGGGGCGGGGTGGATGGGGAGGCGACGTTTGGCCACACAGAGAGAGACACGGGTTCGATTACCCGGTTACGTAATGTAATTAAGTTGCTCAAAAAGGTGTATAATTGTTTCAATTTTTTTGTAAATAATAAATAATCGTCAGCATCTTCAGCCATGGTCTACGCACTGCTGGATGAAGGTCGCCTTGCTGTGCGCAAAGGATGAAAGGGGCACGTGAAGGGGATCTTCCCCCGTGAGAGAATTCCCAATGGATTATCCGTCCCACGACTCCCCCCGTCACTCACGCAGATCGCACCCACGATGGGGATGAAACTGTCGTGATCAGAACCGGGGCATCGAACTTATCAACCATCAGCTCCTCGCTAATCCACTACACCCCCCCCCCACCACGCAATTCGCCGTTTGTATTTTTTAAAAGTTTCGCCGATAAACGGAGGTTAAGGAATGGGGGGGGCATACCCCCTCTGTGCCCCCCTCCTCTCGCGATGTAAATTCTGATGGTGCCCCCCCCCACCTCGCCTTGTGTACAAAGGTGTCGTGGCCCCGGCGCGTTCGGTGTGCGGTCTCGCGGCGGATTTATTTATTTATTATCGACTACGAAGACGGTGATGACGGAGCGCGGTCGTGAAAAAAAAAACATTACAAAAAAAATAAAAGTGGTTTTAACAGCATCGTTGTCACAAAACCGATTCCCATTATTTATCCCCAGCGCACACCCCCCCCGCCCCCCCCCTTTCCTGTCCCACAGCTTAGCAGCCCCCCCCCAACCTTGAAGTGTTCCTTACACGTTCCTGGGAGCCTCAAACAGGCCACAGAGTCGAATCGTCTGCCCTCATTAACATAGCCCCGCCCACTCGGCCCACTCACTCGTCACTAGCCCCGCCCACTCGGCCCACTCACTGGTTGCTAGCCCCGCCCACTCGGTCTCTAGCCCCGCCCACTCGGTCTCTAGCCCCGCCCACTCGGTCTCCAGCACCGCCCCACTCACTCGTCACTAGCCCCGCCCACTCGGTCTCCAGCACCGCCCCACTCGATCTCTAGCCCCGCCCACTAGGCCATTAGCCCCGCCCACTCCGTCGCTAGCACCGCCCACTCAATCACTCGCTACCCTCCCCACTCCGCCCACTCGGTTCCTAGCCCCGCCCACTCCGCCCCTAACCCCGCCCACTCGTTTCTTAGCCCCCCCCACTCGGTTTATAGCCCCGCCCACTCGGTTCCTAGCCCCGCCCACTGACACTAGCCCCGCCCACTCGATCACTAGCTCCGCCCACTCGGGCCCTAACATTGTCCACTCGGCAACTAGCCCCACCTACTGCCAGTAAGCAGCTGCACATCACACAGCAGGGAGGTATTTGGAGGCCCAGTCCACCTAGGGGAAGGCCCTAGGACCGGCTCAAGATGCAGTATTCGTCACAGACGTTGTTGCCCTGAGCGGGAATCAAACTCGGGCCGCCCGGGTTCCTAGCAAACGCTCTCTACAAAACAAAGATAACCCGTATAGCCTTAACAGACTTAGGGGCAAGTGCTGTTAGTGAGTTGTACCTATGATGGCCAGCACCACGCCCGACCGCCTTTGTCTCCCCAATGGCGATGTTTTTACACACCGCACCGGGTACTCATTTGAGGCCGAGTCGACCTAGGGGAGGCCCTGGTGTTTGCAGTGAGCAGGAATCGAACCCGGGTAGCCAGGTTCGCAGCGCAGGGCGCTAACCGCTACACTACCGCCCCCCGTTCCTACCAGAGGTCGCAACCGGGTACCCGATACCCGTTCCCTACCCGATACCCGGCTACCCGTACCCGGCCGGGTACGGGTAGCCGTTTGCGACCCTGGTGCGGCCGGGTACGGGTAGGCCGTGAGTCACTGGTGAGTAACCGTTCGTCACTCATTTCGGGTAGGGTACGGGTAGGGAATGGGCCGGGTACGGGTACCCATTTGCTACCCTGGTGCGGCCGGGTACGGGTAAGGAATCAAAACCCGTTTGCGACCTCTGCTTCCTACCCAACACCCCTCACACCCGCCCCTATCCCCCTACACTCTCGCAGGGTCCGCCGCGGGGGTCTGTGTTGTGGGGGTACAATGCGGCCAGGGGGTGACGCCTGGTGGCCTCGTGTGGCACTGCAGGTCGTAGCGCGTGTGGCGAGGACCATGGGTAGGCGAGTGTGGAGGCGAGCCAATGCCGAGCAGAGTGGGTTATGCTGGCGACTGGAGAGGCGTGTGTGTTGGTTGGCGAGTGTGCAGGTGAGCGAGCGTGCAGGTGAGCGTGTGTGCGAGTGTGCACGTGAGCAAGTGTGCACGTGAGCAAGTGTGCACGTGAGCGAGTGACCAGGTGAGCGAGTGACCAGGTGAGCGAGTGACCAGGTGAGCGAGTGACCAGGTGAGCGAGTGACCAGGTGAGCGAGTGACCAGGTGAGCGAGTGACCAGGTGAGCGAGTGACCAGGTGAGCGAGGGCGCAGGTGAGTGTGGAGGTGAGCGAGTGACCAGGTGAGCGAGTGACCAGGTGAGCGAGCGCGCAGGTGAGCGAGTGTGCAGGTAAGTGGAGGTTTGCGTGAGCGTGGAGGCGAGCGGCGACAACGCTCCCCCATCAAGTCGCACACGGCGCTCGTGAAATGCAGGAACCCTTTATTCGTCGTCTGTGGTCAGCGCCACGAGCGGGTCGCGTGGCCACGTCGCGTGGCAGAGAAACCCCAATCACGGGGTGGGGGGGGGGGGGTCTCCTCCATCCGCTGACTAAGGTGGGGAGGGAGGGGGAGCGGAGTTCTGGTTCAAAACAAACAACTCCAACCACGTGTCCATCACAACAGCATGGAGGGAGCGGGAGATAAACGATAAGAAATAAAAAATAATAACAATAATAATGATGATGACGAGTTATAGCAGAGTGACACAAAAAATGAGGCCTGGGTTGTGTGTGTGGGTAGACGGTCTAGTTGGTGGGGTTGTTGTAGACGGCTGTGGTGTTGTCATAGTTTGGGTGTTGCGTTGCTGTAGCCCGTCCAATTTCTGTTGCCGTAGCGATGTGTTGCCGCGTTGTTGCATTGTGTCCGGTTTTTGCAGTCTGCCCATGCGACTGCCCGTGTCCCCGTCATTCCGCCTGTAGTTCCGCCTGTGGTAGAGGCCGTTTCCCTCTCATCCCGTGCATTTGCCACCCACAGTTGCGACCCCACAGCTGACGCACCACTTCTCTTCCCCTACACCACTGCGGCAGGCTGTAGCTTGCCGTGGCAAGTCATAACCACGTGTGCCGGCCGTGGCAGGCTGTTCGCAAGGCCACAGCTGAGGCGCTCGCTCTGGCATGCTGTAAGCGGGCAGGCTGTGATAGGTTGCTGCGGCACATCAAAGTCTGGCTGTGGCAGGTTGCTACGGCTCGCCGTCGCACGCACGCAGCTTGCTGTGGCACGCTGTGACCAGCTTGCCGTGCCCCAAAGTCGCTGCTGCTGCTGCTGCCGCTTGCCGTGGCGTACGAATGCCTGCCTGCGGCACGTCAGGACTTGCGGTATCGGGGCTGCTATAGCCGTGGTGGGCTGTACGTCACAGAGTAGCTTGCCGTGGGGCGTGCAGTCACAAGCTCAATCAATCCGTGGCGGCTATCCGAATGACACTGCCGTTGCCGTTTGCTGTGTAGGCCCGGTAGGCTGCAGTTTTCCCAGAGCTTGCTATAGGATACCGTGTCTCTTTTGCGGCTCAGCGTAGGCGGTCTGTAGCTCACCGTAGCTCGCCCTGCTAGAGAGAAGCTCGCTGTTGCTTTTCCGTGGCGGCTCGTGACAAACCATTTCGGGGGCCCGTGGGAGACCACACGGATTGCTGTGGCACGCTGCGGCTTCGCCATGGAGGGGGTCGACACTCGGAGAGGCGGGGCGCTCACGCCGGCACGGCCGTGACGCACGGCGGCGGCGTAGTGGAGGCCGCGGCGGGCCACAGGCCGCCGTGACGGTCTACAGACGGCCGTGGCGGGATACGGGGGCGGCCCTGGCAGACCGCAGGAGGGCTACAGGTGGCTGCGGCGGTCCACAGCCAGCCCACAGACGGCCGTGGCGGGGCCGTCTAGGAGGAGCCGGTGGTGGCGGTGGTGGCGGGGGAGGACGAGGAGGTGGCGGCGTGCATCTGCGTGGCGACGTTGTAGACGTAGCCGATGTCCGGCCTCTGCTCTGGGTCGGGACTGATGCACATGTTCACCAACTCCCGCAGCTGGGCGGCAACACCATGGGGCGGGGAGGGGGGTGGGGCACGGAGCAGGAGGGCAGCACACAGCGAGAGGTGAAACTCGAGTGGACAGGGGGTGCTGTGTGACACTAATGCCTAGCCCAGACCTCAACCCCTAAAACACGAAACCCCTACCCCCAAACTCTGACACTAACCCCTAGCCCAGACCTCAACCCCTAAAACACGAACCCCCTACCCCCTACCCCCAAACTCTGACACTAACCCCTAGCCCAGACCTCAACCCCTAAAACACGAACCCCCTACCCCCTAGCTCAAACTCTGACACTAACGCCTTGCCCTTGATCCTGACACCCAACCCCTAGCCTGCTCGATCTTCTTGCGCGGACGTCTGGAACGCTCTTCCTTCCGATATTAGAAAAGCCACTGGAGTTGCGCACTCTTTAATCATCTACATTGAAAACTCATTTCTTTGGAACAACTTTGTGTTTCGTTTGTCGTACTTCCCCCGCGACTCCGATAAGCGCGGTTGGTTACGTACGGTGCATAGCCCTCGATCCTGACACTAACCCATAGCCCTGATCCCAACTCATATCCCCCCTAACCCTGACACTAACACCCTAGCCTTAGCCCTGGCACAGACCCTTAACCTTGATTTGAAGCTTTCGTGACTGCAGGAATCCATACTCTTTGGTTCTTTCGGTAAAGTCACGTGGGTAGAAATAAAATAAAATAAAAACACGACGTTTTGATCGCAACACAAGCGATCTTCATCAGGTGGGGCAAGCACAGCAAGAAAATGCTGAAGTCGGCGGGAGAGCTGCCGTGGCAAGAGGTTATATATTTAATCATGAAGCCCTAACACCAACCCCCGAGCTCTAACCCTAAACTAAAAACGCATCACTCGCGCCAAACCCATACAACAATAGACTCGTGCCTAACCTCTTACTCGTGTCCCTTTAACCCCCACCCGTCTCCCTTAACAAGACTCTCTCTGTGACCCCCTTAGCGGGGGTGGGGGGGCGGGTACCCTGCCCCCCCCCCCAGCCCCTCGGTAGTTGAGCGGGGGGCACCTGCTGGGAGTAGTAGTCGGAGGGGAGGGGAGGGTAGTCGCACTGCTCGATCTTCTTGCACAGCGAGTACAGGTTCATCTTGTCCCCATAGAACGGACTCTGCAGGGCCGCCATCTGGCAGGTGACGGGGGTCGGGAGGTTGGGGGTCGAGGTAAGGGGGTAGAGAGCGTGGAGATAGTTTAGGAGCGCGGGGGGGGGGGGGGGGGGGGGAGTTAGGGTTGGATAAGGTTTGTGTGGAAATCAACGGGTGGCTCGGTGACTGACTTAATGGGTGGGCAAGTCAGTGGGTTGCTGAGCAGATGGGTGACTGAGCGACAGAGGTCGCAAACAGGTTTTGATTCCTTACCCGTACCCGGCCGCACCAGGGTCGCAAACGGGTACCCGTACCCGGCCGTATCGGGTACCTGATTGCGACCTCTGGGATGAAGCCATGTTGCAGGCGCGGGTGGGTTGATTCTAGGAACTTGAATTGTGAGAAGAGACAAGACGTTGGGAAATGAGTGACAAACAGTTACTCACCAGTGACTCACGGCGTACCCGTACCCGGCCACACCAGGGTCGCAAACGGGTACCCGTACGGGTAGCCGGGTATCGGGTAGGGTATGGGTATCGGGTACCCGGTTGCGACCTCTGCTGAGCGACGGAGCGAGTGGGTGAGTAACGGAGCGAGCTACTCAGCCGCTCACTCAAGGGTCGCTCGTTCGTCCACTCGCCAAGGTCGCAGCTCGCACACTCCTCACCTCGTACAGGAGGCATCCGATTGACCAGATGTCGGACTTGAAGTTGTAACCGTTTTCGTGTATCCGCTCCGGAGACATGTAGTACGGAGTCCCCACTGTTGGGGGGCAGGGTCAGAGGGGTGGGGGGCGGGGTCAGAGGGGCAGGGTCAGAGGGGCCCACCGATGAGTTGCCACCAGCCGGGGGAGGGGGGCCGGCACGTGTGACCACCTCGCCAGCGTCCACGCACATCCGGGTCCTCGAGTGCGTTTTGTCTCGTCTCTCCGTGTTCCCGTGTCTCTCTCCCTGTGCGTCTCGCCAGGTCTCTCTCTCTCCATGCACCTCCCCTTGCATTTCTGCATGTCTACCCGTACGCCTCTCCCCGCGCCTCTCCCCAAGTGTACCGTACCGAGCGAGTGTGCGGCCGTGGTCTTGGAGCTGAAGAACCGCCCGAGTCCCAGGTCCCCCAGCTTCACGACGCCTGTCGCCGTGATGAACACGTTCGCCGGCTTGATGTCTGCGTCGTCGCGAGCACACGTGCACAGACAAAGGTCTCCCGTGTGGCCCACACACACCGCTGGGGCAAGTTGCCCGTTAGGGAGCGCCTACGGGTAGGTGGCGTGGGTAAGGGTGGGTAGGTAGATGCTAGGTGGTGTGGATAGGTGGGTGGAAGGTGGGTAATGATGTAGGTGGGTAGGTGGTAGATGTGGTGGGTAGGTGGAAGGTGGGTGGTGTGGGTAGATTGGAAATGTAGATAGTTCAAACAAACACAGTACTGGACATAAAACACCCGCAATAACGAAGACAAAGATCTCCTGCGTAGCCCACATAGGCTGTTGGGGCAAGTGTTTATAGCAAGTGCCTACGAAGGCTGGCACATTGTACAAAAGAGGGTGGTGTGTGTGTGTGGGGTGGTGGTGCCGTGGTGAGCGCACTGCGCTCCAAACCCGGCGACCAGAGTTCGATTCCCGCTCACGATGAATAACAGTGGCGAAAATGTGAACTGGTCCTGGGCCTGCCTCAGGTCGACTCAGCCTCAAATGAGTATACCTGGCGTGGTGCGTAACCATCGCCACTAGAGAGACAAAGGCGGCCGGGCGTAGTGCTGGCCACCTACTCCCTCGTGTGCCGTGCCGGCCACCATTAGGTGCTGCTCGTTAACAGCACTTCCCCCGACAGTCTGTTAAGGCTACACGGGGGATCTTTGTCTCGTGTGTGTGCGTCTGCGTGCGTCGTGTGTCACACCTCTGTGCATGATTCGGCGGGAGTGCATGTGTTCCAGGGCGCTGCACAGCTGCACAAAATACTTCCAGATCGTGCGCTCCGGAATTAAACGCTTCTGCTTCTTAAAGTGCTGCACAGGCGCACAAACAAACACACACAACGCGCATGGTGAACACATGAAGTCAACAGGCGGCACACACACACAGCACACACAACGCGCATGGTGAACACATGGAGTAAACAGGCAGCACACACACACACAACGCGCATAGTGAATACGGAGTAAACAGGCGGCACACACACACAGCACACACAACGCGCATGGTGAACACATGGAGTAAACAGGCAGCACACACACACACAACGCGCATAGTGAATACGGAGTAAACAGGCGGCACACACACACAGCACACACAACGCGCATGGTGAACACATGGAGTAAACAGGCAGCACACACACACACAACGCGCATAGTGAATACGGAGTAAACAGGCAGCACACACACACACAACGCGCATAGTGAACACGGAGTAAACAGGCAGCACACACACACACAACATGCATGGTGAACACATGGAGTAAACAGGCAGCACACACACACAAGTTTATCCATGTCCCCACTTGTGACCCCGTTTCACCCTTTGTTCTCACCCCTGTCCTCCAAGGTTATCCAATGTCTCTGCCTTTCCCTCGTGTCTCTCCCCCCTCCGTCTCTCGTCTCTTCCCCCACCCCCGTCTCCACCGCCCACGTCTCCCCCCCCCTCCGTCTCTCCCCCCACCGTCTCCCCCCCCCCTCAGTCTCTCCCCCACCCTCGTCTCTCCCCCCCCCCTCCGTCTCCCCCTCCCCTCCGTCTCCCCCCCCCCTCCGTCTCCCCCCCCCCCTCCGTCTCTCCCCCCACCGTCTCCCCCCCCCCTCCGTCTCCCCCCCACCCTCGTCTCTTCCTCCCCACCCCCTCCGTCTCCCCCCACCCTCGTCTCTCCCCCCCCCATCTCCACCGCCCACATCTCCCCCCCCACCCCTCTCCCCTTTGTGCCCCGCCGCGTGTCGCACCTTGATCATGCGGGAGAGGTCGCCGGCGTCCGCGAGCTCCAGCACGATGTTGAGTTCATTCTCCTCGATGAACGACGCCAGGTACTTGATCACGTTCGGGTGGTTCAGTTGCTGTGGGTGACACAAAGGAAAAGATCCCCCGTACAGCCTCAGTACACTTCTGTGGCAAGTGCTGCTAGCGAGTAGCACCTACGAAGGCCGGCACGGCACATGACGGGGGTGGGTGGCCAGCACCACGCCCGGCCAGCTTCGTCTCCCGAGTGCATATGTTTACACACCGCACCAGGTACTCATTTGAGGCGGAGTCGACCTAGAGGTGGCCCAGGAGCAGTTCAGATAATGGTCACTGGTGTAGGCCGCGAGTGGGAATCGAACCCGGGTTGCCAGGTTCGCAGCGTGCTAGCCGCCCAGCACGCCGCTCGTTGTTGCGAGCGTCGCTCCTCTGCCCTCTGTTGTTGCTGGAGGGCAACTGCCTCCAAAGCCTCCAGCAGCATCTTTCACGAGCCTCCTCCACAGAGGACGATTTTGACACTGCTAGTACCAGTCATCGACAAGTCCAATTAGCTCCACATCCTTCTGTACCACATTGGTCCATCTCTTCTCTAGCCTGTGCCGTGCCCAATTAGCCCCATCTATCCAGCCAAACAGAAGCTGCATGGGCATGCGGTGGTTGGGCATGCGGGTTCCATTACCAGCTAATGCAGACCTCGCCTACCCGAGGAGCTGACCGACGATTCGGACTATCAAGATCTTTCAAGGATCTGTGAGCTACTCGCCCTGCAATCCAGTCTGGTTAAACCCATTACACATACACACACTTGTAGACAATGGGGTGAGACTCAGTTGCTGTGGGTGACACAGATTTGCAGAGACACAGTGACATACCGTGAGGAGAGACACACGATCGCATCAGCACGGCAACTCACCGTGACACACAGAGACATGCAGACACAAAGACACGGAGAGAGGCACACAGTAAGACAGATGCAGACAGAGATATTGAGGACCACACAGATGCAGATACAGACCCACTAACCACAGAGAGCCATGAGCCTTGAACTGTTAACCCCGAGTTGAGCTCTCACCTTGAGGAGGTCAATCTCCTTGATGCAGTCTTGCCGTGCCTTGGCGTCCATCATCTCAAAGATCTGAGACACAGTGAGGACTCACTCATCAGCTCACTCACAAACTCATTCACTCACTCAGCAATACACTCAACAGGACACTTTCCAACTCAGTCACCTACCAACTCACTCGCTCAAACATCGACTTAACCACTTACACACCCACCACTCAACCCCCTCAATCACTCATTTATTCACGCTCTCACTAAACATCCCACTCCTCTCCACCCCATTAGCCTCACCCCACCCCTCACCCACCACATCACCCACCCCACCCACCTACCTCACTGCTCACCTACCCACAGACCCAATCACCCACCCACTCACCCAATCACCCATCCATTCCGCTACCCCCGTGACTCACCTGCACCTTCTTGAGTGCGACGGGCATGTGGTCGAGCAGGCACGTGGCACGGTATACCTCGCTGAACTGGCCCCGTCCGATCTTCTTCTCAATGAGGAAGTTGACCAGCGCGTTGTAGCCCAACTGAGGCAGCAGGGGGCGCTGTGGGGACACGCGGGGGAGACGCGGGTGAGATACGCAGAGAAGCGGGGAGACGCGGGGGAGAGAGGGAGTCATGGGGAGAGGGGTAGACATGGTGAAATGTAGGAAGATTAGGGAAGAGAAAGCGAGGCACGGGAAGGCATGGGGAGGAAAGGGGAGACATGGGGAGACGTCGGGAGATATGGGGAAAGAGAGGGTCACGGCAAAGCGTGGAGAGAGACGGGGAGACGCGGGGAGATGCAGGGGGACACGGGGAGAGGCATGGGGAGACAGCGAGACACGGTGAGAAATGGGGAGGTAAAAAATAATTCGAGACAGGGAGACATGGGGTGACACTGGCAGACGCATGGAGACATGGGAAGACGTGGGGATGCAAGACGACACGGTGGGGGAGGGGAAGTCGTGAGGGAGTAATAACAAGAAGAGTCTCTCTCACTGTCTCACCATCTCTCTGCAATGTCTCCCCTTTCCCCCCTCCACGTGTCGACGTGGCAAGACACGGGGGGGGGGGGGGAGGATGGTGGGGATAGTGGAGAGACGTCAAGCTACCCTCTGCTTTCCTCACCTGCGGGCCTGGCTGCAGCACCATGAATGCCTGTTGCTGATGCTGCTGCTGTTGCTGCTGCTGCTGTAGCTGCTGCTGCTGTTGTATGGAGAGGCTGGGGGGCTGTGGTGGGGGCGTCTGTGGGGTTGGCGGTTGCAGCTCCATCGTCTTGGCCCGGGGGGTGGGTGGGGGGCCCAGTAGGGGGGCCGGGCACTCCCTGTGTTAGGGGTGGGGGGGGGGCACAAAGACAAAGGAAGCCACGGTGGCTAGGAGATGTAAACTACCTCACCCGGTATACAGGAGGTCGCGGGCTCTTCCCGCAGCCGCATGCATTTTTCTCCAGGGCCTCCGGTTTTTCCCCTCCACATGTAAAAACACTGCTAAGATTTGAAGCTTTCGTGACTGCAAGGATTCATACTCGTAGGTTTTTTCGGTAAAGTCACGTAGGTAAAAAATAATAATAAATAAATGCTGTACAAATAATTGAAATAATTACAATTAATAATTAAAATATTTAATCTTTATTATATCGTTATAGATTTTTTTTTTTTTCCCTACGTGACTTTACCGAAAAAACCTAAGAGTAGAAACACTGCGTTTGAGAGTATTTGGCGGCTACAAATGTCCACGTGATGCGAGGCGCTTTAGTGGAGCAACTATTGGCGACAGCCGCGTCGCTTCTGAAAAAGAGCTACGTGGCTCAGAGGGCCCCCCTCACCTGGTAAAATAAATGTGAAAAGCGCGGCGCGGGGGGGGGGGCGATGGGAATTCACAGCGCGAGAAGCCGGACAGAGTGAGTAGCACGTGGAGTGGACGGACGCGGCACGCAGGAATGACTTTGCGCAACAGAAATTGCAACGCCTAGCCGTTGCACACACGTGAATTTGATGAGAGTGCGGGGTTAGAGCACGGAATGATGACGATGATGTACTGTGGTTGGCAAACAGGATGCCGCTTGCTGGGTGTGATGGAGTTTGTGAGAGAGCGAGTGTGAGTCAGCCGCCTTTTGAGCTGGGTAAATATTTAAACAAAATCCAGAGTGTGAGTTGGCATAGCTGCTGCGTGACACACACAAGTATGCACTATGCATACGTACACACACACACATAGTACGCATAAAACAAAGATCCCCACTCTATAGCAGACTGTTGGGCCAAGTGCTGTTAGCTAGCACCTGTTAAGATCAGAACGGCACGCAATGTGTGGGTGGCCAACGCTACGCCCGGCCGCCTTTGTCTCCCCAGTGGTGATGTTTAAACATCACACCAGGTCTTAATTTGAGGCCGAGTCGACCTAGGGGAAGGCCCAGGACAGGTTCAGATATTCACACTGTTATTCGTTGCGAGCGAGAATCGAACTCGGGTCGCCGAGTTCGTAGCGCAATGCGCTAACCACTGCCACACACACATGCACACACGCTTATACAGTGCATGATACATGCTCACGCTCAAACAAAGACAAAGATCCCCCCGTATAGCCTAAACAGACTGTTGGAGCAAGTGCCAATCGTGAGCCCCTATGAAGGCCGGCACGGCACACGAGCGGGTGGGTGTCCAGCCCCCCGCCCGACACACCCCCCAAAAGAAAAACACATCAGCACACCAACAGGCACACACACAAGGGACACGCACTCCCAGACACAACAACACCAATCGCCATTCTCCACTAAGTGGCGCTTGTGCTAATCTAAATGACACAAAAATACAAAGATCCTCCGTATAGCCTAAATATACTTTTGAGGCAAGTGCTGTTTAACGAGCATCTATGCAGGCTGGCATACATCGCACCAGGTACTCATTTGAGGCCACGTCGACCTAGGGGAGGCGCAGCACCGGTTCAGAGAATAGGCACTGGTGTCTCTGGCCGCGAGTGGGAATCGATCTCTGGTCGGCAGGTTCGTGGCGGAGCACGCCAATCGCTGCGCCACCAGCTCCCCGAAAGTCACGCACTGCGCAAAACCTCGCCCACGACACGGCGTCCCTGCTTGACACGAGCACAGGGCCCAGCACTGTGCGTGTACCACGGCAAACACAGCGACCCTTCACAGACTAATCTCACCCAGATTCCCATTCCCCGACAACTCCGCGCGTGTGCCACCCCCCCCCACCTCCTCCTCCCCCCCGGACAACACGAGCCAGACTGGGCTCGGGATATGGGACAAGATATAGCTTGTAGCTCCTAGCACTAACGCCAACCCCTAGCACTAACGCCAACTCCTAGCACTAACGCCAACCCCTAGTCCTAATGCCAACCCCTGGCACTAACGCAAACCCCTAGCACTAACGCCAACCCATAACCTTCATCACTAGCCCCAAGCGTAGCCCAAACCAAAGCCTTAAAATTGTAGCCTGAAACCCAGCCCTAAATTTAATGCGAGTCGTAAATCTAGCACCTAGCACTGCCTCCAGCTCCAATCATAGCCCTAACACTAACCCCTGAACCACATCCCAAACTCAAGCCTGGAATCTAGTCCTAACTCTGCCCCCTAGACATCATCTTAAGTCGACCCTAGCCTTAATTCTAACCTTAACGCCAACTCTAACGGAAGCACTAACCCTAACCTGTACCCCGATCCAAACACTAACACTCTAGACCTGGCTCGAACTTTTACCCCCAACACGGGCACCAACCCCAACTCTAACTTGGACCCTGATGCTGGAACACGAAATCTAGGTAATCCCAACTCTTAGCTCTAACCCTAGCAGCACTGCACCATCTAGTCAAATGTGAAAGACCCAACGCAGACAATCCCTGCGTTTGAACTTCCACGAAGCTCATGGTCCACCCTAAATCGTATCCGCACAAACCATGGCGGATGCGAATGCACAAATGGAAAATGATAAAACTCCCCAGTGTGCGATTGTGGTGATCCTGAACAGAAGGTACAACGTATAAGACGAAGCATTGCCCTGATCCACAAATATGAAGGAGACGTCACAGCGACGATGATGATGATGATACGCCACTAACTCCACTGCTCCTGAAGCGGTGATCTCGCTTGACCGCCTGAATGTGAAATGTGTTGTTGCCTCTTGCATCTACATCAGCCATACGAAAGAAGAAGCTTGATACATGTACACAGTACTGTTAATTTAAACAATTTGAATTTAGTAGTGATAACAATTATGTAATGGGTTAATATCTTACGGCTCTGGGTGTTTAGTGCACAGTTGGTTTAAAATTTCAGTTTATCGAGCTCATTAATAACCGATATTCTTCATGTACATTCATTGTATGATGATGTAATCTCACTTTATAATACATCAAACCATCATTAATTACTCGCAAGTTGACACCCATCAGATAATTACAGAATTACAACTTAAATTAGTTGGCTGTTGCTGCTGCTGCTGCGTTGTCAGTGGTGCGTCCACACGCAGGCGACTCAATGAGTGGCCTTTAAAGCGAAATAAAAATATCCTCTAAAAGGGTCATCGTCCGAAACGTCGCCTATTATATAAACAATAATAGTATATACATGTATTGAAGGCCACGATGCTATGGCCGAATGTGCCGATTAGTTTGCATGGAACCGACGATAACATCATTTCGCGTTTAACATTGCGAGTACTTGTTTATTGAACTCCGTAAGTTTAGCAGAGTGAGTTTAATCAATTATAAATGTTCACATCATAAATGTTCACATTAAAATGGACAGTTAATTAAGTTAAGTATCAGTTTAGCAGCGTTACAATGAAGACACTTTGCTTGGTATCCAACACTGCC
Organism: Lethenteron reissneri; assembly: GCF_015708825.2. Lineage (NCBI taxonomy): Eukaryota > Metazoa > Chordata > Hyperoartia > Petromyzontiformes > Petromyzontidae > Lethenteron > Lethenteron reissneri. The sequence goes on along the minus strand of NC_083826.1, from coordinate 4,273,493 downwards.
AAAGCTCATGGTTAAAACACCCAGTTTAACAAAGCGAGTTTAAACAATGTAGAGTTTAAATATTCGCATCAATAATGTAAAGTTGTTATCGCCTTACGTCAATAACTGCCGATATGGTATGACCATTAGTCATGTACTGTACACCTACACTTAATGCCTATTTCTTTACACAACTTTATCAGAACTCTCGTTAGAAAAACACGATAACCACCGGAGGTTTAATCGTCGCGAGTTTAATGGGTTGTCACGTTTTAAAACACCTGTAGTTAATTCTAAAATGTATTTTAAAACGTATAAAACTTTAGCAGGGCGCACTTTGACAGGGTTAGCCGGGCCTTGTTTTACACTTCCCATCACGTATCCGCGAACCGCTATCGCCGCGCGCGCCTATTGGCTACAGCACCCACCGCTCTCGCCGCCGATTGGTCAGAAGCAACAAAGTAGGCGCGGCCTAACTTATACGGACTACGTTTTACAAAACGCGGCCTAAGCTGACGTGAACCCCCGCGTCTTTCCTGGATATCCGGCCCGGTTAAGTGCACCCCAGAACCTGGAGGTTAACGGTGGTCTCCGTGTACCCCGGGTTCTTCCTCCTCCTCCTCCCACAGTTAATTTACGCTGCAGTTCACAGCCTTTTACAGACTCATTCAAGGCTAAACGTCGACAAAAGCATTAACTTTTAAAAGTCGCCCCGTTAAGTCTTCAAATAATTTAGTGATGGGATGGAGGCGGCGCAGGCGTGAGTAGGCCTTCATCCAGCAGTGGATTGACCATGACCGACGTTTAAGATCATCACGGTCATGGTGGCTACAAACCTCGACACACACACACGAGAAGATCCTTCACTTAAACACACACACACAGGGTATGAACACCACCGCACCTCCGATTAAGCACGACGCGTAGAAATAAGTTCAACCGCACACAGCACCACCATCATCATCATCAGCGGCCGTGGTCTTTCCACTGCTGGACGAAATCCTCATCATCTCAATATTCACAACCTCCTAGGGAAGCCGCCCGCTGCAGGAGTCGAACTCGTCATCCCCTCCACGAACGACAACTCTCCACCATGCCCCACATCATGCCCCACAAGCCAGACGTACCTTGTAAATGGATCAACGTACACGCATGGCTGTCCTCCTTGAACCGGAGCGCTCTTCTAGATGGAGTGGTAGAGATAGGGGGGGAGTTGGGGGTCCTAAACAAAGATCCCTGCGGCTTGTGGAGACTTAACAACGAAACCGACGGCGTTGTCAGCCAACACAAACTCAGCGGCAACCTCGCCCAGCTAACAACGACTGCGCCGACTCGACGGCGAAGTCGCTTGCTCGCTGTCTGCCTGGCTGGCTGCCACCAAGTTCGCGGACTCACTCGAGGGTCGACTTAATCAGGGGGGGCTGACTCAGAGGGTGACTTGACTTCGCTCGCCACTCACTCACTCACTGACTTGATAAGTTAATTCCCCCCGGGCGCGAGTGCGAAGCGGGTGCGAATTTAAGGGCGGTGGAGAGTGGAGGAGGAGGGGGAGGGAGGGATGGGTGACGACGCAGGAGGAGGAGACGCGGGGCGGATCGAGTGGGCAGGGTCTGGAGAGAGAAGGGCGGGGTTTGAAGAGTGAAGGGCGGAGTCTGGAGAGAGAAGGGCAGGGTCTGGAGAGTGAAGGGCGGGGTCTGGAGAGTGAAGGGCGGGGTCTGGAGAGAGAAGGGCGGGGTCTGGAGAGTGAAGGGCGGGGTCTGGAGAGTGAAGGGCGGGGTCTGGAGAGTGAAGGGCGGGGTCTGGAGAGAGAAGGGCGGGGTCTGGAGAGAGAAGGGCGGGGTCTGGAGAGTGAAGGGCGGGGTCTGGAGAGTGAAGGGCGGGGTCTGGAGAGTGAAGGGCGGGGTCTGGAGAGAGAAGGGCGGGGTCTGGAGAGAGAAGGGCGGGGTCTGGAGAGTGAAGGGCGGGGTCTGGAGAGAGAAGGGCGGGGTCTGGAGAGAGAAGGGCGGGGTCTGGAGAGAGAAGGGCGGGGTCTGGAGAGTGAAGGGCGGGGTCTGGATAGTGAAGGGCGGGGTCTGGAGAGTGAAGGGCGGGGTCTGGAGAGAGAAGGGCGGGGTCTGGAGAGAGAAGGGCGGGGTCTGGAGAGTGAAGGGCGGGGTCTGGAGAGTGAAGGGCGGGGTCTGGAGAGTGAAGGGCGGGGTCTGGAGAGTGAAGGGCGGGGTCTGGAGAGTGAAGGGCGGGGTCTGGAGAGAGAAGGGCGGGGTCTGGAGAGAGAAGGGCAGGGTCTGGAGAGTGAAGGGCGGGGTCTGGATAGTGAAGGGCGGGGTCTGGAGAGTGAAGGGCGGGGTCTGGAGAGAGAAGGGCGGGGTCTGGAGAGAGAAAGGCGGGGTCTGGAGAGTGAAGGGCGGGGTCTGGAGAGTGAAGGGCGGGGTCTGGAGAGAGAAGGGCGGGGTCTGGAGAGAGAAGGGCGGGGTCTGGAGAGAGAAGGGCGGGGTCTGGAGAGTGAAGGGCAGGGTCTGGAGAGTGAAGGGCGGGGTCTGGAGAGTGAAGGGCGGGGTCTGGAGAGAGAAGGGCGGGGTCTGGAGAGTGAAGGGCGGGGTTTGGAGAGTGAAGGGCAGGGTCTGGAGAGTGAAGGGCGGGGTCTGGAGAGAGAAGGGCGGGGTCTGGAGAGTGAAGGGCGGGGTCTGGAGAGAGAAGGGCGGGGTCTGGAGAGAGAAGGGCGGGGTCTGGAGAGTGAAGGGCGGGGTCTGGAGAGAGAAGGGCGGGGTTTGGATAGTGAAGGGCGGGGTCTGGAGAGTGAAGGGCGGGGTCTGGAGAGTGAAGGGCGGGGTCTGGAGAGTGAAGGGCGGGGTTTGGAGAGTGAAGGGCGGGGTCTGGAGAGAGAAGGGCGGGGGTCTGGAGAGTGAAGGGCGGGGTCTGGAGAGTGAAGGGCGGGGTCTGGAGAGAGAAGGGGCGGGGTCTGGAGAGAGAAGGGCGGGGTCTGGAGAGTGAAGGGCGGGGTCTGGAGAGTGAAGGGCGGGGTCTGGAGAGAGAAGGGCGGGGTTTGGAGAGTGAAGGGCGGGGTCTGGAGAGTGAAGGGCGGGGTCTGGAGAGTGAAGGGCGGGGTCTGGAGAGAGAAGGGCGGGGTCTGGAGAGTGAAGGGCGGGGTCTGGAGAAGTGAAAGGGCGGGTCTGGAGAGAGAAGGGCGGGGTCTGGAGAGTGAAGGGCGGGGTCTGGATAGTGAAGGGCGGGGTCCTGGAGAGAGAAGGGCAGGGTCTGGAGAGTGAAGAGCGGGGTCTGGAGAGTGAAGGGCGGGGTCTGAGAGAGAAGGGCAGGGTCTGGATAGTGAAGGGCGGGGTCTGGAGAGAGAAGGGCAGGGTCTGGAAAGTGAAGGGCGGGGTCTGGAGAGTGAAGGGCGGGGTCTGGAGAGAGAAGGGCGGGGTCTGGAGAGTGAAGGGCGGGGTCTGGAGAGAGAAGGGCGGGGTTTGGAGAGTGAAGGGCGGGGTCTGGAGAGAGAAGGGCGGGGTCTGGAGAGAGAAGGGCGGGGTTTGGAGAGTGAAGGGCGGGGTCTGGAGAGAGAAGGGCGGGGTCTGGAGAGAGAAGGGCGGGGTTGGAGAGTGAAGGGCGGAGTCTGGAGAGAGAAGGGCGGAGTCTGGAGAGAGAAGGGCGGGGTCTGGAGAGAGAAGGGCGGGGTCTGGAGAGAGAAGGGCGGGGTCTGGAGAGTGAAGGGCGGGGTCTGGAGAGTGAAGGGCGGGGTCTGGAGAGAGAAGGGCGGGGTTTGGAGAGTGAAGGGCGGGGTCTGGAGAGAGAAGGGCGGGGTCTGGAGAGTGAAGGGCGGGGTCTGGAGAGTGAAGGGCGGGGTCTGGAGAGAGAAGGGCGGGGTTTGGAGAGTGAAGGGCGGGGTCTGGAGAGAGAAGGGCGGGGTCTGGAGAGTGAAGGGCGGGGTCTGGAGAGAGAAGGGCGGGGTCTGGAGAGAGAAGGGTGGGGTCTGGAGAGAGAAGGGCGGGGTCTGGAGAGTGAAGGGCGGGGTCTGGAGAGTGAAGGGCGGGGTTTGGAGAGTGAAGGGCGGGGTTTGGAGAGTGAAGGGCGGGGTTTGGAGAGAGAAGGGCGGGGTCTGGAGAGAGAAGGGCGGGGTCTGGAGAGAGAAGGGCGGGGTTTGGAGAGTGAAGGGCGGGGTCTGGAGAGAGAAGGGCGGGGTCTGGAGAGAGAAGGGCGGGGTCTGGAGAGAGAAGGGCGGGGTCTGGAGAGAGAAGGGCGGGGTCTGGAGAGTGAAGGGCGGGGTCTGGAGAGTGAAGGGCGGGGTCTGGAGAGAGAAGGGCGGGGTCTGGAGAGAGAAGGGCGGGGTCTGGAGAGAAGGGCGGGGTCTGGAGAGTGAAGGGCGGGGTCTGGAGAGTGAAGGGCGGGGTTTGGAGAGTGAAGGGCGGGGTTTGGAGAGAGAAGGGCGGGGTCTGGAGAGAGAAGGGCGGGGTCTGGAGAGTGAAGGGCGGGGTCTGGAGAGAGAAGGGCGGGGTCTGGAGAGTGAAGGGCGGGGTCTGGAGAGTGAAGGGCGGGGTCTGGAGAGTGAAGGGCGGGGTCTGGAGAGAGAAGGGCGGGGTCTGGAGAGAGAAGGGCGGGGTTTGGAGAGTGAAGGGCGGGGTTTGGAAAGAGAAGGGCGGGGTCTGGAGAGAGAAGGGCGGGGTCTAGAGAGTGAAGGGCGGGGTCTGGAGAGAGAAGGGCGGGGTCTGGAGAGAGAAGGGCGGGGTCTAGAGAGTGAAGGGCGGGGTCTGGAGAGTGAAGGGCGGGGTCTGGAGAGAGAAGGGCGGGGTCTGGAGAGTGAAGGGCGGGGTTTGGAGAGGGAAGGGCGGGGTTTGGAGAGAGAAGGGCGGGGTCTGGAGAGGGAAGGGCGGGGTCTGGAGAGTGAAGGGCGGGGTCTGGAGAGTGAAGGGCGGGGTCTGGAGAGTGAAGGGCGGGGTCTGGCGAGAGAAGGGCGGGGTTTGGAGAGAGAAGGGCGGGGTCTGGAGAGAGAAGGGCGGGGTTTGGAGAGAGAAGGGCGGGGTCTGGAGAGTGAAGGGCGGGGTCTGGAGAGTGAAGGGCGGGGTCTGGAGAGTGAAGGGCGGGGTCTGGAGAGTGAAGGGCGGGGTTTGGAGAGTGAAGGGCGGGTCTGGAGAGTGAAGGGCGGGGTCTGGAGAGAGAAGGGCGGGGTCTGGAGAGTGAAGGGCGGGGTCTGGAGAGTGAAGGGCGGGTCTGGAGAGAGAAGGGCGGGGTCTGGAGAGAGAAGGGCGGGGTCTGGAGAGAGAAGGGCGGGTCTGGAGAGTGAAGGGCGGGGTCTGGAGAGTGAAGGGCGGGGTCTGGATAGTGAAGGGCGGGGTCTGGAGAGTGAAGGCGGGGTCTGGATAGTGAAGGGCGGGGTCTGGAGAGTGAAGGGCGGGGTCTGGAGAGTGAAGAGCGGGGTCTGGAGAGAGAAGGGCGGTGTCTGGATAGTGAAGGGCGGGGTCTGGAGAGTGAAGGGCCGGGTCTGGAGAGAGAAGGGCAGGGTCTGGAGAGTGAAGGGCGGGGTCTGGAGAGAGAAGGGCGGGGTCTGGAGAGTGAAGGGCCGGGTCTGGAGAGTGAAGGGCGGGGTCTGGAGAGAGAAGGGCGGGGTCTGGAGAGTGAAGGGCGGGGTCTGGAGAGTGAAGGGCGGGGTCTGGAGAGTGAAGGGCGGGGTCTGGAGAGTGAAGGGCGGGGTCTGGAGAGTGAAGGGCGGGGTCTGGAGAGTGAGGGCGGTGGGTCTGGAGAGTGAAGGGCGGGGTCTGGATAGAGAAGGGCGGGGTCTGGAGAGTGAAGGGCGGGGTCTGGAGAGTGAAGGGCGGGGTCTGGAGAGTGAAGGGCGGGGTCTGGAGAGAGAAGGGCGGGGTTTGGAGAGTGAAGGGCGGGGTCTGGAGACTTGCACAAAGCAAACCGATTCCGGGACTGTGTGAGTGGTGGAGATGGCTCTGGGTGCGGGGGGGTGGTGGAGGCCTTCATGCAGCAGTGGATAGACCATGCCTGCTGCGGGTGGCGACGATGGCCATCATCACCATCACCACCACCATCACCACCACCATCACCACCACCATCATCACCACCATCACCACCACCATCACCACCATCACGAGGGCCGGACAACTTCATTCGGGCCACCGATGTGGGAATTCAAGCAAACGAGTGGCACGAGGCTCGTCACAAGGAGGAGGTGGATCAATCGATCTCCTGTGAACGTCGTCGCCTCTTCACGTCTTTTATTCTCGCTCGCAGTTTGTTGTTGTTGTGTTGGAGATGTTGTTGTTGTTGTTGTCGTGTTGCAGTTGTTGTTGTTGCGTGGAGTTGTTGTTGTCGTGTTGGAGATGTTAAGATGTTGTTGTGTGGAGTTGTTGTCGTGTTGGAGATGTTATTGTCGTGTTGTTGTTGTTGTTGTCGTGTTGCTGTTGTGTGGAGTTGTTGTTGTCGTGTTGGAGCTGTTGACGGCAGCAGCGCCAAGCAATCCGTTACATTTTGAGTACTCGTTTTATACGCCGCGGCGTGATGATTGGCGACGGACCGGTTCATTCCAGGATCGAGTTTTCAGTAAACAAACACAAGACAGTCGCTGTCCTCTCCTAGTGGACATCTGTGAAAAAGAGCTTTAGAGCTCATCGGATTCCTCCTGGGGCCGTCCATAAATGACGTCACGCGATTTTGTACGATTTTTGACCCCCCCCCCCTTCGTCACACGGCGTCACAAAAAGTCAGACCCCCCCCCTCAATTATGACGTCACAAAGCTCTGCCCCCCCCCCCCATTATTTAATGTTTTATTAAATTAAAAAAAACATAATAAAAATATGTTTTTGTTTTATTTTTATTATTTTATTACTTCCCTTCTACGTGACTTTACCGAAAGAACCAAGAAGAGGAATCCCTGCAGTCACGAAAGCTTTAAATCGGGTTTTGATTCCTTACCCGTACCTCATACCCGGCCGCACCAGGGTCGCAAATGGGTACCCGTACCCGTACCCGGCCAAGTACAGGTACCCGTTCCCTACCCGTACCCTACCCGAAATGAGTGACAAACGGTTACTCACCAGTGACCCACGGCCTACCCGTACCCGGCCGCACCAGGGTCGCAAACGGGTACCCGTACCTGGCCGGGTACGGGTAGCCGGGTATCGGGTAGGGTACGGGTATCGGGTACCCGGTTGCGACCTCTGCCGTAGGGGTCTCATTGGACCCCATTTGAAGTCCCCTCGTCCTCCCGCAGGTGGCGCTGTTCGACTTTGTATCTTGGCCCGGGATGGGGGTGGGGGGGGCAGAGGGGGCTCAGTGACGTCACAACAAATAGTTACAACAATTTCGATTTAAAGCTTTCGTGACTGCAGGGATTCATCTTCTTGGTTCTTTCGGTAAAGTCACGTAGAATGGAAACAATAAAAAAGAATAAAATAAAACATTATTTTTTTCATTTTTATTTATAAAAAACAATAATAATAAAACATTATTTTTTTTTATTGTTTCTATTCTACGTGACTTTACCGAAATAACCAAGAAGAGTTACAAAAATGTTTGGAATTGCGTTGTGACGTCACGACAAAAAAATCACGATCACGATGTGATCACCGTGATGATTCCAACAACAACCAGAAAATAAACTCAACCCGCTTGTCACCGATTCGCAACCGAATTCCGGCTTTAGATCGGCGTCTAAAGTGAAATGTGTGTGGTGTGTGTGTTGTGTGTGTTGTGTGTGTGTTGTGTGTGTGTGTGTTGTGTGTGTTGTGTGTGTTGTGCGTGTGTCGTGTGTATGTTGTGTGTGTGTTGTGTGTGTCGTGTGTGTTGTGTGTGTGTGTGTGTGTGTGTGTGTGTGTGGTGTGTGTGTCGTGTGTGTGTGTCGTGTGTTGTGTGTTGCATGTGTGCTTTGTGTGTGTCGTGTGGTGTGTATTGTGTGTGTCGTGTGTGTGTTGTGTGTATGTGTTGTGTGTGTTGTGCGTGTGTGTTGTGTGTGTGTCGTATACCCTTCCTCCACCCGACGCAGCCAATGCAATAACGCCGTCACGCGATGAACACAACCCGCCAAATCAATTCAAAATCAATTCAGCAGACGCCGCCGCTGTCGTTGTTGTTGCTGGGGAACGATCCACAAGCCGCCAGGCACCTCCGATTAGCACGGCTGGCTACGTACGGCGCGAAAGAAGTCCAACGTGCGTTCTTGCATTAGTCCCCGGGTACAGAGGTTGCGATCGCAGTGGCAGCCCGTATCAGCAGCGTCGTCGATGTCATTATTGTCGGGCAGCTGCCAAAAAACATCTTTCTGGCACGAGATTTCACTCACCCACGCACTGACTCATTCACCCACCCAATCGATCATTCACCCACCCACTTACACCCTCACTCACGCACTCACCGACTCACTCACCCACTCAATCATTCACCCACTTATTCACCCACCCATCCACCCACTCACTCACCCACTCACTTACCCCCTCACTCACCCACCTACCTACTCACCCACTCAATCACTCATTCACCCAGCTATCCACCCACTCACTCACCCATTCACCCCCCCCCCTCGCTCATTCACCCACCCACTCGCTCATTCACCCACCCACTCACCCACTGACTCACCGACGCACTCACCTACCCCATCACCCACTCAATCATTCACTTACCTTCCCACCTACCCACTCAATCATTCCTTCACTCACCCATCCGCCCACTTCACCGACTCACCCACCCACCTACCCACTCAAGAATTCACTCACTCATCCATCCACTCACCCCCTCACCTGCTCAATAATCCACTCACTCATCCATCCACTCACCCCCTCACCCACTCAATCATTCACTCACTCAGATATCAACTCACCGCTGATGTTGATCGTGAGCAGGAAATCGGAGGCAGCTCCCTCGGGGTTCATAGCGCGCTGCACTCACCATTGCGCCACCGCTCCCCCACCACCCCCACCCCAAACCACACACGTGTGGAAATGTGCGCTACACAATGTGGATTTAATAAAGTTTATTTTAAAAGATCCGCGGAAGCGCCCGTTCTTGCCCGGCTTCTTAGAAAATCCGCACAAGTTCCCAAAGTGACACCACAGCACCGATCGACACATTAGAAATCTGCGGCGATCCGGGGGCTGATGCGTCCATATGTCATGATCATCATCATCATCAGCAGCGGCGGCCATGATCTTATCCGCTGCTGAATGAAGACCTCCCCAAGACGCCACCACCTCCCGCTCCTCAGAGTCTTACGGATCCAACAACAACAACAACAACTTTTCGATTTAAAGCTTTCGTGACTGCAGGGATTCATATTCTTGGTTCTTTCGGTAAAGTCACGTAGAAGGGAAATAATAAAATAATAAAAAATAAAACGTCGTGAGAATGTAATTGCTTTATTTGTATTCTTTTATTATTTCCCTTCTACGTGACTTTACCGAAAAAAAACAAGAATAACAATAACAACAACGATGAATCCGGAATCAAATAATCACGCGAGCTGAATTAATCGCTCCGTCTCTGGCACTTCATCGAGCAGCGGATTGATCATGGCTGATGGCGAGCACCATACTACGAAGAGATATTCAAAGGGAAAAGTGACACGGACAACTGACATTCGTATTGCGAATACAAACAAAAATCCGCGGAAGCCCTCAGCGAGGCTCTCTAATAACGTTCGCAGGTAGGGGGTTAAGAATCCGCGGAAGCCGAGTTACTCTGGACTTTAGTACTTTCAGTTGCCTGCGGCTGCAGTTGAACACTGCGATGTAGAAATCCGTGGAAGCATTTGCAGCGCGCGGCTTGCAGGAGCATTCGCTTTGAATTAGAAATCCGCAGGTCTCATTCACTGGCACAAAGAACATTCGCGTCCACCGATTAAATATTCTGCGGAAGCCAAATGACTTCAGTGGCGCTCACACATGGCTTTAGAATCCGCGGAAACCTCCCGAATGCGTGCGCAGCCGCGGTCGGGGATTTGCCCGTCTCGTTGAAAGATCCCGTGGAAATTCTTGTTCAAGATCACGTGGGAATTCTCGTTGAAAGATCACGTGGGAATTCTCGTTGAAAGATCACGTGGGAATTGTCGTTGATAGATCACGTGGGAATTCTCGTTCAAGATCCCGTGGGAATTCTCGTCCAAGATCCCGTGGGAATTCTCGTTCAAGATCCCGTGGGAATTCTCGCTCAAGATCCCGTGGGAATTCTTGTTCAAGATCCCGTGGGAATTCTCGTTCAAGATCCCGTGGGAATTCTCGTTCAAGATCCCGTGGGAATTCTCGTTCAAGATCCCGTGGGAATTCTAGTTCAAGATCCCGTGAGAATTCTTGTTCAAGATCCCGTGGGGATTCTCGTTCAAGATCCCGTGGGAATTCTCGTTCGAGATCCCGTGGGAATTATCGTTCAAGATCCCGTGGGAATTCTCGTTCAAGATCCCGTGGGAATTCTCGTTCAAGATCCCGTGGGAATTCTTGTTCAAGATCCCGTGGGAATTCTCGTTCAAAATCCCGTGGGAATTCTTGTCCAAGATCCCGTGGGAATTCTTGTTCAAGATCTCGTGGGAATTCTTGTTCAAGATGCCGTGGGAATTCTCGTTCAAGATCCCATGGGAATTCTTGTTCAAGATGCCGTGGGAATTCTCGTTCAAGATCCCGTGGGAATTCTCGTTCAAGATCCCGTGGGAATTCTTGTTCAAGATCCTGTGGAAATTCTTGCTCAAGATCCCGTGGGAATTTTTGTCCAAGATCCCGTGGGAATTCTCGTTCAAGATCCCGTGGGAATTCTCGTTCAAGATCCCGTGGGAATTCTCGCTCAAGATCCCGTGGGAATTCTTGTTCAAGATCCCGTGGGAATTCTTGCTCAAGATCCCGTGGGAATTTTTGTCCAAGATCCCGTGGGAATTCTCGTTCAAGATCCCGTGGGAATTCTCGTTCAAGATCCCGTGGGAATTCTCGCTCAAGATCCCGTGGGAATTCTTGTTCAAGATCCCGTGGGAATTCTTGCTCAAGATCCCGTGGGAATTTTTGTCCAAGATCCCGTGGGAATTCTCGTTCAAGATCCCGTGGGAATTCTCGTTCAAGATCCCGTGGGAATTCTCGCTCAAGATCCCGTGGGAATTCTTGTTCAAGTTCCCGTGGGAATTCTCGTTCAAGATCCCATGGGAATTCTCGTTCAAGATCCCGTGGGAATTCTCCCTCAAGATCCCGTGGGAATTCTCGTTCAAGATCCCGTGAGAATTCTCGTTCAAGATCCCGTGGGAATTCTTGTTCAAGATCCCGTGGGAATTCTCGTTCAAGATCCCGTGAGAATTCTCGTTTAAGATCCCGTGGGAATTCTCGTTCAAGATCCCGTGGGAATTCTCGTTCAAGATCCCGTGGGAATTCTTGTCCAAGATCCCGTGGGAATTATCGTTCAAGATCCCGTGGGAATTATCGTTCAAGATCCCGTGGGAATTCTTGTCCAAGATCCCGTGGGAATTATCGTTCAAGATCCCGTGGGAATTCTTGTCCAAGATCCCGTGGGAATTATCGTTCAAGATCCCGTGGGAATTATCGTTCAAGATCCCGTGGGAATTCTTGTCCAAGATCCCGTGGGAATTATCGTTCAAGATCCCGTGGGAATTCTCGTTCAAGATCCCGTGGGAATTCTCGTTCAATGTCCCGTGGGAATTCTTGTTCAAGATCCCGTGAGAATTATCGTTCAAGATCCCGTGGGAATTCTTGTTCAAGATCCCGTGGGAATTCTCGTCCAAGATCCCGTGGGAATTCTCGTTCAAGATCCCGTGGGAATTCTTGTTCAAGATGCCATGGGAATTCTCGTTCAAGATCCCGTGGGAATTCTCGTTCAAGATCCCGTGGGAATTCTCGTTCAAGATCCCGTGGGAATTCTTGTTCAAGATCCCGTGGGAATTCTTGTTCAAGATCCCGTGGGAATTCTTGTTCAAGATCCCGTGGGAATTCTCGTTCAAGATCCCGTGAGAATTCTCGTTCACGATCCCGTGGGAATTCTCGTTCAAGATCCCGTGAGAATTCTTGTCCAAGATCCCGTGGACATTCTTGTTCAAGATCCCGTGGGAATTCTCGTTCAAGATCCCGTGGGAATTCTCGTTCAAGATCCCGTGGGAATTCTTGTTCAAGATCCCGTGGGAATTCTTGTTCAAGATCCCGTGGGAATTCTTGTTCAAGATCCCGTGGGAATTCTCGTTCAAGAAATCTCGTTCAAGATCCCGTGGGAATTCTTGTTCAAGATCCCGTGGGAATTCTTGTTCAAGATCCCGTGGGAATTATCGTTCAAGATCCCGTGACGCCGTTCGCAAGGGTTTTAGGCCCTTGTGAACCGCACTGGAGACAACTCAAATTGGAATCTGCATCGCCCCCTCCCAAGTTTGGACAGAACGCAGTTTGCCATCACGAGATCGGAGATGGGCCGCGTCTGGATGTACTCACGCGTGAGGTTTAGAAATCCACGGTAGCCCGAGTTACTCTGGCTTCAAGGAGCATTTACTTGTATGGTTTAGAAATCCGCGGAAGCCGAGTTACTCGAGTTGTAAGGAGATTTTTACATACACGTACGGTTTAGAAATCCACAGAAGCCGAGTTGCGCCGCAAAGCGTTTATTGTACACGAAGTGTTTAAGAAATCCGCGGAAGCCCAGTTACTCTGGCTGCATCAGCAAACGGGTACGGGTACCCGTTTGCGACCCTGGTGCGGCCGGGTACGGGTAGGCCCTGAGTCACTGGTGAGTCACCGTTTGTCACTCATTTCCCAGCGTCTTGTCTCTTCTCACAATTCAAGTTCCTAGAATCAACCCACCCGCGCCTGCAACGTGGCTTCATCCCAGAGGACGCAATCAGGTATCCGATACCCGTACCCTACCCGATACCCGGCCGGGTACGGGTAGCCGGGTTTCGGGTAGGGTACGGGTACCCGTTTGCGACCCTGGTGCGGCCGGGTACGGGTAAGGAATCAAAACCCGTTTGCGACCTCTGGGCTGCATTTTCGCGCGTCGGTTTAAAAAAATCCGCGGAAGCCGAGTTCCTTTGGCTGCAGTGGAATTCGCACATCGGTTTTAAAAATCCGCGGCAGCAAAGTTCCTCTGGCTGCAGTAGCAATCGCGCGTCGGTATAAAAAATCCGCGGAAGCCGAATTACTCTGGCTGCAGTGGAATTCGCGCATCGCTTTTCAAAATCCGCGGCAGCAAAGTTACTCTGGCTGCAGGAGCAATCGCGCGTCGGTTTAAAAAATCCGCGGAAGCCGAGTTACTCTGGCTGCAGTGGAATTCGCGCATCGGTTTTAAAAATCCGCGGCAGCAAAGTTACTCTGGCTGCAAGTTGCATTCACGCTTCGGTTTAAAAAATCCGCGGAAGCAAAGTTCCTCAGGCTGCAGTAGCATTCGCGCATCGGTTTAAAAAATCCGCGGAATCCGAGTTACTCTGGCTGCAGTAGCAATCGCGCGTCGGTTTAAAAAATCCGCGGAAGCCGAGTTACTCTGGCTGCAAGTTGTATCCACGCTTCGGTTTAAAAAAATCCGCGGAAACCGAGTTACTCTGGCTGCAAGTTGCATCCACGCTTCGGTTTTAAAAATTCGCGGAAGCCGAATTACTCTGGCTGCAGTGGCATCCACGCTTCGGTTTTAAAAATCCGCGGATGCCGAATTACTCTGGCTGCAGTGGCATCCACGCTTCGGTTTAAAAAATCCGCGGAAGCCGAGTTTCTCTGGCTGCAGTAGCAATCGCGCGTCGGTTTAAAAAATCCGCGGAAGCCAAGTTACTCTGGCTGCAAGTTGTATCCACGCTTCGGTTTTAAAAATCCGCGGAAACCGAGTTACTCTGGCTACATTGGCATTCCCGCATCGGTTTAAGAAATCCGCGGCAGCAAAGTTCCTCTGGCTGCAGTGGCATCCACACTTCGGTTAAAAAAATCCGCGGCAGCAAAGTTCCTCTCGCTGCAGTGGCATCCACGCTTCGGTTTTAAAAATCCGCGGAAGCCGAGTTACTCTGGCTGCAGTAGCATTCACGGGCCGGCGAGTTGAGCATTAGTCACAACCCACCGACAGCGGTGAATGTCGAGCACAGCCCTGGGTCGCTTCCTTCTTCTCCTCCTCCCGTCAGCTCTTCCCACTGTCTAAATCTTCCCTCTTCCTCTCCCACGCGCGCAGGTGCAGAAATCCGCGGAAGCCCCCCTCTCTACCCCCCCCCCCCCCCTTCGAGAGCGTACAAACGGCACGGCAGGCACAAGTCACGGCGTGGCCACGTGACCATTCTGCGCTCAGTTAACAAACAAAAAATGTATCAGCGCGCGCGCGCAATTGCTAGCCGACTGCACCGCTGGTAGAAAGGATGTCCCCTCGAGGGATCTCGAGAGGGGGTACTTGGTCTACTCTTCCACGTTGACCAGAGGTCGTGGTGGGAGGTGGACGCACCCACACGTCAACCCATCGCGGGCCTGGAGATCGAACGAAAAGGCCTCTCTCTGCATTGAAGGCCTCACCTCCCACCTCTGTGGTGGGTTTAGAAATCCGCGGAAGCCCTCGACGCGTCTCTAAAAACAAAACTCCACGTTCCCACGGCCGGGACGACGCCGATGAGCGCTGTTGATTTGGTACTCGATTTATCTGAAGGGACGATGATTGGTCCGGTTGACTTGGTGTTGCCGTGGTAACGGTCGGGTCACGTGGTACAGTCAACGGTCGATGGTTTATTTTAATCTGAGGAGTTCAAACAAAACTCACCGACAGCGTTGAATGTTCCACGGGGCCCGCCTTGACCCCGCCTTGACCCCACCTTGACCGCACCTTGACCCCACCTTGACCCCACCTCGACCACCACCTTGACCCCACCTTGACCCCACCTCGACCCCACCACGACCCCACCTTGACCCCACCTCGACCACCACCTTGACCCCACCTTGACCCCACCTCGACCCAACCACGACCCTACCTTGACCCCATCTCGACCACCACCTTGACCCCGCCTTGACACCACCTTGACCCCACTTTGACCCCGTCTTGACCCCGCCTTGACCCCACCTCGACCCCACCTTGACCACCACCTTAACCCCACCTTCACCCCGCCTTGACCCTACCTTGACCACCACCTTGATTCCAAATTGAACATACACCTTGACCCCACCTTGACCCCACCTCCATTCCAAATTGAACATACACTTTGACCCCACCTTGACCCCACCTCCATTCCAAATTGAACATACACTTTGACCCCACCTTGACCCCACCTTCATTCCAAATTGAACATACACTTTGACCCCACCTCAAACCCAACCTTGACCCCCCCCCCCCCCCACCTGGAACATACCTTGATCCCACCCTTGATCGCACCCTCGATCCCACCCTCACCGCCATCTAAACCAACCTTCACCCAACGTGCCTCTCCCCCTTGAACCCACTTTGACCCCAACATACACAACCGCAGCGACATGCACCTGACGCCGCTCGCAACCACGTGGCGGTGACGTCACCACGACGCCTGTGCCAGGCTAGGTGCACTTTGAGGCCGTCACGTGAAGAGGCCCTGCAGGTGCCACGGGTCGACTGATCGAGATGCTTTGCAGATGCACCACCTGTGCCCCCGACTGTGGCAACCCGCTGCGCTTTTAGCCGCCCAGCTCTCCCGCTCGCTGTTGTGAGCGTCGCTCCTCCGCCCTCCGTTGTTGCTGGAGAGCGACTGCCTCCCCACTGCAACAGAAGTGGACCTAGCCTGGCACTGCCCGGTAGCATCCTTCACGAGACCCCTCCTCCACGATGAGCTATGAAGCTTCGTGAAAAACAAAAAATTTAGCTCCCCCGGTATAAAAAAAATTTCGATTCTAATTAACACATTGAGATAGATACAAAGGTCCCTCCTCCCACCCCCGTGTAGCCTGCGCTGTCTGTCGGGGCAAGTGCTGTTAGCAAGCAGCACCTGTCAAGCCGTGACGGCGCGGGTGATGTGGCCAGCACCCGCTCCCGGCCGCCTTTGTCTCCCCCCCCCGGCCCTAGTGCCGAGTCGTCGTCGAGGAGGCGAAGCGCCACTGATGTTGGCCGCGAACGGGAGACGACGCGACACGGCGTAGCGCTCCGCCTGTACCGTGGCGCTCCCACCACTGGAGCCACCACTCACCCGACAGCCCCCCTCCCTTCTCCCTCGGTCTTTAAATAAAATTCCTGGAAAGCGCGGGGCCCCCCCCCCCATCCCTTCCCCCTAACCCCCCCCCCCCCCGCAGATTTCTTGGAAAACAGAGCAGACGGAGAGTGCGAACTCTCTCTCCCCTCTCCCTTCCCTCTCTCTCCCCTCTCTCATTTCTGTCTCATTTCTGTCTTTTCATTTTTTATTTCTCTCTCTCTCCTCTCTCTCCCCACTCTCTCCTCTCTCTCCCCACTCTCTCCCCTCTCTCTCCCCTCTCCTTTCTCTACTCACGCTCTCACTCGCCCATCTCTCCCCACTCCATCTGTTTTCTCCTCTTATCTCTCTCCACGCTCTCCTATCGCTCACCGCTCTTTCCCCTCTCCCCCCCCCCCCCCCCTCTGTCTCCTTGCCTCTCCCTCACTCCCCGCTGCTCCCCAATCCCCCCTCTCTCGCTTCGTCTCCCACTCTCTCCTCTCCCCCCGCTGCGCTCCCTCCCCTCCCCTCCCCTCCTCCCGTCTCCTTTTGTCTCTCTCGCCGCCCCCGTCTCTTGTCACTGCCCCCTTTGTCTTCCTCGCGTTCCTCTCCCACGCTCTCTCCTCCATCTCTTACCTCTCACCCACCAACACTCGCTCTCTCTCTTGCCAATTTCCTCCCTTTTCCCGCTCTGATGTAATGTGATGTCATGTCCCACCCCTCCTCTCTCCCCCCCCCTCTCTCCCCCCCTCTCTCCCCCCCCCCCCTCTCTCCCCTCTCTCCCCCCCTCTCTCCCCCTCCTCCCCTCCTCCCCCTCCTCTCACCCCCCCCTCTCTCTCTCCCCCCCTCTCTCCCCCCCATCTCTCTCCCCTCTCCTCCTCCCCACTGCTCCCGTGGTCGCTGGGGTCAGCAAAAGTCGTGACCTCCTCCCCCCCCACCCCCTCCACCCCCTCCACCCCATCCACAACTCTCCTGCCCCTCCCCCACCCCACCGATGCAGTGGCGGTGCGAGTGATAGAATGATATCGCTAACGATGTGATGTCACTGCTGTGATGCATGTGATGCAATGTTATGTCAGCGATTGAGCGTTGTTACGATGACGATGATGATTGCTCGTCTACCCCTGGATAGCCTCACCGAGCGCTAATAGCACTTGTCCCTACAGTTTGTTAAGATTACACGGGGAACCTTTGTCTTTGTGTGTGTGTATATCGTGATGCGACGCGGACGATGTGTCTGCTGCTATGCAATGTGATTGTGTATGTCAATGCTTTGATGATATACAATGCGCGTGTATGTTAATGCTGTGATACTATACAAGGACGGGAGTGTATTGCAGTAAACTGAAATATTAAATAGAAAAATTGTTTAGCTCATGATTATTAATGTGGAGTGACGTCACCCGCTAATAGTTATTGGGGAGGGGTGCGGCTTGTTGAGTGACGTCAGCCCTCATGGTTATTGGGGAGGGGTGCGGCTTGTTGAGTGACGTCACCCGCTCATGATTATTAATGAGGGAGGGGGGGGTTGTCCCATGTGGAGTGACGTCACCCGCTAATAGTTATTGGGGAGGGGTGCGGCTTGTTGAGTGACGTCACCCCTCATGGTTATTGGGGAGGGGTGCGGCTTGTTGAGTGACGTCACCTGCTCATGATTATTAATGAAGGGGGGGGGCTCTTTTGCAGTGACGTCACGCACGGATGACGCACCGTGCCGCGTAAATTAATTTTTACGTCATTTGAAGCGACTTTGCATAATAAATTATTTAATTAAGCGCAACCTTCCTCTGCGTTAGTGTAAAAATCTACCCACTCATGAATATGAATGAGGGGGGGGTGGGCCTCGTGTGGAGTGACGTCACGGGGGGGGTGGGCCTCGTGTGGAGTGACGTCACACGGGGGGGGGGGTGGGCCTCGTGTGGAGTGACGTCACGGGGGGGGGGGGTGGGCCTCGTGTGGAGTGACGTCACGGGGGGGGCCCTCGTGTGGAGTGACGTCACGCGGGGGGGGGGTGGGCCTCGTGTGGAGTGACGTCATGCGCGGGACGGACAGACATTTCTGGATAATTATCGTAGGTAATGGGGGTAAGTGAATGGTATGACGCTACACACTGTGTGTGTTTGTGTGTGAGTGGTATGACGCTACACACTGTGTGTGTTTGTGTGTGAGTGGTATGACGCTACACAATGCGTGTGTTTGTGTGTAGTGGTATGACGCTACACAATGTGTGTGTGAGTGGTATGACGCTACACACTGTGTGTGTTTGTGTGTGAGTGGTATGACGCTACACAATGCGTGTGTTTGTGTGTAGTGGTATGACGCTACACAATGTGTGTGTGAGTGGTATGACGCTACACAATGTGTGTGTTTGTGTGTGAGTGGTATGACGCTACACACTGTGTGTGTGAGTGGTATGATGCTACACACTGTGTGTGTGAGTGAGTGGTATGATGCTACACACTGTGTGTGTGGTATGATGCTACACACTGTGTGTGTGAGTGGTATGATGCTACACACTGTGTGTGTGTGAGTGGTATCATGCTACACACTGCGTGTGTGAGTGGTATGATGCTACACACTGTGTGTGTGTGCGTGAGTGGTATGACGCTACACACTGTGTGTGTGAGTGGTATGATGCTACACACTGCGTGTGTGAGTGGTATGATGCTACACACTGTGTGTGTATGTGAGTGGTATGATGCTACACAATGCGTGTGTGTGAGTGGTATGATGCTACACACTGTGTGTGTGAGTGGTATGATGCTACACACTGTGTGTGTGAGTGGTATCATGCTACACACTGTGTGTGTGGTATGATGCTACACACTGTGTGTGTGGGTGGTATGATGCTACACACTGTATGTGTGTGTGAGTGAGTGGTATGATGCTACACACTGTGTGAGTGAGTGGTATGATGCTACACACTGTGTGTGTGTGAGTGAGTGGTATGATGCTACACACTGTGTGTGTGTGAGTGAGTGGTATCATGCTACACACTGTGTGTGTGTGTGAGTGGTATGATGCTACACACTGTGTGTGTGAGTGAGTGGTATGATGCTACACACTGTGTGTGTGAGTGGTATCATGCTACACACTGTGTGTGTGAGTGGTATGATGCTACACACTGTGTGTGTGAGTGGTATGATGCTACACACTGCGTGTGTGAGTGGTATGATGCTACACACTGCGTATGTGAGTGGTATGATGCTACACACTGTGTGTGTGAGTGGTATGATGCTACACACTGTGTGTGTGAGTGTTATGATGCTACACACTGTGTGTGTGAGTGGTATGATGCTACACACTGTGTGTGTGTGTGGTATGATGCTACACACTGTGTGTGGGTGAGTGGTATGATGCTACACACTGTGTGTGTGTGTGAGTGGTATGATGCTACACACTGTGTGTGAGTGGTATGATGCCACACACTGTGTGTGAGTGAGTGGTATGATGCTACACACTGTGTGTGTGTGAGTGGTATGATGCTACACACTGTGTGTGTGAGTGGTATGATGCTACACACTGTGTGTGAGTGGTATGATGCTACACACTGTGTGTGTGAGTGGTATGATGCTATTGATGTGAATGATGTTGAAGAAGAGTACTGTGTAACCCCGACAAGAGACAAGAATGAGCCTCGTTTTAAAAGAGTTGAGTGGATGAGTGGAGTGAAAGAGTTGAGTGGATGAGCGAGTGAATGAGTGAGCGAGTGAATAAGCAAATTATTGATCGATTAAATTATTGCGTAAATGAGTGAGTGAATGAGAATATTAGTGATTGAATGAGTGTGTAAATGAGTGAATGAGTAGATTAGTGATTGAATGAGTGTGTAAATGAGTGAATGAGTAGATTAGTGATTGAATTAGTGTGTAAATGAGTGAGTGAATGAGTAGATTAGTGATTGAATGAGTGTATAAATGAGTGAATGAGTAGATTAGTGATTGAATGAGTGGGTGGGTGTGTAAGTGAGTGAATACGTTAATTAGTGATTGACTGTGTAAATGAGTGAATAAGCAAATTATTGATTGATTGAATTAGTGTGTAAATGAGTGAGTGAATGAGTAGATTAGTGATTGAATGAGTGTGTAAATGAGTGAATGAGTAGATTAGTGATTGAATGAGTGGATGGGTGTGTAAATGAGTGATTATGTAAATTAGTGATTGACTGTGTAAATGAGTGAATAAGCAAATTATTGATTGATTGAATTAGTGTGTAAATGAGTGAGTGAATGAGTAGATTAGTGATTGAATGAGTGTGTAAATGAGTGAATGAGTAGATTAGTGATTGAATGAGTGTGTAAATGAGTGATTGAGTAGATTAGTGATTGAATGAGTGGGTGGGTGTGTAAATGAGTGAATAAGCAAATTATTGATTGATTGAATTAGTGTGTAAATGAGTGAGTGAATGCGTAGATTAGTGATTGAATTAGTGTGTAAATGAGTGAATGAGTAGATTAGTGATTGAATGAGTGTGTAAATGAGTGAATGAGTAGATTAGTGATTGAATGAGTGGGTGGGTGTGTAAATGAGTGAATAAGCAAATTATTGATTGATTGAATTAGTGTGTAAATGAGTGAGTGAATGAGTAGATTAGTGATTGAATGAATTCGTGTGTAAATGAGTGAATGAGTAGATTAGTGATTGATTGAATTCGTGTGTAAACGAGTGAGTGAATGAGTAGATTAGTGATTGAATGAGTGAGTGGGTGTGTAAATGAGTGAGTAAGTAAATTAGTGATTGAGTGTGTAAATAGGTAGATTAGTCCTTGATTGAATGAGTGTGTAAATTAGTTCATGAGTTGACTGAATGAGTTAACGAGTAAACGAGCGAATGAATGAGTGGACTGGCGAACGAGTTGGTGATGAATGTTAAAGATCCGCTTGCGAATGACGCCAGCGGATCTTTAACTTCTGTGCGAGAGTGAAGCGGGCGGCCCCGCTCAATACACACACGTAGTTGTAGCAGTATTAAACAGGGCCGCCCACTGGATTGGAACCTCCGATAAGAAGCAAATGCCACCATCGCCACATCTCGCGCCATCGCCTCCGCCGTGCTGCCACTCCTCGGTGACTCCGCAAAGACAGACGCCACAGCCCCATGCCTATTCAAGGGAGGGGAGGAGGGGAGGGGCAGGGGGGAGAGGGGGGAGGGGGGAGTTGTGTGTTAGGGGTAGAGCCGAGGTTGATTGTTCTATTGGAACGCTGACATCACGTGATCTGTCAGCAGCAGCAGCATCAGCATCCCATCACCACGACGACCATCGGCTTAGAATTAAATTAATTACCACCACCATCATCATCATCATAACCATTATCATTGTGTAATCAACATTACATTCATTATTACCACACATATCAGCATCGTTATCACCGTCGTCTTCATCATCAGCAGCAGTAAACACACCACTATGACCATCACCGTCACCACCAGCAGTATCATCATCATCACCACTACCATCATCACCATCACCACCACTACCATCATCAACAACATCATCACCACCGTCACCACCACTACCATCATCATTATCATCACCATAATTATCACCACCATCACCACCACCATCAACATCATCATCATCAATACTAAAATAGTCACCACTATCATCACCCTAATCATCACCATAATTATCACCACCATTACCACCACCACCATATCATCACCACCATCATCATCACCATCATTATCTCCACCATCACCATCAACACCACTACCATCATCAACATCATCATCATCAATACTGTAATAGTCACCACCATCATCACCCTAATCATCACCATAATTATCACCACCATTACCACCATCATCATCACCACCATCACCACCACCATCATCACCATCACCATCCTCCACTCAGTGTATAATTTGCTCCCACAAGACTGCCCGCCTGGCACGTGTTCACTCTCTCTGAGCTCTCCCTCCCCCTCCTCCCTCCACCCTCCCCCCGCTCCCCCCTCTCTCCCTCTCTCGAACAAATCCCTTTGAGTAATGGAGAGTGTCTGGTTCAGACCGCGGCTGTCTGGCTCGTATTCAAATGCAGGTGAGAGCGAGGGGGGGAAGGGAGAGCGAGAGAGAGAGCGGGGGAGAGGGAGGGGAGAGGGAGGGGAGAGGGAGGGAGAGGGAGGGGAGAGGGAGGGAGAGATAGATAGATAGAGAGGCACAGCAGGGGAAGGGGTGGGGGAGGGGGAGAGGTCGGAGAGAGATGCAGGGAGATAGCAGCACAGAGAGAGAGAGATGCAGGTTAGAGAGAATCACAGGGGGAGATGCAGGGAGAGAGAAGCACAGGGGGAGATGCAGGGGGAGAAATGCAGGGAGATAAAAGCACACAGAGAGATGCAGAGACAGAAGCACAGAAAGAGATGCAGAGAGAGATTCAGGGAGAGAGACGAGAGAATGTAACGGCGTTCAGGAGCGGAGAGGAAAAAGATGCAAGGGGGAGAGAGAGAGAGGCGAGGGGAGAGGCGAGGGGAGAGGCAAGGGGAGAGAGCGCTAGGAGACGGGGGAGGGGTAGACAGACGGGGAGAGTGGGAGACGGTGGGGGGAGAGACGTGATCGTGCGGTAACAGCGAGAGTGGGGGAGGGGGAGGAGAGTGGGGGGCAGGGGCAGACAGAACGGAGAGGTGAGGGGAGGGGGTCATGGAGAGAGGAGAAGGAGGAGGGGGGGTGCAGACAGGGCTGGAAAAAAATGGGAGAGGGGAAGGAGAGGGGGGAGGGGAAGAAGGAGGTTGGGGGGGGAGGGGCAGACACAGCGAGGGGGGGGGGGGCGAGGGGGGGGGGCGATGGGGGAGGAGGAGGGGGGGACCAGCGTCTTTGTGCCCCGACTCTTAAAATGTAGAGGCTGCTTGCTCGGCGCACGTGTGCGACCATCACGTGAGCGGTGTTCGAAACCGGGGGAGACAAAGGCGGCCGGGAGTGGCACTCTTCTGCCCCCCTACCCACTACCCCCCACTGCCCCCCCCCCTTGTTTCTGTACAGGTGCTACTTGCTCAGCGCATCGCACGCACTTGCCCCGTCAAACCTGTGTGGGCTACCCGGGGGATCTTTATCTTTGTGTAACGATGGTGGAGTGGGGTGGGGGGTCACGGTGACTCTCGTCGGGTTGATCCGATACGAATTAAACTGTTGGAGGAGCAAAGTTGCGTTGCTCGTGGCGGATTAGAGCGGAGAAATCACCACCAACATCACCACTACCATCACTAACACCACCATCAACAACATCACTACCATCACCACCATCACCAACAACACCACCAACATCATCACTACCATCACCACCAACACCACTACCATCACTACCATCACTAACACCACCACCATCACTACCATCACCAACAACACCACCAACATCAGCACTACCATCACCAACAACACCACCAACATCATCACTACCATCACCAACAACACCACTACCATCACTAACACCACCAACATCATCACTACCATCACCACCAACACCACTACTACGAACATCACTACCATCACCAACACCACCAATAACATCACTACCACCAACACCATCACTACCATCACCAACACCACTAATAACATCACTACCATCACCACCAACACCACCAATAACACCACCACCATTACCAACACCACCAACATCACTACCATCACCACCAACACTACCATCACCAACAACACCACCAACATAATCATTACCATCACCACCAACACCACCAACATCATCACTACCACCAGCAACACCATCACTACCATCACCACTAACACCACCATCACCACCAACATCATCACTACCATCACCACTAACACCACCATCACCACCAACACCACTAACAACACCACCAACATCATCACTACCATCACCACTAACACCACCATCACCACCAACACCACTAACAACACCACCAACATCACTACCATCACCACCAACACCACTACCATCACTAACACCACCATCACCAACACCACCAACATCATCACCACCATCACCACCAACACCACCAACAACATCACCACCATCATCACCATCACCACCATCACCACCAACACCACTAATAACACAAACCAGCGCTACACAGACGACTCTACAGTACTGGACAATCTGCAAACTCACTGCGCTACGCGCCCTCCGACTTCACGTGGCGAATGTCCGAACCCGTCTTGGGCCTCCTCCCCTAGGTCGACTCAGCCTTGAACCGAGCACCTGCGTTAAGCATCAGCGCCGGGAAGACAAAGGCGTCCGGGCGTGGAGCTGGCCACAACCACGCCCTCGTGTGTGCCTGTTCCAGCCTTCACTAGGATGCCGTTCCTTCCCTCAGCAGCACTTGCCCCAACAGTCTTTCGAAGGCTACACGGGGGTCTTTATATTTTTCCGCACGTGCGCGCACACTGTGACGTCACCCAACCGATCTCTCCGCGCCAGTGACGTCACAATGCGGGGTGACGTCGTCTCGTCGATGTGCCGCGCCGATGACGTCACGGCAAAGGGAGTTCGAGAGTTGAACTCTCTCGTTTGCGGCTCTCCCCGGGTTCACGCCCCCCCCCCCCTTCACCCTCCCTCTCTCTCCTGTGGCGGTGACGTCACCAAGGTGCTCGTGCCATGCTAGGTGCACTTCGAAGCCGTCACGTGGCTTAGACTCGCCGCCGCTGGCAGGGGGTCACGTGACAGACCCAGCAAGGGACATGGGTTGACCGACTGAGATGACTCACAGATGCACCACCAGCTGTTACTCCCCCCCACCCCCCCACTATGCCAACTCGCCGCGCTTTTATCCGCCCGGCGCTCCGCTCGTTGTTGTGAGCGGCGTCGCTCCTCCGCCCTCCGCTGTTGCTGGAGGAGGGGCGAATGCCTCCAAAATGCAACAGCAGCGTCCTTCACGAGCCTCCCTCCTCCTCCTCCACAGAGGCCCGATCTTGACACCGCCGGAACCGCTCATCGGCACGTCCACTCAGCTCCACGCACTCTCCTTTCCTCTCTACCTCGACTTACACACTCCCCCAGTACACTCCTTCCCTCCCCCCACTCTTTACTCTATCTCTAACTCTCTCCTTTTTATCTCCCCCCCCCAACCACCACCCTCTCCTTCCCTCTCCACCTCGACTTACACTCTCCCCCACACACTCCTTCCCTCTCCCCACTCTTTACTCTATCTCTAACTCTCTCCTGATTCTCTCTCTCCCCACCACCACCCACCACCCTCTCCTTCGCTCTCCCCTTTGTTCTGGAGTTGGTCCACAACGGCGAACTCGCCACTCTCCCCTCCTCTGCCGCTCTCTCCTCCCTCCCTCCTCGTCCACGCTTCTCTCTCGCCCGAACTCTCTCCCAACTCTCACTCTGTCTCTCTCTTTCCACCCTCTCTCTCCCCGCGCTCCCTCTCCCATCTCTGTCGCTATATCTCCCATCTCTCTCTTCGCCATCACTCCCATCCCTCTCATCCCTCCCATCTCTCTCCTTTTTGTTACGATCAGTGGAAACAAGAAGATGCTCGGTGTAGTCGGCACTTTGCTTCGTTCATCTCTCTCCCCCATCTCTCTCATCTTTCTCTCATCTTTCTCTCGCCCGTCTCTCTCCCCCATCTCTCTCTGTCTCACATCTCTCCCCCATCTCTCCCACATCTCTCTCCCATCCCCCATCCCCCATCTCTCTCTCTCTCCCATCCAGCCCTCCCCCATCTCTCCCATCTCCCTCTCCCCCATCTCTCCCATCTTTCTCTCCCCCATCTCTCACTTTGCTTCGTTCATCTCTCTCCCCCATCTCTCTCATCTTTCTCTCGCCCATCTCTCTCCCCCATCTCTCTCTGTCTCACATCTCTCCCCCATCTCTCCCACCTCTCTCCCACATCTCTCTCCCATCCCCCATCCCCCATCTCTCTCTCTCTCCCATCCAGCCCTCCCCCATCTCTCCCATCTCCCTCTCCCCCATCTCTCCCATCTTTCTCTCCCCCATCTCTCTTTGTCTCACATCTTTCCCCCATCTCTCCCACCTCACCGCCATCTCTCTCCCATCCCTCTCTTTCCCATCTCTCCCGTCCCTCTCACGTCTCTCTCTCTCTCTCCCGTTTCCTCGACTTAAGGAATTTCCGGCCCAAAGACCCCAGCCACGGGGTCCCAAGGGGTGGGGGGCAGAGGGGTCCCCCCCCAGATTCCCAGACAGGGGGCCCCTCCCCCCTATGACCCCCGACCTCCCAAATTCCCCCTCCCCCCACCACGCGCCCCCACCTCCCCCCACCCACAACGCGATTGAGGAGGAGGGGTGGAGCAATTAAAGATGATGATGATGGGGAGGGGGGGGGCTCCCACCCAGCACCATCAGCAGCAGACAGCGTTTATCCACCGCTGGATAAAGGCCTCCCCCACGATCCTCCCATCCCCCACACGCAATGTGGAGAGCCTTAACCTTTGACCTTGACCCCACCCTCCCCCCCTTTAGAGGAATGCGGCCACCCCCCCCCCACCACCCCTCTCTAACCCCTCCCCCGCCTCTCCCCTCCACCCCCCTCCTCCTCCATCATCATCAGCAGCCGCCTCGTCGTGTGGCTTGGAGAGACAGACACAACAGACAAAGATCCCCACCCCCCGTGTAGCCCACACAACGCTTTAGGGGCAAGTGCTGCTCGCGAGCATCTATGAAGGCCGGCACGTCGCACCCCTATCAAGGGGGGAGGAGGGGTGGTAGTGTTGCCGGAACCACGCCCGGCCGCCTTTGTCTTCCCAGCGCTCATGTTTGCACAATCACTTTTGGCTGAGTCGACCGAGGGTCGGACTTTTATTGGTTTAGATATCGATCTGTGCGACCGAATTGATGATAGGTAGCCGGGTTCATGGCGCAGTGCGGTAACCACTGCGCCACTGCTCTCCACACACACACAAGACAAAGATCCCCCGTGTAGCCTTACCAGATATTTGGGGCAAGTGCTGTTAGCGAGCACCTAGGAAGGCCGGCACGGCACACGAGGGGGTGGGTGGCCAACACCACGCCCGGCGATGTTTACACACCGCACCAGGTACTCATTTAAGGCTGAGTCGACCTAGGGGAGGCTCAGAACCGATACATATAATCGTCATTGGTATTGGCACGTGAGCGGGAATCGAACTCGGGTCGCCGGGTTCGTAGCGTAGCGCTAACCGCCGCACTACACACAAACACACACACATCCATGCAGACAAAGACACACATTCATAAAAACACACACACATTGAAACACACAAACATACACACACAAAAATGCAAAAATACATACATTCATACACACAAAGACACACACACACCCCCAAAGACAAAAACAAATATCCCCCGTATAGCCTGTAACAGACTGTTGGGGCAAGTGCTGTTAGCGAGCACCTGTGAAGGCTACGGGCACGGTACATGAGGGGGTGGGTGGGTGGCCAGCACCACGCCCGACCGCTTTTGTCTCCCTCGTGACGATGTTTACTACACACCACACCAGGTACTCATTTGAGGCTGAGTCTACCTCGGGGGAGGCCCAGGACCGGTTCAGATATTCGTCGCTGGGTGTTGGCCGTGAGCGGGGATCGAACTCTGGTCGCCAGGTTCGTAGCGCAGCGTAGCGCTAACCGCTACACCACCGATCCCCAAAAAAGACACACAGAGACACACACAAAGACAAAATACATTCATACACACACACAAATTTATATACAAAGACACACATTCATACACACAAAGACACACACACATTCACACACACAAAGACACACACACCCCCACAAACAAAAATATTCATACACAAAAAACTTACACACACACAAGCACACGCATTTATACACAGATACACACACATATGCATATACAAAGATACACACATAAAGACACACATTCATACACACAAAGACACACAAGAACATTCGTACACACAAATGCATACACACAGACACACATTCATACACACAAAGACACAACAAAAGACATGCATACACACAAAGACACATTCATACACACAAAGACACACACATATTCATACACACAAAGACACACACATACACTCATTCATACACAAAGACACACACATTCAAACACACACATTCATACACACAAAGACACACACATTCAAACACACATTCATACACACAAAGACACAAACGTACACACATTCATACACAAAGAACACACACATTCAAACACAAACATTCATACACAAAGACACACAAACACACACATTCATACACAAAGACACAAACACACATTCATACACACAAAGTCCCACACACATTCAAACACACACATTCAAAACACACATTCATACACAAAGACACAAGCACACACATTCATATACACAAGCACACATTCAAACATACACACATTCATACACAAAGACTCACACACATTCATACACACAAAGATACACACACAAACACACACAAAGACTCACACGCACACAGCTGGAGCAGTAACAATCAGCGAGCACCTATTGTTGGCCACCATCGCTTCTGTCTGAGTTGGGGGTGACAGGGAGGGGGGCGGTGTCGGATAACCCCCTGACCCCCTCCCCCGCAGCCAATTATACCCACGACCCAGAGTACCCCCTAACCCTGGCCCCTACCCCCATCGCTTACCCCCAACCCTACCCCCAACCCTACCCCAAGCGCCAACCCCCAACGGCTTCCCCTACAACCCCCCACTCTCAAAGCCCACACCCACAACCCCCCGAGGCTTACCCCCCTACCCCCCTACACTAACCCCCACCATCGATCCCTACCTTTATCCCAGCTCCCTACCCCCTATCTCGAGCCCCCTCGCTTCTTACCCCCCGCCGCTCCCTCCCTCCCCCACCTCAACCTCTACCTTGCTACGCATGCTGCATGCACATCCCCGTTAACTCCGAACGCAGGTGTGTTCAGACTCTCTGCCTCTGTCGGTAAAGTCGCGGAGATAGAAGAAAATTCATAATAAAGTGAATAAATAATAACAAATTAAAATAATAACAAATTAAAATAATACTGTAGACTGTTTTTTTAAGTTTGGTGAGATGTACTGGCAGTCTATAATGTAGACTGTAGCAATGGTTATTAAATTTCGATTTAAAGCTTTCGTGACTGCAGGGATTCATCTTCTTGGTTATTTCGGTAAAGTCACGTAGAAGGGAAGTAATAAAATAATGGTTATTAAGTTTGGTGAGTGTACTGGCAGTCTATGATGTAGACTGTAGCCTGGTTATTAAGCTGAGTAAGTGTACTGGCAGTCTATAATGTAGACTGTAGCCTGGTTATTACGTTTGGTGAGTGTACTGACAGTCTATAATGTAGACTGTAGCCTGAAAAATAAAAAGCCACGACGTTTCGATCGCAACACAAGCGGTCGTTTTCCTGATGATTTATATTTACTTCAGTATATTTATATTCTTGTTTTTCTATCTACGTGACTTTACCGAAAGAACAAAAGAGTATGAATTCCTGCAGCCACCAAAGTTTCAAGTCAAAATTCTTAACGCAAGTGTTCGTGTGTGTACACGTGTGTATGTGTACACATGTGTAGGTGTATATGTGTACAGGTGTATATGTGTACAGGTGTATGTATAGGTGTATGTATGTATATGTGTACACGTGTGTATGTGTACAGCTGTCTGTGTGTACGCGTGTGTATGTGTACACGTGTGTAGGTGTACACGTGTGTAGGTGTAAAAGTGTGTATGTGTACACGTGTGTATGTGTACACGTGTGTAGGTGTATACGTGTGTAGGTGTATATGTGTACAGGTGTATGTGTACAGGTGTATGTATGTATAGATGTATGTATATGTGTAGACGTGTGTATGTGTACAGCTGTCTGTGTGTACACGTGTGTGTGTGTGGGCAGCGGTAGTTGTGGCGGTTAGCGCTACACTGCACTACGAACCTGGCGACCCGAGTTCGATTCCCGCTCACGGCCACCATCAGTGTCGATTATCTGAACGCCGGGGCCAGCCCATAGGGGCCCGATCACAAGCTCGGTGTGTCGCGTTGCGGGGAGAGGTGGCGCAGTGGTTAGCGCGCCGCGATTCGAGCCTACTCCACGCGGTTTACAAGCAACCAGGAGAAAATCAATATTCAGCGATACATTGATCCGTGTGTGTACGTCTGGGGAGCGGTGGTGCAGCGGTTAGCGCTACGCTGCGCTACAAACCCGGCGACCCGAGTTCTATTGCCGCTCACGGCCACCAACATCGATCGGTGACGATTATCTGAACAGATCCTGGGCCTCCCCTAGGTCGACTCAGCTTCAAATGCACACCTGGTTCGGTTGGTAAACATCGCTACTCGGGAGACAAAGGCGGCCGGGCGTGGTGTTGGACACCCACCCCCTCGTGTGCCGTTCTGGCCTTTATAGGTGCTCGCTAACAGCACTTGCCCCAACAGTCAGTTAAGGCTATACGGTGGATCTTTGTCTTTGTATGTGCGTGCACGTGTGTATTCGTACACGTGTATATGTGCATACAGGTGCGTGTCTGTACACATGCATGTACACATGTATGTATGTATGTGTAGCGGCTCCAAATCAGTCGGGCGGCAACTACCTTTTCATCGGCTACGTCTCGCTGTGTGGCAGCTACCTGGTCTGTCGCCACGGTTATGCCCTCCCCTTCTCTACGCTTGCGAAACGTGGACCGCCCGCCCTTAATGGAACATCTTCGCCGGTTAGAAACATTTAGGCAGGGCCTGCCTACGATCCATCCTGGGTTTAACCTGCAGGCTGGATTGTGTGAGGAGCTCACAGATCCTTGAAAGGTCTGGACACATTCCCATCGGTGAGCTCCTCCGGCAGGCAAGGCTGCGTTGGCTGGGTCGTATAGCCCGCATGCCCAGCCACCGCATGCCTAAACAGCTTTTGTTTGGCCGCATAGAGGAGGCTAAACGGGCACGGAACGGGCTAGAGAAGACATAGAGTGATGTGGTACAGGAGGACGTGGAGCTGAGTGGACTTGCCGATGAGCGGTACCAGCGGTGTCAAGATCGGCCTCTGTGGAGGAGGAGGCTCGTGAAGGACGCTGCTGCTGGGCAACTGGAGGCAACAACGGAGGGCGGAGGAGCGACGCTCACAACAACGAGTGGAGCACCGCGCGTCTAAAACGCAGCGAGTTGGCACAGTAGGCGGCACAGGCGATGCGAGGCATCTCGGTTAGTCAACCCACGGCACGAGCGGGGTCTGTCCCGTGACCTCTTGTCAGTAGCGAGCCTTCGACAACTCACGTGACCTCAAAGTGCACCTAGCCTGGCACAAGCGCCGTGGTGATGTCACCGCCACTTAGTGGCGAATAGCGATTGTTGTTGTTGCGTGTTTACACCTGCGTGTATGTATATACCTATCTCCCCACTATATGTATGTATGTACACATATACATATGTAAATATATACCTATAGTGGGGAGCGGTGGTGAAGTGGTTAGCGCTAGGCTGCGCTACGAACCTGGCGACCCGAGTTCGATTCGCGCTCACGGCCAACATCAGAGAACATTATCTGAACCGGTCCTGGGCCTCCCCTAGTTCGACTCAGCCTCAAATGAGTACCTGGTGCGGTGTGTAAACATCGCCTCTCGTGTGCCGTGCCGGCTTTCATAGGTGCTACTCGCTAACAGCACTTGCCCCAACAGTCTGTTTAGGCTACACGGTGGTTCTTTGTCTTAATGTTTGCACGCGTAAACACTTATGTGCACATTTGAAACTCATGTGCATTGAGACTCACAGAGCCAGACCAAGGCTCCCAGAGGGTTCAGTGTTAATCACTGAGGCTCACAGAACCAGACTAAGGCCCCCACAGGGTTCAGTGTTAATCACTGAGGCTCACAGAACCAGACTACGGCTCCCACAGGGTTCAGTGTTAATCACTGAGGCTCACAGAACCAGACTGAGGCTCCCACAGGGTTCAGTGTTAATCACTGAGACTCACAGAGCCAGACTAAGGCCCCCACAGAGTTCAGTGTTAATAACTGAGACTCATAGAGCAAGACTAAGGCTCCCACACGGTTCGTTGTTAATCACTGAGACTCACAGAGCCAGACTCAGGCTCCCACATGGTTCAGTGTTAATCACTGAGACTCACAGAGCCAGATTCAGGCTCCCACATGGTTCAGTGTTAATCACTGAGACTCACAGAGCCAGACTCAGGCTCCCACATGGTTCAGTGTTAATCACTGAGACTCACATAGCCAGACTAAGGCTCCCACATGGTTCAGTGTTAATCACGGAAACTCACAGAGCCAGACTAAGGCTCCCACAGGGTTCAGTGTTAATCACCGAGGCTCACAGAGCCAGACTAAGGCTCTCACAGGGTTCAGTGTTAATCACCGACACTCACAGAACCAAAGTAAGGCACCCACAGGGTTCAGTGTTAATCACTGAGACTCACAGAGCCAGACTCAGGCTCCCACAGGGTTCAGTGTTAATCACTGAGACTCACAGAGCCAGACTAAGGCTCCCACAGCGTCCAGTGTTAATCACTGCGACTCACAGAGCCAGACTAAGGCTCCCACAGGGTTCAGTGTTAATCACTGAGGCTCACAGAGCCAGACTGAGGCTGCCACAGGGTTCAGTGTTAATCACTGAGACTCACAGAGCCAGACTAAGGCTCCCACAGGGTTCAGTGTTAATCACCGAGGCTCACGGAACCAGACTAAGGCTCCCACAGGGTTCAGTGTTAATCACTGAGACTCAAAGAGCCAGACTAAGGCTCCCACAGGGTTCAGTGTTAATCACTGAGGCTCACAGAGCCAGACTCAGGCTCCCACAGGGTTCGGTGTTAATCACTGAGACTCACAGAACCAGACTAAGGCTCCCACAGGGTTCAGTGTTAATCACCGAGGCTCACAGAGCCATACTGAGGCTCCCACAGGGTTCGGTGTTAATCACTGAGACTCATAGAGCCAGACTGAGGCTTCCACAGGGTTCGGTGTTAATCACCAAGGCTCACAGAGCCAGACTGAGGCTCCCACAGGGTTCGGTGTTAATCTCTGAGACTCACAGAACCAGACTAAAGCTCCCACAGGGTTCAGTGTTAATCTCTGAGACTCACAGAGCCAGACTCAGGCTCCCACAGGGTGAGGCTCACAGAGGTTAAGGCGTTTACCATCAAAGTACAGTACAACAATGACGATCGCGAGTGACGGGGTGAGGGGTGAGAGACGGGGAGAGGGAATGAGAGAGACGTGGCGAGGGGTGAGTGAGGGGGTGAGGGAGTGAGTGACGTGGTGAGGGGTGAGTGAGGGGGTGAGGGAGTGAGTGACGTAGTGAGGGGTGAGAGACGAGGTGAAGGAGTGAGTGACGTGGTGAGGGGTGAGTGAGGGGGTGAGGGAGTGAGTGACGGGGTGAGGGATGAGAGACGGGGAGAGGGAATGAGAGAGACGTGGTGAGGGGTGAGTGAGGGGGTGAGGGAGTGAGTGACGTGGTGAGGGGTGAGAGACGGGGTGAGGGGTGAGGAGTGAGGGACACTCACCCAGGCTGCGCTCTCTCCATCTTGACTTGGACTCGGCGTCTCTGCGACTCGCCGCTTCTGGCAAGCAGCGTGCTCCTCCCTCTCCCCACCACCCTCCCACCACTCTCCCCTCCTCCTCGCTCTCCCCACCACTCTCCCACCACTCTCCCCTCCTCCCTCTCCCCACCACTCTCCCACCACTCTCCCCCTCCTCGCTCTCCCCACCACTCTCCACCACTCTCCCCTCCTCCCTCTCCCCACCACTCTCCCCTCCTCGCTCTCCCCTCCTCCCTCTCTCCCCCCCACTCTCCCCCCACTCTCCCCTCCTCCCTTTCTCACCACTCTCCCCACCACTCTCCCCACCACTCTCCCACCACCCTCCCACCACTCTCCCCTCCTCCCTTTCTCCCCCCACTCTCCCCTCCTCCCTTTCTCACCACTCTCCCCACCACTCTCCCACCACTCTCCCCTCCTCGCTCTCCCCACCACTCTCCCACTACTCTCCCCTCCTCGCTCTCCCCCCACTCTCCCCTCCTCCCTTTCTCACCACTCTCCCCACCACTCTCCCCACCACTCTCCCACCACTCTCCCCTCTCCCCACCACTCTCCCACCACCCTCCCCTCCTCGCTCTCCCCACCACTCTCCCCTCCTCCCTTTCTCACCACTTTCCCCACCACTCTCCCACCACTCTCCCCTCCTCGATCTCCCCTCCTCGCTCTCCCCACCACTCTCCCACCACTCTCCCCTCCTCCCCCTCTCTCTAGTAATTCACCCCCCACCCTCTCCCCTTCTCCAACACTCTCGTTTTAATCACTGTCCACCACACTCCCCACTTATCTCTCTCTAACGCTCTCTCCCTCTTTGTCTCTCTCCGTTTGCCCTTCTTACATCTCCCCCCCCCCCCCCCACTTATCTCGCCCCCCACCCGACCCCACTCGCCCCCCATCTCCATCCCACGCGACACGTGCACGCAGGGTCACGTGACTCCTCCTTCGATGGTTAATTAATTAATGGGGCAGTCACGTGACGCTTTCCAGGATAATTCTCGCCTCGCCGGGGGGAGAATCACAGCCGATCTCCATCCCCCCTCTCCCCCCCTCTCTCTCTCTCCCTGTCAACATCATCACTTCTTTTACTCTCTCCACTCTCTCCTCATCTCTTCTCTCGTTCCCCAGGTTACCCCCCCCCCCCCCGGGTTACCCTCCCGGGTTACCCACCCCCCGGGTTACCACCCCCCCCCCCCCCGCTCTCACTCCCCTTTCTTCCTCTACTCTCCCATCTCTCCCCACTCCCTCATCCCTCTATCCCCACTCCCATCTCTACTCCCCCCTCTCCAATTGCTTTCTATCCACATCTCTCCCCCCACCCACCACCTCTTCAATGACTCTCTCTCTCTCTCCCCCCCCAGGTCTCTCTCACCACTCTCTCTCCTCTCTCCCATCGCTCTCCCTCACTCCCTCACCCCCGTCACTCACCCCGTCACTCACTCCCTCACCCCGTCACTCACCCCTCACCCCCTCACCCGTCACTCACTCTCTCACCCCGTCACCACGTCACTCACCCCGTCACTCACTCCCTCACCCCGTCACTCACCCCTCACCCCCTCACCCCGTACCCCCTCACCCCGTCTCTCACCCCCTCACCCCGTCTCTCACCCCTCACCCCGTCACTCACCCCGTCACTCACCCCTCACCCCCTCACTCACTCCCTCACCCGTCTCTCACCCCTCACCCCGTCACTCACTCCTCACCCCGTCACTCACCCCTCACCCCCTCACTCACTCCCTCACCCGTCTCTCACCCCTCACCCCGTCACTCACCCCCTCACTCCTCACTCACTCCCTCACCCCCGTCACTCACCCCTCACCCCGTCACTCACTCCCTCACCCGTCACTCACTCCTCACCCCGTCACTCACCCCCTCACTCCTCACTCACTCCCTCACCCCCGTCACTCACTCCCTCACCACGTCACTCACCCCCTCACCCGTCTCTCACCCCCTCACCCCCTCACCCATCTCTCACTCCCTCACCACGTCTCTCACACCTCACCCCCTCACCCCGCCCCTCACTCCCTCACCCGTTTCTCACCCTCACCCCTCACCACGTCTCTCACCCCGTCACTCACTCCCTCACCACGTCACTCACCCCCTCACCCCGTCACTCATCCCTCACCCCGCCCCTCACTCCCTCACCCGTTTCTCACCCTCACCCCTCACCACGTCTCTCACCCCGTCTCTCACCCCGTTACTCACTCCCTCACCCGTCACTCACCCCTCACCCCGTCACTCACCCCTCACCACGTCACTCACCCCCTCACCCCGTCACTCACTCCTCACCCCGTCTCTCACTCCCTCACCCACTCCCTCACCCCTCACCACGTCACTCACCCCCTCACCCCGTCACTCACTCCCTCACCCACTCCCTCACCCCTCACCACGTCTCTCACCCCGTCTCTCACCCCGTCACTCACTCCCTCACCCGTCACTCACCCCTCACCCCGTCTCTCACCCTCACCCCGCCCCTCACTCCCTCACCCCGTCTCTCACTCCCTCACCCACTCCCTCACCCCTCACCACGTCACTCACCCCCTCACCCCGTCACTCACTCCCTCACCCACTCCCTCCCCCCTCACCACGTCTCTCACCCCGTCTCTCACCCCGTCACTCACTCCCTCACCCGTCACTCACCCCTCACCCCGTCTCTCACCCTCACCCCGCCCCTCACTCCCTCACCCCGTCTCTCACTCCCTCACCCACTCCCTCACCCCTCACCACGTCACTCACCCCCTCACCCCGTCACTCACTCCCTCACCCACTCCCTCACCCCTCACCACGTCTCTCACCCCGTCTCTCTCCCCGCCCCTCACTCCCTCACCCACTCCCTCACCCCTCACCACGTCACTCACGCCCTCACCCCGTCACTCACTCCCTCACCCACTCCCTCACCCCTCACCACGTCTCTCACCCCGTCTCTCACCCCGCCCCTCACTCCCTCACTCCGCTCTCTCCCTCACCCGTCTCTCTGGCTCTCCCCTCTCTCTCCGCTCTCCCCTCGCCTCTCTCCTCTCTTCACGCCGGAATTCCCTTTTTATAGCAAGGAGCGCAGACAGGTCACGTGACTTCCCCCCCCCCCCCTACATCTCTAATCCCCCCCCCCCACCAGTACTCCCTCTAATTAAATGTGATTGGCTCGCGGGGGATCCGGCTCGCGTCTGATTGGCCAGCTCGGAGCCCAGCCCCGCCCCCGTGTTTGGGTGTCTGCCTCGCGCCCGGGGAGGGGTGGGGAGTGCGCGGAGGGGCGGGGCTGTGGGCAGAGGGGGGAGGGGGGAGGGGACTCCCTCCACGAGTCATCGTCTGAGCAGACTTAACCCGCATCTCCCCCCGTCTCCCTGTGTCCCTGTCTCCCTGTCTCTCCCAGTGTCTCCCTCTGTCTCCCAGTGTCTCCCTGTGTCTCCGTGTGTCTCCCTCTGTCTCCCTGTGTCTCCCAGTGTCTCCCAGTGTCTCCCCGTGTCTCCCTGTCTCCCTGTGTCTCCCTATCTCCCAGTGTCTCCCAGTGTCTCCCCCTGTCTTCCCCTGTCTCCCTGTGTGTCTCCGCGTGTCTCCCTGCTAAAGGGTAAAAGGTAGGGGTAGAGTGATTGTATTGTGGTAAGGTAAAAGGTAGGGTAAAGGTAGGCTCGTTGTTTTTACCTTTTTCCCTCTGGCGCTTCCGCGGAATTCCTCCAGGCGCTTCCGCGGATTTCCTTCGGGCGCTTCCGCGGATTTCCTCCGGGCGCTTCCGCGGATTTCTTCCGGGCGCTTCCGCGGATGTCGCAGCTGTGACCCCTGGTGTCAGACAGAGACGATCCTCGCGAGCAGCGCGTGTGATGACACAAAGACAAAGGTCCCCCCCCCCGTACAGCCTTTGACAGGCTATTGGGGCAAGTGCTGTTAGCGAGCGAGCACCTATGAAGGCCGGCACTGCGGCACACGACAGCGGAGGAAGAGTGTTGTGGTGTGGCCAGAATCACGCTCGAGCCGCCTTTGTCTCCCGCATTGCTGATGCATTATGGTGGCCATGAGCGGGAATTGAACTCGGCTCGCCAGTAGGCCTGAGGCGCCCGGAGGAATTCCGCGGAAGCGCCCGAAGGAAATCCGCGGAAGCGCCCGGAGGAAATCCGCGGAAGCGCCCAGAGGAAATCCGCGGAAGCGCCCGAAGAAAATCCGCGAAAGCGCCCGGAAGAAATCCGCGGAAGCGCCCGGAGGAAATCCGCGGAAGCGCCCGAAGAAAATCCGCGGAAGCGCCCGGAGGAAATCCGCGAAAGCGCCCGGAGAAAATCCGCGGAAGCGCCCGAATAAAATCCGCGGAAGCGCCCGTAGGAATTCCGCAGAAGCGCCGGAAGGAAATCCGCGGAAGATCCCGGAGGAAATCCGCGGAAGCGCCCGGAGGAAATCCGCGGAAGCGCCCGGAGGAAATCCGCGGAAGCGCCAGGAGGAAATCCGCGAAAGCGCCCGGAGGAAATCCGCGGAAGCGCCCGGAGGAAATCCGCGCAAGCGCCTGGAGGAAATCTGCGGAAGTGCTCGGAGGAAGTCCGCGCATCTCTATTGGCTGCTGCTGCTGATGATGAATATGTTAATTTGCACAATTATAACGCTAGCTAATGAATAAACTGATGCTGAAAGATTACTGCATTCATGATGACGGCGTTTTGCTAATGGAGATGATGCTGATGGTGGTGGCGGTTTGTGAAGACGTCAGAGTTGATGCTGATTGTATGATGAGGATGATGACAATGATATTGATTGTTATTCAGTAATTTTATGTTACCAGGTAAGGCCAACTGACCTCTAGAGCTCTTTATCAGAAGCGACCCGGCCACAGATGGTAGCCCAACGAAAGTGGCTTATCACGTGGACATTTCTAGCAGCCACATACTCTAAACGCGCGTTTCTAAATGTGGAGGGAAAAACCAGAGCACCCGGAGAGACAGAGACATGCAAACTCCAAATATACAGCAGCAGGTGTCAGTGTCGGTATTGAACACACGGCCTCTTGTATACCAGGCAAGGTAGTTAACATCTCCTAGCCACCGTGATGATGATGAGAGAGAGAGAGACACGCAAACTCCAAATATACAGCAGGCGTCAGGGTCGGGATCGAACCCACGACCTCCTGCATACCAGGCGAGGTAGTTAACATCTCCTAGCCACCGTGATGATGATGAGAAAGAGAGAGAGACACGCAAACTCCAAATATACAGCAGCAGGCGTCAGGGTCGGGATCGAACCCACGACCTCCTGTATACCAGGCGAGGTAGTTAACATATCTTAGCCACCGTGATGATGATGAGAGAGAGACACGCAAACTCCAAATATACAGCAGGCGTCAGGGTCGGGATCGAACCCACGACCTCCTGTAGACCAGGCGAGGTAGTTAACATCTCCTAGCCACCGTGATGATGATGAGAGAGAGAGACACGCAAACTCCAAATATACAGCAGGCGTCAGGGTCGGGATCGAACCCACGCCCTCTTGTATACTAGGCGAGGTAGTCAACATCTCCTAGCCACCGTGGCGCCCCATGATTACAATGAGGCGGTTCGTGACATGAAGGCATTTCCATGATGAACGCGCACTGACCAGCGTGGTGAAGTATGGTCAAACAACCCCAACCACCGCCCCCCCCACCGCCCACCGGGGACCTACACGGCGTGCCTAGGCGTGGTCTTCATCCAGCAGTGTATCGCCCAAGCTGCTGATCGTGATTGATCTAAAACGGCCACGTTACCGTCACACGCAGACGGGACGGCCGAGACGAGGAGCGGAGTGGCAGCCACCAGGAGAGAGGAACAAAGGCAAAGATCCCCCGTGTCGCCTTTAACAGACTGCAGGGGCAAGTGCTGTTGGCGAGTAGCAGCACCTATGAAGGCCGGCGCTGTGGCACACGTAGAGGGGGGGGGGGCAGCACCACGCTCGGCCGCCTTTGTCTTCCCCCCCCCCACGCAGCGGCGATGTTTACACACCGCAACCGCGTACTTATTTGAGGCCGAGTCGACCTAGGGGAGACCCAGGACCGCTTCAAGATAATCGTCACTCGAGCTCGGCTCGCCGCGCTCCCCAACTCCCACACACAAAGGCAAAGATCCCCCGTGTGGCCTTTAACAGACTGCAGAGGCAAGTGCTGTTGGCGAGTAGCAGCAGCACCTATGAAGGCCGGCGCTGTGGCACACGAGGGGGCGGGTGACCAGCACCACACCCGCCAGGCCGCCTTTGTCTCCCCAGTGGCGATGTTTAACTACACACCGCACCACCAGGTGCTCACCCACGACCCTCCCCACACACACAACTCCCGCACACACCCCCCCTCCCCCACCACATACACCCTACACACAGCCAGCAGTGGACAGACCCTGGCTTGGAGTGGGGGCTGATTCATCCAGCAGTTGATAGACCATGTCATGGGGGGGGGGTGGAGGGGTGATTCATCCAGCAGTTGATAGACCATGGCATGGGGGGCGGGGGGAGGGTTGATCCGTCTAGCAGTGGATAGACCATGGCATGGGGGGCGGGGGGAGGGTTGATCCGTCTAGCAGTGGATAGACCATGGCATGGGGGGGCGGGGGGAGGGTTGATCCGTCTAGCAGTGGATAGACCATGGCATGGGGGGGCGGGGGGAGGGTTGATCCGTCTAGCAGTGGATAGACCACGGCTGGTGGCTGTAAAACCATCGCTCGTGGACCATCACGAGAAGCAGCAAACAGCGATCACGCAGAACATCACAATTAGCCGGGTCTCGAGGGGGGCGGGGGGAAGGGTGGAGAGAGGGGGGGAGGATGAAAATTGGGTGACCCCCTCCACTTCTCCCCCCCTCCTCACCTCCTCCTCCTTCCTCCCCCTCCTCCACCCCCCTCCCTCCCCTCACCCCCATCCTCTAATTTCTCATGCCAAGACTCCGGTCTTCATTACACGCACGCAGACAGAGACAAAGGTACCCCCGCCGCCACCGTGTTCGTTCGCCTTCGCAGGCTGTTGGGGCAAGTGCTTCGGGGTGATGGTGTCTGGCCAGCAAACACGCGGGCACACAGCTGCAGAGGCATGCGTACACACGTGTGTGTGTGTGTGTGTGAGCACGTGATAGGGAAGGGGGTGATG
The DNA here is from genome assembly GCF_015708825.2 of Lethenteron reissneri. Classification (NCBI taxonomy): domain Eukaryota; kingdom Metazoa; phylum Chordata; class Hyperoartia; order Petromyzontiformes; family Petromyzontidae; genus Lethenteron; species Lethenteron reissneri. The sequence goes on along the minus strand of NC_083826.1, from coordinate 4,232,976 downwards.
GGGGAGGAGGTTGATGGGGGTGGACGATGTAAATGTGATGGGGGAGGAGTTGAAGGCGATGGAGGAGGAATGTGATGGGGGGGGGGGAAGTGATGGGGGAGGATTCGGTAAAAGGTGATGGAGAAGAGAAAGAGGTGATGTGGTGGAGGTGATGGGGGAGAGGTGATGTGGAGGAGGTGATGGGGGAGAGGTGATGTGGAGGAGGTGATGGGGGAGAGGTGATGTGGAGGAGGTGATGGGGGAAAGGTGATGTGGAGGAGGTGATGTGTAGGAGGTGATGTGGTGGAGGTGATGTGGAGGAGGTGATGGGGGAGAGGTGATGTGGTGGAGGTGATGTGGAGGAGGTGATGGGAGAGAGGAGGAGGTGATGTGGAGGAGGTGATGTGGAGGAGGTGATGTGGAGGAGGTGATGGGGGAGAGGTGATGTGGAGGAGGTGATGGGGGAGAGGAGGAGGTGATGTGGTGGAGGTGATGTGGAGGAGGTGATGGGGGAGGGGATGAGGTGATGTGGAGGAGGTGATGGGGGAGAGGAGGAGGTGATGTGGTGGAGGTGATGTGGAGGAGGTGATGGGGGAGGGGATAAGGTGATGTGGAGGAGGTGATGGGGGAGAGGAGGAGGTGATGGGGGAGAGGAGGTGATGTGGTGGAGGTGATGTGGGAGGAGGTGATGGGGGAGGGGAGGAGGTGATGTGGTGGAGGTGATGTGGTGGAGGTGATGGGGGAGGGAAGAGGGTGATGTGGTGGAGGTAATGGGGGAGGGGAGGAGGAGATGTGGTGGAGCTGATGGGGGAGGGGAGGAGGTGGTGTGGTGGAGGTGATGTGGAGGAGGTGATGGGGGAGAGGAGGAGGTGATGGCGAGGAAGAGGAGGTGATGGCAGAGGAGGAGCAGGTTATGGGGCAGGAGGAAGTGAAGATTATTCGAGACGAGGTGAAGGTGATGGGGGGAGGAGGTGACGGGGAGAGGCAGCAGGAAGCAGGTAGTGAAGCCCTGATCGACTGATGGTCTTGTACTGCCGACTGACAAACTTTATTGAAGACACGTTCACTTGACATCAGGCGGAGACCCCCACTGCAACAGCCCCGAGTCTCCCGTGCATCTCCCCCTTTTATACCAACACGAGGCCACGCCCCCCTTCCCGAACCTTCTCGCTGACTCTGGACGCTCGCTCCATAGGCAGACTCCACCGTAGCCACCAGTCCCTTCACATTCACAACTGACTCCCCCGTCATTACCTCCCGTGGCCACCAGTCCCTTCACACTCACAACTGATACCCCTGTCATTACCTCCCGTAGCCACCCGTCCCTTTGCACTCACAACTGACTCCCCTGTCATTACCTCCCGTAGCCACCAGTCCCTTCACACTCACAACTGACTTCCCCGTCATTTAGTGATAGGTTCTTACCCTTTCAATTGGTACAAAAACTGACACCTTTATACAAGGCATCATGTTTGCAATAACCACAACACAAGCAGTCAAAATGCAAACAAAAAGAAACAACTCTGATGATGATAATGATATGCACTGTCCTTGAAGATGATTGGTCCACACCCGAGACAGCTTTTCTTAGAGCCTCGTCTCCATTGGTGTTGGACCAGATGACGCCAAAAGGCGTACAACTCAAAAAACAGCGCACTATCAATACTCTGATAGTGCACGAACATAAACACAACAACAACAACCGCAATTCGCCACTAAGTGGCGGTGACGTCACCACGACGCTTGTGCCAGGCTATATGCACTTTGAGGCCACGTGAAGTGTCGAACGCCCGCTGGCAGGAGGTCACGGGGCAGACCCAGGTGCCACGGGTCGACTGACTGAAATGACTGGCTGATGCACCACCTGTGCCCTCGACTATGCCAACTTGCTGTGCTTTAGACACCCGGCGCTCCGCTCGTTGTTGTGAGCGTCGCTCCTCCGCCCTCCGTTGTTGTTGGAGGGCGACTGCCTCCAACTGCCCAGTAGCGTCCTTCATGAGCCTCCTCTACAGAGGCCGATCTTGACACGGCTGGTACCAGTCATCGGCAAGTCCACTCAGCTCCACATCCTCCTGTACCACATCACTCCATCTCTTCTCTAGCCCGTGCCACGCCCGTTGAGCCCCCTCTATCCGGCCGAACAAAAGCTGTTTAGGCATGCGGTAGCTAGGCATGCGGGCAACATGACCCAGCCAACGCAGCCTTGCCCGCCGGAGGAGCTCACCGATGGGATTTTGCCCAGATCTTTCAAGGATTTGTGAGCTCCTCACACAATCCAGCCTGGGTAAGCCCAGGATGGATCGTAGGCAGGCCAGCTTAAATGTTTCCAATCGGCGAAGATGCTCCATTAGGGGGGTCCACGTTTCGCAAGCGTAGAGAAGGGAGGGAATGACCGTGGCCGATAAGACTTGAAGCTTCGTGCAGAACGACAGACCAGGTAGCTTCCACACAGCGTTACGCACCCGATGAAAATATAATGCCGCTCGACTGATTCGGAGTGAGACCTCTGCTGTCAAACCGGAGCCGATCATGAGCACACTGCCCAGGTATAGGAAACTCTCCACTCTCTCCACAACTGCCCCATCACCGATTGGGAGTTGTAGGGGTGGGTTGCCCTATGGTACAAAATAACCAGGCAGGTGCTTAGTTTTGGTGGGGCTGATGGTAAGGCCCCATATCTTAGTTGCACGCTCCAGTTTCAGCAGCAGCGCTTCCAACTCCTCTTCTTAGTGAGCGGCAATTACCAGGTCATCGGCATACATAACGTGGTTGACCAATCGGGATCCATCCCTTGACCGCACCCGGGCATCGATCAGCCTCCCATTGTATCTGTACCAGATGGAAATTCCTCTGGTACAGCCATCAAAGGCTTCTCGAACTACGTGGTCAACGGAAATGTTTCATAACAATAACGCAGGGGGCCATAGGGCATCGATGTCGCACCCCTAGGTGAACAAGGGAATGGCTCCGACTCCTGGCCACGTAGCTTTACCCAGGCCTGCCCACCCTCATGAAGACCCTTCGTGATTGTGAGCAGAGAGTCAGGGACTCCGAAAGCACGAAGAAACCACCCGTAGCCCTGACCCACCGATGGTATCATAGGCCGTGACCAGGTCAATAAAGCGGAGATGCAGGGCTTGCTGGAATTCCCTCCACCTCTGCTGCAGCTGGCGGACAGAGAATATGGCTCTAGATTTGAAGCTTTCGTGACTGCAAGTATTCATATTCTTAGGTTCTTTCGGTAAAGTCACGTAGGTAAAATTTTTAAATTAATATAAGTAAAATAAAAAGCACGACGTTTCGGAGGCAACACAAGCTTCCGTCTTCAGGTGGAACCGGTGGAACCGTCACAGCTTGTGTTGCCTCCGAAACGTCGTGATTTTTATTATCTTTTTATTTTACTTTTATTAATTTTATTTTTTTACCTACGTGACTTTACCGAAATAACATAAGAATAGAGAATATGGCGTCTGCGCAGGACCGCCCTGGTCTGAAACCACATTGGAGCTCCGCAAGCCTCTCTCTTCAGCGCGTTGTCTGGCGAGAAGGCGATGTCGCTTTATTCTTGCTAGGGACCTTTACCGGCACACTGAGGATGGAGACGGACCGGTCCCCCACCCCCCTCCCCTTTATTTTTTAAATGTGGACCACCAGGGCACACTTCCAATCCTGCGGAAAGCCGTCCTGTGCAGCGGGCAGTCGTAATGATTTGGCAAAGTGTCAGTCTGCACACAAAACGCCACCCTCCTCAAGCAGTTCGCTTGAGGAGGTCAATCTCTGCCCGGCAATTTACCTGGTCTCAAGCTCCGAGCTCGCAATTCCTCGACAGATGGCCCATCAGCCAACCAAACGCACGCGCGCGCACACGAACGCGCGCACTCTCTTACACAGCAGCGCACATACGCGCCAACATAGTCTGGCGCTGATGCACACACGGCTACACACACACACACGGGCACAAAGACACAGGTTCCCCGCGAAGCCTTCACAGGCTGTTGGGCTAAGTGCTGCGAGCGAGTGATATATATTAAAGGGTGGGGTGGCCAGAATCTGGCCCGGCCGCCTTTGTCTCCTCAGTGCTGAGGTTTGTCAAACAGAGCACCAGGCACTGATTTGAGTCGACCAAGGGGGAGGCTTGGGGCCGGTTCAGATAATCGTCACGGGTGTTGGTGGCGGCCGTGACCGGGAATCGAACTCGGGTCGCCCGCTTCGTAGCGCAGTGCGCTAACCACTACGCAACCACTCCCCACATGCAAAAAAGACAAAGATCCCCCGTGTAGCCTTAACAGACTGAAGGGGCAAGTGCTGCTAGCGAGCACCTATAAAGGACGGCATGACACACGAGGGGATAGATGGCCAACACCACGCCCGGCCGCCTTTGTCTCCACCAGTGGCGATGTTTTCACACCGCACCAGGTACTCATTTCAGGCTGAGTCGACAGAGGGGAGGCCCAAGGACCGGATCAGATAATCGTCACTGGATGTTGGCCGTGAGCGGGAATCGAACCCGGGTCGTCAGGTTCATAGCACAGCGCGCTAACCGCTACACTACCGCTCCCCACAGTCACACACACATAGACACACACATCGACATAGACACACACACATAGACATAGACATAGACACACACACATAGACACACACATAGACACACACACACATAGACACACAACAACAACCGCCATTCGCCACTAAGTGGCGGTGACGTCACCACGACGCTTGTGCCAGGCCATGTGCACCTTGCGGCCACGTGAAGTGTCGAACGCTCGCTGGCAGGAGGTGACGGGACAGACCCAGGTGCCACGGGTCGACTGACCGAGATGACCGAGATGACTGGCTGATGCACCACATGTGCCTCCGACTGTGCCAACTTGCTGGGCTTTAGCCACCCGGCGCTCCGCTCGTTGTTGTGAGCGTCGCTCCTCCGCCCTCCGTTGTTGTTGGAGGGCGACTGCCTCCAACTGCCCAGTAGCGTCCTTCACGAGCCTCCTCCACAGAGGCCGATCTTGACACCGCTGGTACCAGTCATCGGCAAGTCCACTCAGCTCCACGTCCTCCTGTACCACATCACTGCATCTCTTCTCGAGCCCGTGCCGCGCCCGTTTAGCCCCCTCGATCCGGCCGAACAAAAGCTGTTTAGGCATGCGGTGGCTGGGCATGCAGGGCTACATGACCCAGCCAACGCAGCCTTGCCTGCCGGAGGAGCTCACCGATGGGACTTTGCTCAGATCTTTCAAGGATCTGTGAGCTCCTCACACAATCCAGCCTGGTTAAACCCAGGATGGATCGTAGGCAGGTCAGCCTAAATGTTTCCACCTGGCAAAGACACACACACACACATAGACACACATAGACACACATAGACACACATAGACACACATAGACACACATACACACAGATAAAGACAAAGATCCCCCGTTTAGCCTTAACAGACTGTAGGGGCAAGTGCTGTTAGCGAGCACCTATGAAGGCCGGGACGGTACACGAGAGGGTGGGTGGCCAGCACCACGCCCGACCGCCTTTGTCTCCCTCGTGGCGATGTTTACACACCGCACCAGGTATTCATTTCAGGCTGAGTCGACCTTGGGGAGGCCCGGGACCGGTTCAGATAATCGTCACTGGATGTTGGCCGTGAGCGGGAATCGAACCCGGGTCGCCAGGTTCATAGCGCAGCGCGCTAACCGCTACACTACCGCACACATAGACACACACACACATAGACACACACACACATAGACACACACACACAAACACACACACACACATAGACACACACACACACAAACACACACATAGACACACACATAGACACACACACACACATACACACACACACATAGACACACACACACATAGACACACACTCACATAGACACACACACACGAGCGCAATCTTTCACGCACGTACGCACTCAGTCTGGCGCACGTGCACTCACGCACACAGAAAGGCAAAGATCCCCCGTCTAGCCTGTAGCAGACTGCAGGGGCAAGTGCCGTTAGCGAGCACCTATGCATTGGTACACGAGAGGGTGCGTGGCCAGCACCACGCCCGGCCGCCTTTGTCTCCCCAGTAGCGATGTTTAACACGTCGCACGAGGGACTAATTTGCGGCTGAGTCGACCTAGGGGAGGCCCAGGACCGGTTCAAATAATCGTCACTGGGTGTTGGCCCCTGAGCGGGAATCGAACTCGTGTCGTAGCCGGGTTCGTAGCGCAGCGCTAACCACCGCGCCACCTCTCCCCACAAAGCTACTGACACACACAGAGACACACAGAGACAAAGACACACGGAGAGACACACACGCGCACAGAGACGCACACACTCACACAGTCTAGCGAGCCCCCCCCCCACTCCTCCCCGCGGCCCCCCGGGTTTTGCTGCAGCAGCAGCAGCCCCCCTCCACCCTTTCCCCCTCTCCCCCCCCCCCACCACTGCTGCCCCCCACCCTCTTCTCCCCCCCCCCCCCCCCCCACCTTTCTCTCGAGCTCCGAGCTGGATTAACCCATGCTAGGTCTCTGTGTGAGTATATGGGTCTCTGTATGAGTCTATGGGTCTCATGGGTCTCTGTGTGAGTCTGTAGGTCTCTGTGTGAGTCTGTGGGTCTCTGTGTGAGTCTATGGGTCTCATGGGTCTATGTGTGAGTCTGTAGGTCTCTGTGTGAGTCTGTGGGTCTCTGTGTGAGTCTATGGGTATCTGTGTGAGTCTATGGGTCTCCCTTTTTCTATGGGTCTTTGTGTGAGTCTATGAGTCTCTGTGTGAGTTTATTGGTCTCTGTGTGAGTATATGGGTCTCTGTGTGAGTCTATGGGTCTCTGTGTGTCTATGGGTCTCCCTTTGTCTATGGGTCTCCCTTTGTCTATGTGTCTCTGTGTGAGTCTATGGGTCTCTGTGTGAGTCTATGGGTCTCCCTTTGTCTATGGGTCTCTGTGTGAGTCTATGAGTCTCTGTGTGAGTTTATGGGTCTCTGTGTCAGTCTATGGGTCTCTGTGTGAGTCTGTGGGTCTCTGTGTGAGTCTATGGGTCTCTGTGTGAGTCTATGGGTCTCTGTGGGAGTCTATGGGTCTCTGTGTGAGTCCATGGGTCTCTGTGTGAGTCTATGGGTCTCTGTGTGAGTCTATGGGTATCTGTGTGAGTCGATGGGTTTCTGTGTGAGAATGGGTTTATGTAAGTCTGTGGGGTTCTCTTTGTCTATGGATCTCTGTGTGAGTATATGGGTCTCCCTTTGTCTATAGGTCTCTGTGTGATTATATGGGTCTCTATGTGAGTCTATGGGTCTCTGTGTGAGAATGGGTTTCTGTGAGTCAATGGGTCTCTCTTTGTCTATGGATCTCTGTGTGAGTCTATGAGTCTCTGCGTGAGTCTATGTGTCTCCCTTTGTCTATGGGTCTCTGTGTGAGTCTATGGGTCTCTGTGTGAGGATGTGGCTCTCTGTGTGAGTCTATGGGTTTCTACGTGTCGATGGGTTTTGCTTTGTCTATTGATCTATGTTTGAGTCTATGGGTCTCTGCGTGAGTCAATGGGTATTCAAGTAAGTCTACGGGCATCTGCATAGGTATATGGGTCAATGTGTGAGTCTATGAGTCTATGCGTGAGTCTGTGGGTCTCTGTATGATTCTATGAGTCTATGCGTGAGTCTGTGGGTCTCTCTGTGAGTCTATGAGTCTCTGCATGAGTCTGTGGGTCTCTGTGTGATCTATGAGTCTATGCGCGAGTCTGTGGGTCTCTCTGTGAGTCTATGAGTCTCTGCGTGAGTCTGTCAGTCTCTCTGTGAGTCTATGAGTCTCTGCGTGAGTCTAAATCAGCTACTCATAAAACACTAAACAGACTAAACCCGCTTAATCATTCTCCTCCTCCCTGGATGTACCATACAGGACCCACCATTGTGACCTCTACTTAAAGTCCGATCTCACATCACTTCATGCGAGGAGAAATCTATACCGGGGCACTGTTCATCCATGAAACTATTTGTTTTGGCAAATATGTACGAAACTTAGGTGAATGTATGTTGAACTTCTTTTGCACTGGACGTAGCCAACCGGGGAAGGGCAATAAACTATGGGTCTCTGTGTGAGTCTATGGGTCTCTGTGTGAGTCTATGGGTCTCTGTGTGAGTCTATGGGTCTCTGTGTGAGTCGATGTGTTTCTGTGTGAGTCTATGGGTCTCTGTATGAATGTATGGGTCTCCGTGTGAGTCTATGAGTATCTGTGTGAGTCTATGAGTCTCTGTGTGAGTTTATGGGTCTCTGTGTGAGTCTATGGGTCTCTGTGTGAGTTTATGGGTCTCTGTGTGAGTTTATGGATCTCTGTATGAGTCTATGGGTATCTGTATGAATGTATGAGTCACTGTGTGAGTCTATGGATCTCTGTGTGAGTCTATGGGTCTCTGTGTGAGTCTACGTGTCTCTGTTTGAGTCTATGGGTCTCTGTGTGAGTCTCTGTGTCTCTGTGTGAGTCTATGGGTCTCTGTGTGAGTCTACGTGTCTCTGTTTGAGTTTATGGGTCTCTGTGTGAGTCTATGTGTCTCTATGTGAGTCTATGGGTCTCTGTGTGAGTCTATGGGTCTCCGTGTGAGTCTATGGGTCTTCGTGTGAGTCTATGGGTCCCGGTGAGTGTATGGGTCTCTGTGTGAGTCTATGTGTGAGTCTATGGATCTCTGTGTGAGTCTATGGGTATCTGTGTGAGTCTATGGGTCTCTGTGTGAGTCTATGGTTCTATATGTGAGTATATGGGTCTCTGCATGAGTTTATGGATCTCTGATTGAATCTGTGGGTCTCTGTGTGAGTCTGTGGGTCTTTGTGTGAGTCTATGGGTGTCTGTGATTCTACGGGTTTCTTTGCGAGTTGGTGGGTCTCTGTATGAGTCTGTGGGTTTGTGTGTGAGTCTGTGGGTCTCTCTTTGTCTATGGATCTCTGTGTGAGTCTATGCGTCTCCCTTTGTCTATGGGTCTCTGTGTGAGTCTATGGATTTGCGTGAGTCTATGGGTCTCCCTTTGTCTATGGGTCTCTGTGTGAGTCTATGGGTCTCTGTGTGAGGATGTGGCTCTCTGTGTGAGTCTATGGGTTTCTACGTGTCGATGGGTTTTGCTTTGTCTATTGATCTATGTTTGAGTCTATGGGTCTCTGCGTGAGTCAATCGGTATTCATGTAAGTCTACGGGCATCTGCATAGGTATATGGGTCAATATGTGAGTCTATGAGTCTATGCGTGAGTCTGTGGGTCTCTGTGTGATTCTATGAGTCTATGCGTGAGTCTGTGGGTCTCTCTGTGAGTCTATGAGTCTCTGCGTGAGTTTGTGGGTCTCTGTGTGATTATATGAGTCTATGCGTGAGTCTGTGGGTCTCTCTGTGAGTCTATGAGTCTATGCGTGAGTCTGTGGGTCTCTCTGTGAGTCTTTGAGTGTCAGCGTGAGTCTAAATCAGCTACTCATGAAACACTAAATAGACTAAACCCGCTTAATCATTCTCCTCCTCCCTGGATGTACCATACAGGACCCACCATTGTGACCTCTACTTAAAGTCCGATCTCACATCACTTCATGCGAGGAGAAATCTATACTGGGGCACTGTTCATCCATGAAACTATTTGTTTTGGCAAATATGTACGAAACTTAGGTGAATGTATGTTGAACTTCTTTCGCACTGGACGTAACCAACCGGGGAAGGGCAATAAACTATGGGTCTCTGTGTGAGTCTATGGGTCTCTGTGTGAGTCGATGTGTTTCTGTGTGAGTCTATGTGTCTCTGTGTGAGTCGATATGTCTCTGTGTGAGTCTATGGGTCTCTGTATGAATGTATGGGTCTCCGTGTGAGTCTATGAGTATCTGTGTGAGTCTATGAGTCTCCGTGTGAGTCTATGGGTCTCTGTGTGAGTCTATGGGTCTCTGTGTGAGTCTATGGGTCTCTGTGTGAGTTTATGGGTCTCTGTATGAGTCTATGGGTATCTGTATGAATGTATGAGTCACTGTGTGAGTCTATGGATCTCTGTGTGAGTCTATGGGTCTCTGTGTGAGTCTACGTGTCTCTGTGTGAGTCTATGGGTCTCTGTGTGAGTCTCTGTGTCTCTGTGTGAATCTATGGGTCTCTGTGTGAGTCTATGTGTCTCTATGTGAGTCTATGGGTCTCTGTGTGAGTCTATGGGTCTCCGTGTGAGTTTATGGGTCTCTGTGTGAGTCTATGGGTCCCGGTGAGTGTATGGGTCTCTGTGTGGGTTTATGTGTGAGTCTATGGGTCTCTGTGTGAGTCTGTGGGTCTCTATTATAAGTCTATGGGTCTTTGTGTGAGTCTATGGCTGTCTGTGATTCTACGGGTTTCTATGCGAGTGTGTGGGTCTCTGTGTGAGTCTGTGGGTTTATATGTGAGTTTGTGGGTCTCTCTTTGTCTATGGGTCTCTGTGTGAGTCTATGGATTTGTGTGTGAGTCTGTGGGTCTGTGTGAGTCTTTTATGAGAATGACATCACAGTGAGGGGCGTGGTTGGTTCACATGACGTCACAGGCGGAGGCGGGACTACGAAAGTCGGGCGACATGACGTGTTTGAGGAAGCCTGTTTGTGACGTCACAACAAAACTGCGCACACGTGGATCAGTGCTGCCACCACGTGGTCGAGTCTCGGATCCGCTGGTGGAAATTCCACGTTCCCATGGCAGCGTCTAAGTACATCCATCTTTCCGTGCCCTTGACGAGAGAGGAAACCGAAGAAAAACCCGCCACCCTGACCACGTGTCTACTTCCCAATCAGAGCCTATAGCACCTGATATGCCCAGTCAGTCTCCCATCCAAATACTAACCAGGCTCAACACCTGCTTAGATGAGTGTGGATTTGACACTGTGTGTGTGTGGGGGGGGGGTCAACTACAAGCTAAAGGCTCAGCCATGCAAGTGCTGGGCCACGTCACTGCTGACCGTCAGGGGTCTCCACTCGAGCGGAGTAGAACCCTGTGAGGCATGTGGCTCGCGGGTGCAACAAAACAAAAACAAAAACACAAACAAGAAACATCTTGAAGTGAATTTATTTCGATTTAAAGCTTTCGTGACTGCCGGGATTCATCTTCTTGGTTCTTTTGGTAAAGTCACGTTGAAGGGAAATAATAAGATTCCAAGAACACAGGATGAGATGTTACTATCCTTTGTGCAAGCACTTCCAAGAGTTCATGAACAGCGAGCCTGGTGAAATTTGGGGAGCGCATCGTCAGTAGTGTACCTTTGGTTCCTAGGGTGTGTCGGCCTTTCACACGACACACCCTCCCCAAAGGCGGCCAGCGACAGGGTGATCAATCCTACGCTTGCGTCCCATTCCCAATTAGTCATAGGAGTTGCCTTGTTGTTGATAGCCAACATCCCATGGGACTATGCATGGCAGGGGCATCCTCCTCCCTGAGTCAATCATTGTTGACCGCATACCTCCTGGCCCTCTCACTTCGGGGCCCAGCTGGGGTCTTTCCTCTTCATCCAGAGCCGCCTCCGATACAGCTTTGATTGCCGAACGCTGGCTCTGGCCCTTAATTCCCAGGTCTCTAAGCAGTCTGGTTGTAGATGTTGCCACAAAACCTCTGCAGCCCACCTCCACTGGTCGGACTTCTGTGTTCCAGCCATGATGCCGTGCTTCGGCAGCTAGATCGGCATAGCGCAGATGTTTTCGATCATAAGCCTCATCTAGTGAGTCCTCCCAGGGTACTGTGAGCTCAATGATGAAGACCTTCTTGAGCGAACGGGACCAGAGCACCATGTCAGGTCTTAGGGTGCTGGTTGCGATCTCCGGAGGAAACACAAGTTGCCGGCCAATGTCAGCTAGCATTTTCCAGTCGCGGGCCAAGCGTAGCTGGCCTCGCTCTATTGGTGTAGAGCAAGCAGCACTGCGAAAGTACTTCCATTCAGATGGTCAACTTGTTCATTGGAATGATGTTGAAGGGCTTCTTCTCAATATGGGACTGCCCGCATATGATTCAAGTGAATGGAGATGTTTTATTGACAGTAGTAAAAGGAGTTTGAAATGTGTGTTACTTCACAACAGAAATATATATGGTTCAATCCCAATAGGACACTCTGTAAAAATGAATGAAGAGTATGCCAACATCAAGATTGTTCTGGATAGATTGGAATACCATGTTCATGGATGGCTAATTTGTGTTGATTTGAAAATGGTTAATTTTCTGCTGGGTCAGCAAGGAGGTCACACCAAATACCCTTGTTTCCTGTGCTACTGGGACAGTAGTGCTACATTAGAACACTGGGTTAAAAAGAACTGGCCACCAAGAATCAGTTTGACGCCTGGTGACAAGAACATCAAGAATGAGCCTCTGGTTGATAGGAATAAAATTATATTTCCCCCACTGCACATAAAACTTGGGTTAATGAAGCAATTCGTCAAATCTCTTGATCACACTGGAGACTGCTTCAGCTGTATATGTTCAACCTTTTCAAGTCTCAGTGCCGAGAAGAAAAAGGCAGGAATATTTGATGGCCCTCAAATAAGAACACTCATCAGGGATGCACACTTTGTTACAACAATGACTGCGGCAGAGGGCTAGAGCTTGGAATGCATTCTCTGATGTGGTGCGGAATTTCGACGGACAACTATCGAGAGATTGTGGAGGAGCAAGCACTTGGATGGAGAATGAGCATCAAGGTTCACTACTTACATGGTCACTTGGCCCAGTTTCCAGAGAACATTGGTCACGTGAGCGAAGAGCAAAGTGAACGTTTTCATCAAGACATTCAAGTTATGGAAGAACGTTACCGAGGCCGATGGGACTCAAACATGATGAAAGATGACTGCTGGTCCTTGATGAGAGACATTCCACAAGCTGTACATCGGAGATCGTCAAAGAAGAGGTCGTTTACGCAGATGTAACATCACTATTGTGAATGACCTTTTTGCACATATTTTTCTTATCTTCACAATTAAATTCTTACATGGTAATATGCATTCACTCACATTGATATGCAGTCACTCTCACAACTTTGTGCTACGGCTCATTAAATGTTCGTTTCATTATTATTGTATATCGTATCTTATCTTATTCTTGTATGGATGTCTGTTTAGCTATTCGTACACGAGCATAAATTTGCTGTTTTTATGGAAAATGCAATATTTGATATCTCAAAACCTGATGTGATAGACAAAAACTGATGCCAGATTTGGAATCAGCACCCCCCAAAATTACCTTAGAACCGTTGGAATACCTTGTGCCAGAAAAAGTGTGTTGACCAGTGTTATGGTTGTGTCTATTGTGGTTCATCTTCTTGGTTATTTCGGTAAAGTCACGTAGAAGGGAAGTAATAAAATAATAAAAATAAAACATAATAAAATAATTCTCACGACGTTTCGGCTACAACGCAAGCAGCCGTCTTCAGGTGAAGAATGAGACACTGCCAAGCTAGGAGCTTATATATAAGCTGAGTTGGAGGTGTAAGAAGAGCGCCTTAACAAAAGAATTGAATATCAAGAGGAATTTAGCATATTCATGGGAAATGCTAAATTCCTCTTGATATGCACATTCTTTTGTTAAGGCGCTCTTCTTACACCTCCAACTCAGCTTATATATAAGCTCCTAGCTTGGCAGTGTCTCATTCTTCACCTGAAGACGGCTGCTTGCGTTGTAGCCGAAACGTCGTGAGAATTATTTTATTATGTTTTATTTTTATTATTTTATTACTTCCCTTCTACGTGACTTTACCGAAATAACCAAGAAGATGAATCCCTGCAGTCACGAAAGCTTGAAATCGAAATCTATTATGGTTGTGTATATTGTGGTTGTGTCTTATAGTTGTGTATATTATGGTTGTGACTATTGTGGTTGTGACTATTTTAGTTGTGCATATTGTGGTTGTGTCTATTATGGTTGTGTATATTATAGCTGTGTATATTGTGGATGTCTGCTGCGCCACTAGAGGACGCTGTGACCCCGTGGGTTGCGGAAAGGGGAGAGAGGGTGGGAGGGAAGGGGGGAGGGTCTGGGAGAGGGTGGGAGGGAAGGGGGGAAGAGGTGGGGAGGGAAGGGGGGGAGGGACTGGGGGAGGGTGGGAGGGAGGGAAGGGGGGGAGGGAGGGATCGAGGGGGGGGGGTATCCCCTCGCTTGAGTTCATTTTCTCAGTTAATTCCCGAGCCGTCCTCAACTAACCCCTCGTCCGCCGTCCGTCTTTGTATCTCTCTACAGTCCGCCCCGTCGTGGTCATCGTGCGCAGTGTGTCTGTGTGTGTGTCTGTGTGTGTCTCTGTGTGTGTGTCTGTGTGTGTCTCTGTGTGTCTGTGTTTGTCTGTGTGTCTCTGTGTGTCTGTGTTTGTCTGTGTGTGTCTGTGTTTGTGTGTGTGTATCTGTGTGTGTGTGTCTGTGTGTGTGTCTCTGTGTGTCTGTGTTTGTCTGTGTGTGTATGTGTGTGTGTGTGTCTGTGTGTGTGTCTCTGTGTGTCTGTGTGTGTGTCTGTGTCAGCAACAACGGAGGGCGGAGGAGCGACGCTCACAACAACGAGCGGAGCGCCGGGTGGCTAAAGCACAGCAAGTTGGCACAGTAGGGGGCAAAGGTGGTGCATCAGCCAGTCATCTCGGTCATCTCAGTCAGTCGACCCGTGGCACCTGCTGAGTCTGCCCCGTGACCTCCTGCCAGCGTGCGTTCGACACTTCACGTGGTAGCCTCAAGGTGCACATGGCCTGGCACAAGCGTCGTGGTGACGTCGCCGCCACTTCGTGGCGAATGGCGGTTGTTGTTGTGTCTGTGTGTGTGCATGGTGCGGGAGCGGTAGTGTAGCGGTTAGCGCGCTGCGCTGCGCTACGAACCTGGCCACCCGAGTTTGATTCCCGCTCACGGCCATCAACACCGGTGACGATTATCTGAACCGGTCCTGGGCCTCCCGTAAGTCGACTCAGCCTCAAATGAGTACCAGGTGCGGTGTGTAAACATCGCCACTGGGGGAGACAAAGGCGGCCGGGCGTGGTGTTGGCCACCCAACGCCTCGTGTGCCGTGCCGGCGCTTCATAGGTGCTGGCTAACAGCACTTGCCCCAACAGTCTGTTGAGGCTATACGGGGGATCTTTGTCTTTGTGTTGCGGGAGTGGTGGCGCAAAGCGCTGCGAAGCGCAGTGACAACAGTTCGATTCCTAGCCACGAAAACATTCGTTGGCGATTTTCTGAACCGGTCCTGTGTTGATTCAGCCTGTGTGTGTAAAATATTAAACATCAGCATCGGGGAGACAAAGGCGGCCGGGAGTGGTAACGTCCAACACCCACCCCCTCGTGTGCCGTGCCGGCTTTCAAAGGTGCTCGCCAACAGCACTTGCCCCAACAGCCTGTTTAAGATAATTGGTTTTTTGCCCTTTTATCTGGCAACAAAACTGACACCTTTTTTTGACAAAGAGTCATGTTTGCATAGACCACAATACCTGCAGTCGTGATGCAAACAAAAAACACAACTCTGATAATGATATGCACTGTCCTTGAAGTTGATTGGTCCACACCCGAGACAGCTTTCCTTAGAGCCTAGTCTCACATGGTGTTGGACCAGATGACGCCAAAAGGCAAATGAGGTTCCAATGGTGTAACAGCCTGTTTAAGGCTTACACGGGGGAACACTTTGACTTTGATTCTAGATTTGAAGCTTTCATGACTGCAAGGATTCATACTCTTAGGTTTTTTTTCGGTAAAGTCACGTAGGTAAAAAATTTTAATTAATAAAAGTAAAATAAAAAAAATAATACAGCAATCGTGCTGTGACTGTTCCACCTGAAGACGGAAGCTTGTGTTGCCTCCGAAACGTCGTGATTTTATTTTATTTTTATTTTACTTTTATTAATATTAACTTTTTTACCTACGCGACTTTACCGGGAAAAAAACTTAAGAACTTTGACTTTGCTCAATCATCTTCTGTTCGGCCGGATAGAGTGGGGCTAAACGGGACGCGGCACGGGCTCGAGAAGAGATGGAGCTGATGCGGTGCAGGATCATCCTCCTGTAGTACCGTGGGGGAGAGGGAGGGAAGGAGTGTGCTGGAGGAGTGTGTAAGTCGAGGTGGAGAGGGAAGGAGAGGGTGGTGGGTGGAGGGGGGGGGGAGAGAAACAGGAGAGAGTTAGAGATAGAGTAAAGAGTGGGGGGGAGAGGGAGGGTAGGAGTGTACTGGGAGTGTGTACGTCGAGGTGGAGAGGGAAGGCGAGGGTGGTGGGACTAGGCTCTAAAGAAAGCTGTCTCGGGTGTGGACCAATCAACTTCAAGGACAGTGCACATTATCAGAGTTATGTTCTTTTGTTTGTATTATGACTGCAGGTATTGCGGTCTATGCCAACATGACTCCTTGTAAAAAGGTGTCAGTTTTGTTGCCAGATAGAAGGGTAAAAAAACAATTATCAAACAGGAGAGAGTTAGAGATAGAGTAAAGAGTGGGGAGAGGGAAGGAGTATGTGGGAGTGTGTAAGTCGAGGTGGAGAGGAAAGGAGAGTGCGTGGAGCTGAGTGGACGTGCCGATGAGCGGTACCGGCGGTGTCAAGATCGGGCCTCTGTGGAGGAGGAGGAGGAGGGAGGCTCGTGAAGGACGCTGCTGCTGCTGATGCTGCTGGGCGGCTGGAGGCAGTCGCCCCTTCTCCAGCAACAGCGGATGAGCGACGCTCACAACAACGAGCGGAGCGCCGGGTGGATAAAGTCGCAGCGGGTTTGGCGCAGTGGGGAGCACTGGTGGTGCATCTGGGCAGTCGTCTCAGCCAGTCAACCTATGGCACCTGCTGGGTCTCTTCCGTGACCTCCTGAGAGCGAGCCTTCGACACTTCACGTGACAGGCCCAAAGTGCACCTAGCCTGGCACAAGCACCGTGGCAACGTCACGATGGCCGAGTGGCGGCTGTTGCGTGTCTCCGTGTGTGTCTGTGTGTGTGTCTGTGTGTGTCTGTGTGTGTCTGTGTGTCTGTATGTATGTATGTCTGTATGTTTGTGTGTCTGTGTGTGTCTGTGTGTCTGTGTGTCTGTGTCTGTCTGCGTGTCTGTGTGTCTGTATGTCTGTGTGTCTGTGTGTCTATGTGTCTGTCTGTGTGTCTGTCTGTGTGTGCAGGGGGGAGCGGTGGTGCAACGGTTAGCGCGCTGCGCTACGAACCCACCCACCCGAGTTCGATTCCCGCTCACGGCCACCAACATCAGTGACGATTAAATATCTGAACCGCTCCTGAGACTCCTCTAGGTCGACTTGGCCTCAAAAGAGTACCTGGTGCGGTTTTGTGCAAACATCGCCACTGGGGAGACAAAGGCGGCCGGACGGGGTGCTGCCCCCCCACCCACCTACGTGGTGCCCTTCCGTCCTTCATCGGCGCTTTCTCGCTCACAGCACTTGCTCCACCAGCCCTGCTCAGGCTATACGGGGGACCTTTATCTGTGGCGCACTCCGTGTCGGAAAGTGTCACGGGGAGGGAGGGAGGGGGAGTTGGGGGGGGGTGGGGGGGGATCAGGAAGCCGAGTGATGTTGAGATCAATAGAGCCGTGTCCCACGTGCAAGCGAGTGCGCCGCGAGGGAGCGGTGGCGCAGCGGTGAGCGCACTGCGCTCCGGGACCCCCCCGGGGCCACGTGACACCGCCGGTCGATCCCCGCTCGGGGCCACCCGGCTACGTACGGCGCGAAAGAAGTTAGACGCACATACAACGGTGCTGACTCGTCAGAAGTACGTGTCCCCAAAAGTCCGTTAAAGTATTGTTGGTTCTTTCGGTAAAGTCACGTAGAAGGGAAATAATTATAATGTTTTATTTTTATTATTTTATTACTTCCCTTCTACGTGACTTTACCGAAAGAACCAAGAAGATGAATCCCTGCAGTCACGAAAGCTTTAAATCGAAATTTAGTCCGTTAAAGTCTACACACGGGGCATCTTTATATTGTTGTTTGCGAGAGAGTAGAGAGAGAAGGCGTGAAATATTTTGTGAAATCTTTTAATATTTTTTTCTAGGGGGCTGGGGGGGGGGGGCACATAAAGCAAAGCATTGAAAAAAAAAACGAAATGATGAACGAAGCAAAGTGCCGACTACACCGAGCATCTTCTTGTTTCCTCTGCATCGTCAAAAAGTCATCGTCGGTGGAAGAGTTCTGAATGCGCGGGGAAGCGATGAGGGGAGGGAATAATTCGGAAGAGAGTTCACACTCACTTGTGGCTGAGCGGATCTAGGGGAGAGCCACCACACGGCAAGACATGCGCCACGAACGTCGACCGTGAGCGGGAATGGAACTCAGGTGGAGCGGGTTCGCAGCGCTACCACTCCCGACTCCCGCATACAGACAAAGCTCCCCCGTATAGCCTTGCCATGCTGCGGGGACAAGTGCGGTTAGCGCGTAGCATCGACCACGAAAGCCGACACGGGGAAAGGCGGCGGCGGCGGTGGTGTTGGTGGTGGCGGTGGTGGCGGCGGTGGCGGTGGTGGAGGCGGTGGTGGCGGTGGCGGTGGTGGTGGTGGCGGTGGTGGTGGCGGTGGTGGCGGTGGTGGCGGTGGTGGTGGTGATGGTGGCGGTGGTGGTGGTGGTGGCGGTGGTGGCGGTGGTGGTGGTGATGGTGGCGGTGATGGTGGCGGTGGTGGTGGCGGTGGTGGCGGTGGCGGTGGTGGTGGTGGCGGTGGTGGTGGCGGTGGTGGCGGTGGTGGCGGTGGTGGTGGTGATGGTGGCGGTGGTGGCGGTGGTGGCGGTGGTGGCGGTGGTGGTGGTGATGGTGGCGGTGGTGGTGGTGGTGGCGGTGGTGGCGGCGGTGGTGGCGGCGGTGGCGGTGGTGGAGGCGGTGGCGGTGGCGGTGGTGGTGGTGGCGGTGGTGGTAGCGGTGGTGGTGGCGGTGGTGGCGGTGGTGGCGGTGGTGGTGGTGATGGTGGCGGTGGTGGTGGTGGTGGCGGTGGTGGCGGTGGTGATGGTGGCGGTGGTGGTGGTGGTGGCGGTGGTGGCGGCGGTGGTGGCGGCGGTGGCGGTGGTGGAGGCGGTGGCGGTGGCGGTGGTGAGGTCAGCAACTAGGCCCGGCCGCCTTTGTCTCCCCGCCACGGCGACGAGCGTTGCCCTCGTGAGAGAGGCGCTCAACTTGAAGGCGACGACTCAGACGTAGCTCAGCGACGTCTCCTTCCGCGGGCCGTTTCGACTCCATCGGCGCGGCAGTTGAAGCAATTGGTGGGGGGCAGGGGGGGGGCGGGGGTGGGGGTGGGGGGGTTTTCTAACATCTCACCGCCTAAGTCAAACCCATGGTGGCAGTGGGGTAACGTCGTGGGTAACTGCCCACCTCGTCCTGCCTAGACGGTAGCCGAACAAGCGTGGAAGAGAGCCCCCCCTCCCCACCACGCAGCAGCGCCAGAGATCCACAACTAAGTGGGCCCCCCCCCCCTGACGCACAACAGCGACGTTGGGCGGGCACCTGCAGGGGTTGCGCCTCTAACTCGCAATGAACTCGCGGCAGCGCGCTACCTGCTGCCCGCGCGCGCGCGCACACACCACGTGACTTGACGTGATCACCATCAACCACGTCCTATCCACTGCTGGATGAAGGACTCAACTTCATCCCCCCCTCCTCATCCCCCTCCTCATCCCCCCTCCTCCACCCCCCCTCCTCCACCCCCTTCTCCTCTACCCCCTCCTCCTCCACCCCCTCCTCCTCCACCCCCTCCTCCTCCACCCCCTCCTCCTCCACCCCCTCCTCCTCATCCCCCTCCTCCAACCCCCTCCTCCACCATCACCACGGTGGCTAGGAGATGTTAACTACCTCGCCTGGTCTACAGGAAGTCGTGGTTTCGATCCCGACCCTAACGCCTGCTGCTGTATATGTGGAGTTTGTGTGTCTCTCTCTCGTCATCATCACGTTGGCTAGGAGATGTTAACTACCTCGCCTGGTGTACAGGAGGTCGTGGTTTTGATCCCGACCCTGACGCCTGCTGCTGTATATTTGGAGTTTGTGTGTCTCTCTCTCATCATCATCACGGTGGCTAGGAGATGTTAACTACCTCGCCTGGTCTACAGGAGGTCGTGGGTTCGATCCCGACCCTGACACCTGCTGCTGTATATTTGGAGTTTGCGTCTCTCTCATCATCATCATCACGGTGGCTAGGAGATGTTAACTACCTCGCGTGGATTTTTCTCCGGGTCCTCCGAGGTTTTCCCCCTCCACATTTATCGTCAACATCACCACGCGTTTCGAGTGTTTGGCTGCTGTAAATCTCCACGTGATGATGATGATGATTTATTATCATTTGTGGTCGCCACGTGGCTTCTGAAAGAATGGCTATAAAGCAGCTCAGTGGCATTACCTGGTAAAATAAAAACAAAACAGTTTCGTTTTCGTCGTTTTAGTTTCGTCTCGACCGCAGCGACAGCAGCAGCAGCGGAAACGGCCCAGTGGTTCGAGACGTCAAACGGCCAACAACAATCAGCACTGATATTAGAAGATGTGCAATCGATGTTGAGTGTGGATAACGCGTGCCTTGGATTTGAGCAAGGCCATTGATGTTGTTGTTGTTGAATGTTGGAAGAGCTTGGAGGAAGAAGAGACGATGTTGATGGTGGTGATGGTGGTGATAGTGGTGATAGTGGTGGTCATGATTGTGGTGGTGATGGTGGTGATGTGAGAGAGGATATGAAGCTGAGCGTTGAGGGGAAGAAGCAGAGAGAGAAATGGGTGGGTGAGTGGGTGGGTGAGTGAGTGGGTGGGTGAGAGGGTGGCTGAGAGGGTGGCTGAGAGGGTGGGTGAGTGGGTGGGTGAGTGGGTGAGTGGGTGGGTGGGTGAGTGGGTGGGTGAGTGGGTGGGTGAGTGAGTGATTGGGATTGTGAATTGGTGAGCGAGTGGATGAGCGAGTGGATGAGTGAATTGGTGACTGAGTGAGTGAGTAGGGGAGGGAGGGAATGAATGGATGCGTGGGTGAGTGCGTCATTGAGTGGGCGGATGAGTAAGTGAATGGGTGAGTAATTGAGTGAGTGAGCGGGTGAGTGTGGTGTTATTGCGACCTGCAGTGTACTGAGATGGTGGGTGAGAGGGTTGGTGAGTGATTGGGTGTGTGAATAGGTGAGCGAGTGGATGAGTGAGTTGGTGACTGAGTGAGTAGGTGAGGGAGTGAATCAATGGGTGCGTGGGTGAGTGGGTCAGTGAGTGGGTGGGTGAGAGGGTGAGTGGGCGGGTGAGTAAGTGCATGGGGAAGTAATTGGGTGAGTGAGCGGGTGAGCGTGGTGTTATTGCGACCAGCAGTGTGCTGCGTGGGTGGGTGAGTGGGTGAATGAGAGGGTGGGTAAGTGGGTGGATAAGAGGGTGGGTGAGTGGGTGGGTGAGTGATTGGATTTGTGAATGGGTGAGCGAGTGGATGAGTGAGTTGGTGACTGAGTGAGTAGGTGAGGGAGTGAATTAATTGGTGCGTGGGTGAGAGGGTGAGTGAGTGGATGGGTGAGAGGGTGAGTGGGCGGGTGAGTAAGTGCATGGGGGAGTAATTGGGTGAGTGAGCGGGTGAGCGTGGTGTTATTGCGACCTGCTGTGTGCTGCGTGCGTGGGTGGGTGAGATGGTGGGTGAGTGGGTGGGTAAGAGGATGGGTGAGTGGGCGGCTGAGAGGGTGGGTGAGTGGGTGGGTAAGAGAGTGGGTGAGTGGGTGGGTGAGAGGGTGGGTGAGTGGGTGGGTGAGTGATTGGGTTTGTGAATGGGTGAGCGAGTGGATGAGTGAGTTGGTGACTGAGTGAGTAGGTGAGGGAGTGAATTAATTGGTGCGTGGGTGAGAGGGTGGGTGAGTGGGTGGGTGAGAGGGTGGGTGCGTGGGTGGGTGAGAGGGTGGGTGAGTGGGTGGGTGAGAGGGTGGGTGAGTGGGCGGCTGAGAAGATGGGTGAGTGGGTGGGTGAGTTATTGGGTGTGTGAATGGGTGAGCGAGTGGATGAGTGAGTTGGTGACTGAGTGAGTAGGTGAGGGAGTGAATAAATGGGTGCGTGGGTGAGAGGGTCGGTGTGTGGGTGGGTGAGAGGGTGAGTGGGCGGGTGAGTAAGCGAGTGGGTGAGTAATTGGGTGAGTGAGCGGGTGAGCGTGGTGTTACTGCGACCTGCAGTGCGGTGGTTGAACACAATGTGGAGGTGGTGGTGAAGCGACGGGCGAGTGAATTCCACGGGAACAGAATCCAGCGTGGCAGCAGCAGCAGCAGCGATAGAAGAGCTAACAGGAGGTGACTGCCCGCTGGTGGGGGAGCAGTGGATGTGTGAGAGGTGGCTCACCAACGCTTCGTTCCCCAGCGCGTCGTTCCCCAGCGCGTCGCTCACCAGCGCGTCGTTCACCAGCGCGTCGTTCCCCAGCGCGTCGCTCACCAGCGCGTCGTTCCCCAGCGCGTCGCTCACCAGCGCGTCGTTCACCAGCGCGTCGTTCCCCAGCGCGTCGCTCACCAGCGCGTCGTTCCCCAGCGCGTCGCTCACCAGCGCGTCGTTCACCAGCGCGTCGTTCCCCAGCGCGTCGTTCCCCAGCGCGTCGTTCCCCGGCGCGTCGTTGCCCTGCGCGTCGTTCCCCGGCGCGTCGTTCCCCAGCGCGTGGTCTCTCTACTCCCCGTGTTCTCCTCCGGCTCCTCATCTCTCCCAGCGCAGGGCACACCGCGAGAGAGGCGCATTCACCAATGCGCCTGTCTGTGTGTGTGTCTGTGTGTGTGTGTCTGTGTGTGTGTGTCTGTGTGTGTGTTGTGTGTGTTGTGTGTGTGTGTCTGTGTGTGTCTGTGTGTCTATCTGTGTGTGTGTGTTGTGTGTGTGTCTGTGTGTGTCTGTGTGTGTCTGTGTGTGTGTGTCTGTGTGTGACCTCCTGCCAGCGGGCGTTCGACACTTCACGTGGCCTCAAGGTGCACTTGGCCTGGCACAAGCGTCGTGGTGACGTCACCGCCACTTAGTGGCGAATGGCGGTTGTTGTTGTTGTTGTTGTGTCTGTGTATGTGTGTTGTGTGTGTTTGTCTGTGTAGGTGTGTTGTGTGCCTGTGTCTGTCTGTGTGTGTGTTGTGTGTGTGTATGTGTCTGTGGGTGTGTGTGTCTGTGTGTGTGTTGTGTGTGTCTGTGTGTGTGTTGTGTGTGTGTCTGTCTGTGTGTGTGTTGTGTGTGTGTCTGTGTGTGTGTTGTGCAGTGGGAAGCGGTAGTGTAGTGGTTAGCGCTACGCTGTGCTATGAACCTGGCGACCCGGGTTCCATTCCCGCTAACGGTCAACATCGGTAACGAATATCTGAACCGGTCTTGGGCCTCCCCTAGGTCGACTCAGACTCAAATGAGTACCTGCTTCGGTGGGTAAACATCGCCACGAAGAGATACAAAGGCGGCCGAGCGTGGTGCTGACCACCCACCCCCTCGTGTGCCGTGCCGCCCTTCATAGGTGCTCGCTAACAGCACTTGCCCCAACAGTCTGTCAAGGCTATACGGGGGATCTTTGTCTTTTTGGGTGTTAGTAGATGGTATAGTTGGGAGCTGCCAGGCGGCATGGGTAGACGGTAAATACAAATACAGTCCTGGACATGAAACGCATACGCCAACAACAAAGACAAAGACCCCCCGTGAAGCCTACACATGCTGTTGGGGCAAGTGCTGTTAGCGAATGCCTATGAAAGCCAGGCCCGGCTGCCTTTGTCTCCCTAGTGGCGATGTTTAAACATCGCAGTAGGTACTCAGTTGAGGCTGAGTCGACCTAGGGGAAGCCCGGGATCGGTTCGGATAATCGTCACCGGTGCTGGTGGTGGCCGTGAGCGGGAATCGAACTCGGGCGGACGAGTTCGTAGCGGTGGCGCGCTAACCACTGCACCACCGCTCCCCCCTGCACCCACAGACACACAGGCAACGACAAAGATCCATCATCCCTCGGATAGCCTTCTCAGCTTGTTGGGGCAAGTGCGGTCTGCGTCTCGTTGTGCACGCGTGCGTGTGTTGTGGGTGGCTGTCTCGCAGTGGCAGTGCGCTAATCGCTGCCCCACTGCTCCCTCCCGCCAACACACATTGACACGCGCGCTTTGACCCCCGTAGCACTCCTCGACCCCCCCAGCTCCTACCCCGCCCCCCTCCCCCCCCGCTTCACCCCCCCCCCTCTTCTCTCTCCCTCCCCACCACCAATCACCCCGCCCCTCCCCTCCCTCCCTCCCCTCCCCTCCCACCCCGCCCCGCCCCTCCCCTCCCTCCCCGCCCCTCCCCTCCCGCCCCTCCCCTCCCCCTTCATCCCGCGGACAGCTGAGATCGCACGGCGCGACCCTCGTGTTAGTGTCGTGTGTGAGACGCGGGGAGCGGAGGAGACGCGGGACAGAGACACGGGCAGAGACACGGGGAGAGACACGGGGAGAGACAGAGACACGGGGAGAGACACGGAGAGAGACGCGGGGAAGAGACACGGGGAGAGACACGGGGAGAGACACGGGGAGAGACAGAGACACGGGGAGAGACACGGGGAAGAGACACGGGGAAGAGACACGGGAAGAGACACGGGGAGAGACAGAGACACGGGGAGAGACACGGGGAGAGACACGGGCAGGAGACACGGGGAGAGACACGGGGAGAGACACGGGGAGAGACATAGACACGGGCAGAGACACGGGCAGAGACACGGGGAGAGACACGGGGAGAGACACGGGGAGAGACATAGACACGAACAGAGACACGGGGAGAGACACGGGGAGAGACAGAGACACGGGGAGAGACAGAGACACGGGGAGAGACAGAGACACGGGGAGAGACATAGACACGGGGAAGGGACACGGGGAGCGGAGGAGACCCTCTGAGATACGAGGACACGGGTGAGAGACACGGGGAGACCGGCAGAGAAGACGCAGGGACACACGGGAGTCGCGGGTAGAGGAGACACTGAGATCAGGAGGACACACGGGGAGACAGGGAGAGGCACGGGGAGACAGGAGGACACACGGAGAGACAGCGAGAGACACGGGGACACAGGGAGAGACCCGGGGAGACAGCAGGAGAGGGACACAGGGACGAGGAGACGAGACAGAGAGACAGAGAAGTCACGGGGAGAGGAGCGAAACCACGTGGTGGAGACACGGGGGATGTCTGAGGGCTAAATGAGACACAGGGAGACACCGTGAAGGGTGGACAGACACAGGGACAAGGGAATCATGGGGATACAGTGAGAGACACGCGGGACGCCTGGGGACACAGGGGGGACACGTGGGGAGACACCTGGGGACACAGGGGGGACACGCGGGGAGACAGGGCGACACGCAGAGACACGCGGGGACACGTTGAGTCACGCGGAGACACTGAGGAACACAATTGCAACACGTGGGGACAGGGGGAGACACACGTGGAGACGGAGACTCGTGGAGACACGTGTAGACACGCGTGGGGACAGGGGGAGACACACGTGGAGACGCGCGTGGAGACACGCGGAGACACGCGTGGGGACAGGGGGAGACACACGTGGAGACACGCGTGGAGACGGAGACACACGCGGAGACACGTGGAGACACGCGGAGACACGTGGAGACACGCGGAGACACACGCGGAGACACACGTGGAGACACGCGGAGACACGCGTGGGGATAGGGGGTGACACACGTGGAGACACGCGTGGAGACACGCGGAGACACGCGTGGAGACACGTGGAGACACGCGTGGGGACAGGGGGAGACACACGTGAAGACGGAGACTCGTGGAGACACACGGAGACACACGTGGAGACGGAGACACGCGTGGAAACACGTGGAGACACGTGGAGACACGCGTGGAAAATGCTTCCCACTGCCGAGGTTGACTCCGTGCCGTGTACACGCGGAGGTGTAGCGCGCATTGGGCCAGGTAAGTGTACACACACACACACACGTGTACACACACACACGTGTACACACACACATACGTGTTCACACACGTGTACGCACACACGTGTACACACACACGTGTACACACACACACGTGTACACACACGTACACACACACGTGTACACACACACGTGTACACACACACAGTGTACACACACGCACGTTTACACACACACGTGCACACACACACGTGTATACATGCACACACACGTGTACACACACACACACGTGTGCACACAGACACGTGTACATACACACGTGTATACACACACGTGTACACACATACGTGTACACACACGTGCACACACACAGTGTACACACACACGTGCACACACACACACGTGTACACACACAGTGTACCCACACGTATACACACACGTGTACACACATGCGCGGATACACACGCAGACGTGTACACGCAAATACAAAAAAGACAAAGATCCCCCGTGTAGCCTTAACAGACTGTTGGGGCAAGTGCTGTTAGCGAGCAGCACCTACGAAGGCTGGCACGACACAAGGCGGGGTGGGTGGCCATCACCACGCCCGGCCGCCTTTGTCTCCCCAGTGGCGATGTTTACTACACACCACACATAGGGGAGGCCCAGGACCGGTTCGGATAATCGGTCACCGCTGCACTACCGCTCCCCCTACAATGACAAAGATTCCCGGTATAGCCTTGACAGACTGCTGGGGCAAGTGCTGTTAGCCGTATTTGTGTACACGTGTGTGTGTGTGTACTCACACAGACACGCGTGAACATACTGACACCACCCGCGGCCGCCTTTGTCTCTTCAGTGGCGATGTTTACACACCGCACCAGGTACTCATTTGAGGCTGAGTCGACCTATGGGAGGTCCAGGACCGCTTCAGATAATCGTCAGCGGTGTTGGTGGCCGTGAGCGGGAATCGAACTCGGGTCGCCACGTTCGTAGCGCAGCGCGCTAATCGCTGCACCACCGCTCCCCACACACACATACAGAGATCCCCCATGTAGCCTCAACAGACTGCTGGGGCAAGTGCTGTTAGCGAGCAGCACCTATTAAGACCGGTACGGCACACGAGTGAGTGATTGGCCAACATCACGCCCGGCCGCCTTTGTCTCCCCATACACAATACGCACACACCCGCATGCACTCACACACCCATCCACACACACACACACACCTATATATACACACACGCATTCTTACACTGACACCGATAAATACACAAAGACAAAGGTACCCCGTATAGCCTACGGGGGCTCTTGGGCAACTTCTGATCGCGATAACTGCGCTCCAAGTTCGATTCCCGCTCGCGGCCAACACGATCCGGGAATATTTGAACCGTTCGTCGGCCTCCCCGTAGGTAGACTCAGCCTCAAATGAGTGCTTGTTGCGGTGTATCAATATTAGCAATGGGGAGACAAAGACGGCCGGGCGTTGGGCTGGTCACCCATCCCCCTTCGTGTGCCGTGCCGGCCTTCATAGATGCTACTCGCAAACAACACTTACCCCAACAGTCTGCGCAGGCTATCAGGGGAACCTTTGCATTTACCTTGTGGTTACGTATGTGTTTGTGAGTGTATGTACTTAACGTGTAGACATGTGTGTGTGTGTGTACGTGCGCATGAGCACGTGTGCGTAGCTATACTTGTGGGGAGCGGTGGCGCAGTGGTTAGCGCTACGCTGCGTTGCGAACCCGGCGACCCAGGTTCGATTCCCGCTTTGTGGCCAATACCGGTGACGATTATCTGAACCGGTCCTGGGCCTCCCGTAGGTCGACTCAGCCTCAAATGAGTACCGGGCGCGGTGTGTAAACATCGCCACTGGGGAGACAAAGGCGGCCGGGCGGGGTTGCTAGCCACCCACCCCCTCGTGTGCCGTGCCGGCCTTCATAGGTGGTACTCGCTAACAGCACTTGCCCAAACAGTCTGTTTCAGGCTATACGGGGGATCTTTGTCTTTGTGCCTATATTTAGCCGGCCTTCATAGGTGCTCGCTAACAGCACTTGCCCCAACAGTCTGTTTGAGGCTATACGGGGGGTCTTTGTGGCTATGTTTAGCCGGCCTTCATAGGTGCTCGCTAACAGCACTTGCCCCAACAGTCTGTTTCAGGCTATACGGGGGATCTTTGTTTTTGTGCCTATATTTAGCCGGCCTTAATAGGTGCTCGCTAACAGCGCTTGCTCCTCAACAGTCCGTGCAGACTATGCGGGGGGAGAGGCCTTTGTCTTTGTGTGAACTGTATCCTATGGCACTCAATGTATCTTTAGCGCGTTCGTAAACGTCTGCATAACTGCGGTGTAGGGTTTGCTGTGTGCATATGCGGGGAGCGGTGGCGCAGCGGTTAGCGCGCTGCGCCGCGCTTACGAACCCGGCGACCCGAGTTCAAATTCCCGCTCACGGCCACCGACACCCAGTGACGAGTATCTGAGCCGGTCCTGGGCCTCCCCTAGGTCGACTCAGCCTCAATTGAGTACTTGGTGCGGTGTGTAAACATCGCCACTGGGGAGACAAAGGCAGTTCGGGCGTGGTTCTGGCCACCCACCCCTTCGTGTGCCGTGCCGGTAGCCTTCACAGGTGCTCGCTTACTGCACTTGCCCCAACAGTCTGTTAAGGCTATACGGGGGAATTGAGTCTTTGTGTTGTGTGCATGTGTACGAATTGGGAGCGGTGGCGCAGTGGTTAGCGGAACTGCGCGACTCACTCGCTGCTCTAACTCCCATTACGAGGCACGGCTAACATCAGTGGATGGTTCACTGACCATCGCCCAAACTCAAACCCTAACTTTATCCCATGAGGGATATTTAATCATTCAGGCACACACCGTGTACTTACATTATACACACCATCTAACACACCCCAATACACCTTACATCATACCACACCCTACACCACACCCTACACCACACCCTACACCACACCACACCCTACACAACACACACACCACACCCTACACCACACACACACCACACCATACACAACACACACAACACACCCCACACAACACACCCACCACACACTACACAACACACACACCACCCCCTACACAACACACACACCACACCCTACACAACACACACACCAACTCTCTACACACCACACCCTACATCACACCATACCCTACACAAAACAAAGACAAAGATCCCCCGTATAGCCTTAACAGACTGTTGGGGCAAGTGCTGTTAGCGAGCAGCACCTGCGAAGGCCGTCACGGTACACGAGGGGGTGGGTGGCCAGCACCACGCCCGGCCGCCTTTGTCTCCCCGGTGGCGATGTCTTTTTTACGCACGTGAGGACCTCACCGGGTCCTCACGTGAGGCTGAGTCGACCTAGGGGAGGCCCAGGGCCGGTTTAGCTAATCAGGTCGCTGTTGTGAACGGGAAACATCGGTGGACCGAGTAATTCGCCCCCCCCCCCCCCCCCATGTGGAGTGTGACGCTCGAGCCGATAGAGAGCAGTCTCAGCCACTGGTGGTCAATGATGGACAGACTTCACCATCATCTTACACTCTCGCTCATCGTAATAGCAGTATTATTCTTCTTGGTTCTTTCAGTAAAGTCACGTAGAAGGGAAATAATAAAATAATAAAAATTAAACCTAATAAAATCATTCTCACGACGTTTCGGCCACAACGCAAGCAGCCGTCCTCAGGTGAAGAACAGGTATGTCGGAAAGACAGCGTCTGACTTGATTTGACCCAGACTGTCTTTTCCGACAGACCTGTTCTTCACCTGAGGACGGCTGCTTGCGTTGTGGCCGAAACGTCGTGAGAATGATTTTATTATGTTTTATTTTTATTATTTTATTATTTCCCTTCTACGTGACTTTACCGAAAGAACCAAGAAGATGAATCCCTGCACGTCACGAAAGCTTTAAATCGAAAGCAGTATTATTATTATACTCGTCAAATCATAATACTTTACATTCTCACACACCACAGGATATTGCACAAAGACAAAGATCCCCCGTATAGCCGGCACAGAATGTCGGGGGCAAGTGCTGTTAGCGAGCAGCACCTATGAAGGCCGTAACAGCACTGAACCGTTGAGGGGGTGGTGTGGCTTGTACCCCCCTCCCTCACTCCACTCATTTAAGGCTGAGTTGACCTTAAGGGAGGTACGGGAGGGTAGGTTCAGGTGCTTGCTGTCGTACGATATTGGCCGTGAGCGGGAATCGAACTGGGGTGGGTTTTTTTGTTTTGCTGGGTTCGAAACGCAGTGCAGCGCTAACCGCAGCGCCACCGCTCCCCCTGGCACACGTTGTGGCCACAGAGTGGCGGTGACGTCACCGCGGCGCTTGTGCCAGGCTAGGTACACCTTGAGACCGTCACGTGTGGAGGAGATCACGGGGCAGACCCAGGTGCCACGTGGGTTGCCTGACTGAGATGCCTGGCAGATGCACAAATACAGAGGTACAGATCCCCCGTGTAGCCTTACCAAACTGTTGGGGTAAGTGCTGTTAGCGAGCACCTATGAAGGCCGGCACGGCACACGAGAGGGTGGGTGCCCAGCGCCACGCCCGACCGCCTTTGTCTCCCCAGTGGCAATGTTTACACATTTGAGGCTGAGTCAACCTAGGGGTGGCCCAGAACCGGATCAGAGAATCGTTCCTGGTGTTGGCCGTGAGCGGGAATTGAACCCGGGTCGTCAGGTTCATAGCACAGCGCGCTAACCGCTACACTACCGCTCCCCACAACACATACACAGACACACACACGCACAGACACACATACAAACAGACAGACACACCCACAGACACACACACGCACAGACACACACACGCACAGACACACATGCATACAGACAGACACACCCACAGACACACACACAGACACACGCACAGACACACACACGCACAGACACACATACATACAGACAGACACACGCACAGACACACACACGCACAGACACACAGACAGACACGCACAGACATACGCACAGACACACACAGACAGACACACACACAGACACACACAGATAGACACACGCACAGACACACACACACAGACACACGCACAGACACACACACAGACAACGACAAAGATCAATCCTTCGGATAGCCTTTTCAGGTTGTTGGGGCAAGTGCGGTCTGTATCTCATTGTGCACGTGTGCGTGTGTTGTGTGTGGCTGTCTCACCGTGGCAGTGCGCTAACCACTGCGCCACCGCTCCGTCCCTATGAACATGCAACTGAAGTAACCGGTTAACCAGAACTCTGTAAGCGGTTAACCAGAACCGTTCCTAATATCAAGAAAAGTTGAATTTGAGTTTTTCGAAACGCTGTGGGTCGGGCTAGGAGTTATGAACAAGTTAACATTTAATTTTGTAAACTTACAACCGTGTCTCTCTCTCTCCCTACGGTGTGTGTCCTCGGCTTGTGTCGCTCGGCCCGACGTCCGACGTTTCGCTGCACGTGCCTCGGGCTTCTTCAGGCAACTGAAGTTCCGCACGAGAAATGTTTTAACTTTGATGATTTTTTTTAACCCTCTCCGGTTCTTAATTCTCAGCCGTCATTATCCCCCTGCTGCTGATCTTAGCATCAAGCCGGTGCTGGCAATTCCACGTTCCCATGGCAGGGGACGAGTCTATTCACAAAGTGGTGCTACATTTGTACTCGTTTTTATCGCCCCCCGAGGGAGGGAGGAATGATGGGCCGAGTCACAACTTTAACTCGCAACCTTCTGAGCAGACATAACGCGATCATATCTTTACTTATAGTTGGTATTAACTACACTGAATTTTTGTTGCTAAGTATGATTTGAAAGAGTGTGACTCAAATGCCATTTGATAGCGGCCTCCGCGTGAAATATTCTCAACCACAGAGACACACAAAGCTCCCCCGTGTAGCCTTAAAGGGACTGGTGGGGCAAGTGCCGTTAACGGTCAGCACGAGCGAAGGTCGGCACCACGCCCGCCCCGGCCGTCTTTGTCTCTCCAGCGGCGATGTTTACACGAACGCAACCGATGGGTGCAGCGAAGGCCGGTTCCGATAGTGCGCTAACCGCTGCGCCACCGCTCCCCACACACACACATATATATATGTATACATCCATACGTCTATGTATATACACTCACACGAACATACACACACACACAACTACAAATATTCATCGGAAAGCTTTAACAGACTGTTGGGGCAAGTGCTGTTAGCGAGCACCTATGAAGGCCGGCACGGCACACGAAGGGGTGGGTGGCCATCACCACACCCGACCGCCTTTGTCTCCCCAGAGCTGATGTTTTACTGCACAGCGCATCAGGTACTTATTTAAGGCTGAGTCGACCTCGCGATAAATGTTCACACTTGGATGAATAGTGTATAAACATAGAATTTGTGCGTATGTATTAGTATATAACTAGTCTTAGTGTGTGTATATATAGTATGGTTTAACTTGATAGTAATTAATTATCATCGTTATGAAATATATAAATAACAAACTAAACTAGCATACATTTTGATTTAAAGCTTTCGTGACTGCAGGTATTCATATTCTTGGTTCTTTCGGTAAAGTCACGTAAAAGGGAAATAATAAATAAGAATTTAATAGGTGTATATTTTTATTATTTTATTATTTCCCTTCTACGTGACTTTACCGAAAGAACCAAGAATATAAACTCGCATAAGCACACATCTATATATTTAGTTTTGTTACACGTAACATCAGCCACACGGCTTTTTATGCGCTGTAGCTCATCAAACGCCGGTTTCGACAATCAGTGTCTCATCAGCAGAGGCTTGAACCAGTGTTGGTGTGGTCGTGGCACGGGCTCGAGAAGAGGTGGAGCTGATGCGGTGCAGGAGGAGGATGATGAGGAGCTGAGTGGACGTGCCGATGACCGGTACCGGCGGTGTCAAGATCGGCCTCTGTGGAGGATGATGAAGAGCTGAGTGGACGTGCCGATGACCGGTACCAGCGGTGTCAAGATCGGGCCTCTGTGGAGGAGGCTCGTGAAGGACGCTGCTGCTGCTGGGCAGTTGGAGGCAGTCGCCCCTCCTCCAGCAACAGCGGAGGGCGGAGGAGCGACGCTCACAACAACGAGCGGAGCGCCGGGCGCGTAAAACGCAGCGAGTTGGCACAGTGGGGAGCACTGGCGGTGCATCTGCCAGTCATATCGGTCAGTCAACCCATGGCACCAGCTGGGTCTGTCTCGTGACCTCCTCCTGCCAGCGGCGAGCCTTCGACACTTCCATGCGACCGGAATGAAGGTGCACCTAGCCTGGCACAAGCGCCGTGGTGACGTCGCCGCCAATAAAAAAACAACTCAACAAAATTGTCCACGTGTGTTCATCGCGTGACAATTCTAGACGTTGGTTGTGTCGGGTGGATGAGGATTTACGACACACAAGTGTTTAGTAACGTGACCTGCCCCAGCCCCCCCCCCCCCACCACGTAAATAAATACAGAACCAATGTGTTGTAAATCATTATATCGATCACGAAAGCCCACACGCGTGTTCGATTTAAAGAGGGAAAAATACGTCTATAATAGGCGACGTTTCGGGCAATAACCCTTGTGTACATCACGTGGCACTGTTCTAAACGTTTTATTTGAAAGGCCCCAAAAACAAAGATCCCCCGTGTAGCCTTGACAGACTTCCGGGGAAAGTGCTGTTAGCGAGCACCTATGAAGGCCCGAACGGTACACGAGGGGGTGGGTGGCCAGCACCACGCCCGACCGCCTTTGTCTCCCCAGTGGCGATATTTCCACACCACACCAGGTACTCATTTCAGGCTGAGTCGACCTAGGGGAGGCCCAGGACCGGTTCAGATAATCGTCACTGGTGTTGACCGTGAGCGGGAATTGAACCCGGGTGGCCAGGTTCCTAGCGCAGCGCGCTAACCGCTACACCACCGCTCCCTCCACTCAGTAAACACACACACGTGTTGTTGTTGTTGACACGGGCCGTGTTGAGTTGTTTACGCGTCCACGAACACGTTGCACGCGACAACAGCCACGCCGATT
Organism: Lethenteron reissneri; assembly: GCF_015708825.2. NCBI lineage: Eukaryota > Metazoa > Chordata > Hyperoartia > Petromyzontiformes > Petromyzontidae > Lethenteron > Lethenteron reissneri. The sequence continues at coordinate 4,199,338 of NC_083826.1, read as the reverse complement.
AGCGTCCGTGTGGGCGAGACCCTTCACCACCCGACCGCGGTGGTGAGGCGATGGGCTTGTGAGCGAGGCGCTCCGATCGTGAGTGGTTCAGCTCCACGCTCACCCGGTGAGTTGTGGTGAGCGATTCTCACGCGGTCGCGCTCATCGTTCTGATTGCGGGCATCCCGTGCTCCTGAAGATGCCTCGTGCAGTCGCGAGCGAAACGTCGTCAATCTGGCTGCTCACTCACTCGCTCACCCACTCGCTCACTCGTTCATCCTACTCGCTGACTCATTCACTCGCTCACTCACTTGCTCACTCACTCGCTCACTCACTCGTTCATCCTACTCCCTGACTCATTCACTCGCTCACTCACTCGCTCACTTACTCGTTCACCTACTCGCTGAATCACTCGCTCACTCACCCACTCATTCACCTACTCGCTGCCTCATTCACTCGCTCACTCACTCACTCGCTTACTCACTCGCTCACTTACTCGTTCACCTACTCGCTGTCTCACTCGATTATTCACACACTCACTCGCTCATCCACTTGTTCATCTTCTCGCTGAATCGCTTACTCGCTCGCTCGCTCACACACTCACTCGCTCACCTACTCGTTCGCCTACTCGCTCACACACTGACTCGCTCACCCACTCGCTCACTCATTCGCTCACATGCTCACTCACACATTTACTCACTCACTCGTTTACTCACTCGCTCACACGTTCACTCACTTCACTCCATCAGTCATTCGCTCACTCACTCGCTCACTCACTCGCTCACCTCCTCGCTTACTTGCTCATCCACTAGCTCACCTACCCGCTCACTCACACGTTTACTCACTCACTCGTTTACTCACTCGCTCACTCGCTCACCTACTCACTCGCTAAAGCCATAAGCGAACGAAAGCCCGTAGAGCCCGAACAGAATGTTGGGGCAAGTGCAGTTAGCGAGCACCTATTAAGAGCCGGCACGG
>NC_083826.1:3953778-4197881 GCF_015708825.2 Lethenteron reissneri | reverse complement strand
AGGGGTTAGAGGGTTAAGGGGAGGGAGAAATGGTGGGGGCAGGAGTGAGTGGGTGAGTGGGTTAGAGGGTTAAGGGGAGGGAGAGATGGTGGGGGCAGGGGTGAGTGGGTGAGTGGGTTAGAGGGTTAAGGGGGGAGAGATGGTGGCGGTGAGTGAGCAGGAGGGGGGGGGGTGAAGGCTGCCGGTATTCGGCGAGGCGACGTCGCCGCTCCAAGCCGGCCAGGGTCACCACCACGGACGTTGGCACACCGCACAGCCCCTCAGCACCCCCCCCCCGGGGCATAGGAACACCACGCCCCGCTTGAAGAGCAGATGAGGGTGATGATGACGATGGTGGTGGTGGTTATGATGATGGTGGTGATGATAGTGGTGGTGGTGGTGATGATGATGGTGGTGGTGATGATGGTGGTGTTGATGGTGGTGGTGATGATGATGAAGATGACGATGATGGTGTTGGTGATGATGTGGTGGTGATGATGATGATGACGATGGTGGTGACGACGACGTTTGGTGGTGGTGATGATGATGACGGTGGTGATGATGATGATGGTGGTGGTGATGATAATGATGGTAATGATGATGACGATGGTGGTGGTGATGATGATGATGACGTTGGTGGTGATGACGATGGTGGTGATGATGATGATGACGATGGTGGTGGTGACGACGACGACGATGTGTTAGTTTGTGTATTCGTTTCTCCACGAGGTCACGGCCAAGTTGCGGTGTCCCCCTGCGCCTCCGCAAAGTGGCCCTGAGTCAGTGGTGGAAATTCCACATTCCTATGGCTAGAACGCGTGCGAGACGACTCACGTCTACTCGTTCATTCCGTGCGAGGTTTTACTTTTTTTCCGGGCGATCCGTCACCCCCCCCCCCCGTCTTGTTTACAAACGCGTCCCCGTTCTGGAATGTTTTGTAAGTTGCGGTTTCGTCACATTTTTGTCCGTCCTGGAAATAATAAAGTGTGTCTCCGGGCGGCATAGCTGCTGCTGCTGCCACTGCTGTTGCTACACGCGCTACAGCTGTTGCCGCTACTGCTACAGCTGCTGCTACAGCTGTTACAGCTGTTGCTACACCTGGTAGTACAGCTGTTGCCGCCACTGCCACAGCTGCTACAGCTGTTACCGCTGTTACCGCTACTGCTACAGCTGCTGATACAGCTGCAACAGCTGCTGCTACACCTGTTGTACAGCTGTTGCCGCCGCTGCTGCAGCTGCCGCAGGCCGTTCCCCGCAGGCGTGAACGAGAATACCGCGGCCCCCCAAAAACACAACCCCCCCAAAACGCTCCACTCGCTCCCCGCACCACCCGTGTGCTGATCTGAGATCAAACTTAAAGGAGTCCTCCGCTCACCGTCTTGAGCTCCTCCATTGCCTCTCCGGCCGAGCCCAGCGGACGCTCCGACGCATCCTACCCAAAGCCCACTCCACGGTTCCTCTGTAAGGGCCAACGCACGGCGTAGTGCCGGGGTACGTGCATGCGTGCGTTCCCTAATCCCCATCTTTCCTCTCTCTAGACTTCCACGGTCATTCCCAGCCACTTGGCTCTGCAACAGGCTTCTTCGCGCACCTTTTTTTGTTCCACTGTGATTACGAAGGCGAAAAACGGAGTGGAGCCACCGCCGCGATCCTGGCCTCGCGATCCACAGGTCACCGGTTCGAGTTGATCTCCAGGCGCGGAAGTTTAAACGTCGGGGCAAGTGTCCTAAAGTGCCCCCCCCCCCCCCGCCGCCTCGACCTGACTGTCAAATCAGCGGTGTAAACGGCACAGTTAGTCCCTTGGGCGGTCGCGTAGCGTGGGGTAAATTGTGGGTACTCCCAGCTCTTCCGAGACATCTGCCCAGCGTGAAACAGCAGACCCAACTACCCTCTCGAGGGTCGCTGTTCCAGCGGAGGCCCAGCAGTGACGCGAGCGAGCGAGTGCAGGGGCCGCGCCTTTACCTTGTGCTAATCACCATTCACGAATTCCGGTTTTTCGAAATGCGCGACGCGAGCGGGACACGGGCGTAATGCTGACGCTGGGGTGACGCTGGGGTGACGCTGGGGTGACGCTGGGGTGACGTGAGAGTGACGCTGGGGTGACACTGGGTGTGACGCTGGCGTGACGCTGGGGTGACGTGAGAGTGACGCTGGGGTGACACTGGGGTGACGCTGGCGTGACGCTGGGGTGACGCTGGAGTGACGCTGGGGTGACACTGGGTGACGCTGGCGTGACGCTGGGGTGACGCTGGAGTGACGCTGGGGTGACGCTGGGGTGACGCTGGGGTGACGTGAGAGTGACGCTGGGGTGACACTGGGGTGACGCTGGCGTGACGCTGGGGTGACGCTGGAGTGACGCTGGGGTGACGCTGGGGTGACGCTGGAGTGACGCTGGCGTGACGCTGGCGTGACGCTGGGGTGACGCTTGGGTGACGCTGGAGTGACGCTGGGGTGACGCTGGGTGACGCTGGGGTGACGCTGGAGTGACGCTGGGGTGACGCTGGGGTGACGCTGGGGTGACGCTGGGGTGACGCTGGAGTGACGCTGGAGTGACGCTGGGGTGACGCTTGGGTGACGCTGGAGTGACGCTGGGGTGACGCTGGGGTGACGCTGGGGTGACGCTGGGGTGACGTGAGAGTGACGCTGGGGGTGACGCTGGGGTGACGCTGGGGTGACGCTGGGGTGACGCTGGCGTGACGCTGGGGTGACGCTGGAGTGACGCTGGGGTGACGCTGGCGTGACGCTGGGGTGACGCTGGAGTGACGCTGGGTGACGCTGGGGTGACGCCGGGGTGACGCCGGGGTGACGCTGGTGCGACGCTGGGGTGACGCTGGGGTGACGCTGGTGCGACGCTGGGGTGACGCTGGGATGACGCTGGCGTGACGCTGGCGTGACGCTGGGGTGACGTGAGAGTGACGCTGAGGTGACGCCGGGGTGACGCCGGCGTGACGCTGGCGTGACGCTGGGGTGACGCTAGTGCGACGGTAATGCGACACTGGTGCGACGCTCGTCTCACCGAGCGGCAGCACGGACGGGCGCGGGGTGGCCGCTCGCGCCAGCCTCAGCGGCTGAAGCCGCGGGACAGGGCGGAGGAGGAGGAAGAAGCGCCGGCGGTGGCAGAGGCAGCGCTGGCGGCGGCGCTGGAGTTGGCGCAGGGAGACTCGCCGCGCAGCGCCGGCTGCAGAGGCTCCCTCGACCGCGACGCCGACGGCGCTGGCCACCGGGCGGACTAGAGCCACGGCACCGGACAAACAAGAGCGAGGAATTAAAACCGTGCACGGGCATGGATGCAACGCTCTCCGGCAAGCGCTCGTCCCCGGAGGTGTTTCAATCGGCGACCATGGCAATCAGCTGCCAAGCGGCACGACCGGGTGACGTCATCACGAGATGACGTCACGGCGAGATGACGTCATAGCAGGGTGGCATCATAACGAGTTGACGTCACACGCGGGGGAGGCGAGTGACTTCATCGCCTTGGCCGAAAAGGCTCATCGGAAACCCCTATCCGTTCGGTGGTAACCGTTGCGAGTAGAATTGCGGAGGGTGAACGGGCCAAAGGTTCCTGAGCGAAACGTCAGACATCGCGCCGAACAACACAGAGCAGCGCGAATGCAAAAACACGTCGGGGCAGCGGACGCGTGGACAAGACCCCGCGTGAACTTGGCGGTCGATGCAGGAGTGGCCGCGCGATAAGAGAGCTCCACTCCGCTCGTGCACTCTGCTATATTTGGTGAAGTGAGGAGGTCACCGCCCTGCGGCATCGTAACAGAAACAACCGGCCTCCCTGTGATGACGTCGTTGTCAGCCATGGTCATTCCACTGCTGGACAAAGGACCCCCCCCCCCCCCATGTTGTTGCCATCCGTCACGATCCAGTAATGCAACAATCGGATTTCAACCGCTCTGTCTCGCGTCCTCCCGGGCGCGTTCCGTTCCTTGGCCGTCGTAATTCTGCGCCATCGTCCCCGCAACAGCGTCATGTAGCCCTTCGTACGCTCTCCAACCCACGTGGTGTTCCCCTCCCTGCCATCTCCCGGTGTCGTTACCAGCGTGCGTCACTCTCCACGCTTCTTTGCCGCACTTTTCCGATTTTGTTTGTTTCATATATTTTTTATTCGTTTGTTTCCCGGAGAACGACCGCGTCTGCGTGCCACGTGCCGTGGTGCCGTGCCCTGTAACCGAGTGTCAGGTTCTATCCGCTGCGTCTGTGCGGTCGCCGTGGGAGACGATGGGACTCACGTTTTGAAACACGGGTCACCAGAGAGGAGGTGCATCCCGATGGTCACCTGAAGGTCAAGGATGGAGACATCGTCGTCATCATCAACGGTATCATCGTCATCATCATCTTCGCTGGTATCATCATCGACAACACTGTTATAATCATCGTCATTGTTACTGTTGAAATCACTGTCATCATTGCCGTCAACCAAAGAGTATCATCGTCATCTTCACTGTTATCATCGTCAACATCGTCAACATAAATCATCACTGCCATCTTCATCATCTTCGTCGCTGTTATCATCGTCACTCTCACTGTAATCACCACCATCGTCATCAAAACTTGTATCATCGTCATCATCTTTACTTTACTCATCATCATTACTGCTGTAATCATCGCCATCCTCACTGTTAATCACCAATAACATCCTAATCAATATTGTCATTATCATAATTGCTATTTCAAGCGTTGCAATAATCCTCATCATTGTCATCATCATTACAATCCTAATCATCATCACTCTTGGGGTCATCTAATGCCCTTTAAATAATCACTTCTGTCATCATCATCTAATATTTCAATGCACTTCCCACGTCATTGAAACTGCTTTTTGTGTCTAGTTTGTTATCCTTCCCCGCACCTCCGATTAGCACGGTTGGCTACGTACGGTGCGAAAGAAGTTCAACATACATACATGCCCGGCCGCCTTTGTCTCCCCAGCACTGACGTCTACACACTACACCAGTTACTCATTTGAGGCTGAGTGGACACACCACGAGGATAAGTGTGCCCCGTATGGGGCAAGTGCTGTTAGCGAGCAGCACCTATGAAGGCCGGAACGGCACACGAGTGGGTGGTCAGCACCACGCCCGGCCGACTCCCTAGTGGCGATGTTTGCACACCGCAACCAGGCACTCGTTTACAAAGCTCTCGCGACATTGTTCCGCGTGTGAACCTAGATCTACAAACACAACAACAAAAAGAGCCACTCACTCTACAAGCAGCCAAGCAAGTAAACACAACCCCGACGTTTACGGTCAACACGGCCGCAAGCATTAACCAGGGCGGCCCGCGGGGATTCCGAACCGCTGCGGTGGCGGCATCACCTTGAGCGTGGAGTTGTCCTGGCGCGTGTGCTTGGTGTCGTAACCCTCTAGGAGGAACCGACGGCACGTGCTCCCCGAGCCGGCAAACTCCGCCAGGTTCACATCGGCGAAGCCCAGCTGCGGGGCGGAACAACGCGCGGTCAGCACTGGCAACGTGCGGGGGGGGGGCAGCCACGCAGCCTGACTGGGAACACGCGCGGGGGGGGCAGCCACACGGCACAACCGGGAACACGTGGGGGAAGAGCATCGCTCCCAAAACGGGCAGCAGCGCGTCGACCGCTCCGTCGCCGATATTCGCGGTTCGAAACCAGCGGCCGCCCCGGTTAACACTGCGGCGCGTGGTCGAGTATCCATGGAAGTAGCATTATGCACCGTCCGCTTCACGGCGGACGTCGAAGATCCCGCGATGCAATTCGCGAGAGTGGGCCGTCGTGCGCCGGCCGTGAAATCACTCAATCGGGGGAGCGCACGCAGCAACCGTCGCGGCCCACACTCCTGCGAACGCTCGGCAAGACCCTGCTGGAAGAGCCGTGAGACTCGGCGAGGCCTTTCCGGTCATAACAATCAAACAACCTTATCTTGACTGTAACTGCGAGACTTGTCCACAGACTTTACCCTCGCCCCCAACGACCCCGCCATTTGCACGGCGCAAGCTTATCACCGGCAGCCTCGCCCCAACCCCACCGACGATTTGTTGCGAGGACACTTCCTTCCCCGTGCAACGGACGCACCGATGAACCGCTCGTAAAACCCCCCGGACGGTGACCGCCGCCAAGGCCGCGTCAACGCCTCCGACGCAATGCCGAGCGAGCGGTGAAGGACGAGCGGCTCGCGATTAAAAACTAAAGCCAGGTGAGGCCCACTGAGCTGTACGGCTCTTTTTCAGAAGCGGCCTGGCCACGGATGATAGCTCACAAAGTGGCTTATTTATAGTAGCAGCCAAATACTGTAAGCCCACGTTTCGAAATGTGGAGGGGAAAAACCGGAAGATTCGGAGAAAAACCATGCAACCAACGGGGAGAACATGCAAATTTCAAATACAGTAAAACTTTAGATTGCGAGCATAATTCGTTCCGGAAACGTGTTTGTAATCCAAAGCACTCGTATATCAGTTGTGATCACGTGACGCTCGGCAGACAAAGCGTATACACGTACTACTCGTATTGCAAGACCTCGCTTGTTTATCAAATTAATATTTATTTTAAAAATTTGCTCGTCTTGCAAAACACTCGCAGTCCAAGGTTTTACTGTATAGAACTGTCAGGATCGAGATCGAACCCACGACCTCCTGCATAACAGGCAAGGTAGTTAATATATTTGAATGTCGTGGGTTCTATTCCTGGTTGGGGAGTGATGGGGGGGGGGCTGTCTCAGCCCATCATCCCGCCATAGGAATGTGTAATTTCCACTGCTGGCTCAGGACTGTCAACGGGATGTGACCATCGATGCATCGACGCTCACGTGAGCAGTGAAATTTGCTTGACTTCTTTGACTCACACGACTTGCCATTGAATGCGCAGCTTGTTCGAATTTTATATTGTATATTATAGCTATTGTATATTTTAGATTTTATTTTATTCAATTTTTACATACTTTAGCTCCTTAGTATTAGTTAGACTTGTACCTTTAGTATAGTTAGACTTGTAAACCACTTATTTACCACTTATTTAAGATTTAAGATTCCTAAATGTTGAATGTATGCACCTTCCGGCCAAAGTAAATTCCTAGTCTGTGCGAACTTCATGGCGAATAAAACCCCTTTCTGATTTCTAGTTCTGGCGTATAAACTTCCGGGACTAATCTCCGACACGGGGTGATCGACTGGCGGCTGCGGCACGATAGCGACGTGACCTCGGGACTTCAGAAGAGACGGCAACCTCAAGGTCTTACCTTGGAGTAGGTCTTCCCACCCTTGGTCTCCTACAGCGGACGGGGGTGGGGGAGGCACAGAGACAGACGATGGAGGAGTGGAACAGATGACTCGAGACAACCGTGGTGGCGTGGTGCTCGCGCGGGGATAGCGACGACACCGCAACGAGCTCATCAGTCACGCCGTGGCACTGGATGGATCACGTGTATCGGTGACGTTTTAGTCCCTGACCCTTCTGTAGAGCACCTCTCTGCAATCTGCCATGAACATGAAGAAGGGCCATAGCCTGAAACGTTATATAATTTTTATACGCTTTATATTTATTGAAAAGTACAAGGGGCCGGCCGAGGAAAACGGCGAAATAAGTCGCATAAGCAATTTGAAACGTCTGTATGCAACTTGGAGGAGAATCCGTTGAGTGACATCACGGACAGGGCCGAGTGAGAAACGGCGCGGCTCACACGGAGAGAGACAGCAGAGAGCGACCCTTGTCCCTTGAGGGCTCACACGGAGAGAGACAGCGAGAGGGAGATCCTAGTCCCTTGAGGGCCACGGGGTCAATGTCGAGGAGCGTGCAGGGAGTTGACACTTCGATCAAACATCGAGGTGAGGGGTGACAGCCCGAGGCAAGCTCAGATCAGACGAGGGCGCGTCTGACGCGATCCCGCGGCCACCGCTTCCACGGAGGCAAGACACCCGCTCGCGTCGGCCGCGTTTGCTCGAATTGATTTTGGTGGCAAATCGAAGAAGGCAACGGGACCACGATGCGTGCAGTTCCTCAGGAACTGGTGATGGGGCCTTTTTTTTTCTCTCCGTGAAACCAATCTGGGGAGGCGGGTGGGGGGGTCGGCGGAAGGAGCGCACGCTGGCGGCGGGCACCTTGCGCACGGACACGCGGAGCACGCACGGCTCCAGCACCCCCGTGGTGACGTTGGACGTCATCTTGCACGGGAACTCGAACGTCCGTCGCCACTGAACCGAGTTCTCCTCCACCTGCTCCCTGCGCTCGTCACGGAGACATCGGGGGTGGGGGTGGGGGGGAGGTGGAGAGGGGTGGGGGGCAGAATGAGTTTATTAATAAATGATCGTCACTTTCATAATTATCGCCATCATCGACGTCATCATTATAATCATCATCGTCGTCGTGATCATCATTTTCGTCGCCATAATCATCATCGTTATCGTCATCACCGTCATCATTGTACTCCCACGGTGCAATGACTTGGTGTTGTCCGTGAGCGGGAGTTCGTAGCGCAGCGCGCTAACCGCTACACCGCCACTCCCCACAATTTGTTACCACGGACACGAAAGCACACCCACCGTTCTTACCGACTCGCGCATTTGGGAAGCCATAACCTCGTAACGTTCCTACTCTGTAGCCTAAAGAGGAGATCCTCGCCTCTACGATGGGCCACTCACCAGAGGAGATTCAAGCGAGAAGCGTGACTTCTGCTGACGAGGCAGTGTGTGTCCAGAGGTTTTCTTGTATTGAATCAAATGCCGCTCAAATTGAGTCACTCCCAGAAGGCCGTGCCGCCGCTGGGCCGAGCAAGGCGCGTGCGTCGCATGCGCAGAGACGGCTCTGTGAAGGAGGCGACTTGTGCCGAGTGATATCCTTCGCCCTGCCCTGCCTCTGCGAGAACGCCTCTTGATTTCGGGCACCGCGGCTACGGTTCTAACACCTTAATCCGTACGCGCATTGTGCCACTCGCCTTTTTGATCGTCCTCTGGTCCAGCGCTGGTGAGACGAGGCCATGCAGATGGCTGCCTCTGGTGTGGGTCAATCAGAGTCAAAGACAATGCGCGTACAGAGCGAGTCTGTGTGCCTGTTGTGCCACAAGTTCGTGTGGTTAAATTTCGATTTCCGACAGACCTGAGGACGCCTGCTTGCGTTGTGGCCGAAACGTCGTGTGAATTGTATTTTATTATGTTTTATCTCATTTATTTTATTATTTCCCTTCTACGTGACTTTACCGAAAGAACCAAGGAGATGAATACGTGTGGTTGGTTAATGCAGAATTGACGCCTTGAATTAGGTGAGCTATCCATGTGGTGTTTGAACATCGTAACACCTCCAGTTTTATTGTCAGATAGGGTAGAGCCTATTCTTATGTTTGTTCGTCATTGTCTGTTGGTTTAACTTGTCGCACGCAGGGCCCTCCTCGTCCGCTCGTGTTTACAATGTGGATAGAAACCCGAACTCCATTCCGCTCCAGCGGAGACATCTCCGCATCTCAGCCAAAACGTCTCCGCGTCTTCGCCGAAGCGTTTCGTTCAGCATCTCTCTTGCGGTTCAAAGTTTGGTCATCCGCGTTCGTGTGGCTGAAGCCTGCCGTATTGCACGCTCTCCCCGTGGATTATAATCAACATCACGCGTTTTAGATTATTTGGCTGCTATCAAAAATAAAGTGCACCATAGACACCCCTCCCCCCATCCCCAACGACTCTGCACAAGTGTAAGAGCCTGTGGTGGCAACACACAGACCCTGTCCCATTGCCATAGCAGGGGGGGGGGGGTGTCTATGGTTGTGTGTTGAGGCTGTGCCTCTGTGTGAGTTTGTGTCCACTGCACAAACCATGGCAGCAGCAACAGCAGATGCGGTGATACTCGACGATGATGACAATGATGATGATGCACAAATGGGAGATTAAAACCTCAACGGCAGTGACCGGAGACCGTGGTCACACCACCACCACCACCTACTACGCTATCAGCATCCGGCGTGAGAAGGCGCTCATGCAGCAGTGGGCTTACAAACGAAGAGTGAATCATCGTAAACAATTCGTGTTAATTACTGTGAACATTGGTGATTCGCTGCTCGAATGACCATCGAGGCATCGGTGGACATCTCCCGTTGACAGCCTTTGCAGGTCCAATGGCTGGTTGGTGTACGGTGATTTTTCTGCAATATTTTGCTGTCTTTTCTTGGATTTTCTGTTTGCGCATAGTCACTTTAAGATGCATTCTTGTTCATCTTTTTGTTTTTTGTTTGTTGCGGTTGCACCCGATTCAAGAGCCGAATGGCTCACAGGGCTATACCTAATAAATGAACTTGAACTTGAACTCCAGTGGTGCAAATTCCACATTCCTATGACAGGGACGAGCCTCCCCGTAAAAGAGGCACCGTTGATCTTTCTCGCAAACTTGTTCCCGGTTTATCCCCACCACGGCTGGGAGGGAGATGATGGGTCGCGTCAACCAGGACTTGAACCCGCTGACCTTTTGCGTGACGGAGCCGCTCGTTCCACCAGCCGGCCCGGGTCGCTTGGACAACATTGGCCCCCGCGGATTAGCGGGGAGAACCAAATTCCTCGCGCGGCATTGTGTGCGGCGGATTACAGAGGGACATGGCGTCACGCCGCTTCAGCAGCAGCGCTGCGAAATGTGCGTTGAGCTCGGCTCGGAATGCGCGCTGCGTGGTACAGAGATTAGAGGGGAGCTGTCGAACGCAACCACCGTGGGTGTTGGGGTGCTTTCAGATCATCGTCGTTGACAGACATTATCAATCCACTGCTGGATGAAGGCCTCTCCCAATCAATTGCAGGGCTACACCCTTACATAAGTAATTGGTGTTTAGATTTTCTGGCAATAAAAGAGGTGTGTTAGGATGTTGAAACACCAAACTGAAACCTTTTGCGAGGAATCATGTCTGCATTGTTGTGATTTCCTACGGATGTTGCCCTCCTCCTCCTCCTACACGTTGAGAATCGAATCAACTCGCGCTTAGATGATTTGGCTGCTCCTATAAATTCGTAGGCGCTCGCTAACAGTACTTGCCCCAACAGTCTGTTGAGGCTATACGGGGGAACTTTTTCTGTGTGGGGTGTTAGGGGTATATGTGTGCGTTGGAGGTATGGGGGGAGCGGTGGTGTAGCGATTAGCGCGCTGTGCTACGAACCCGGCGAACCGAGTTTAATTCCCGCTCACGGCCAACACCAGTGATGATTATCTGAACCGGTCCTGGGCCTCACCTAGGTCGACTCAGCCTGAAATGGGTACCTGGTGCGGTGTGTGAAAACATCGCCACTGGGGGAGACAAAGGCGGCCGGGCGTGGTTGTTGGCTTTCATAGGTGCTACTCGCACACAGCACTTGCCCCAACAGTCTGTTAAGGCTACACGGGGGATCGTTGTCTTTGTTGGGGGTATATGTGTGTGTGTGTGTTAGGGATTCGTGTGTCTGTGTTGTGTGTTGTGTGTTCGTGTTGTGTGTGTGTTGTGTGTGTGTTATGGATTCGTGTGTGCGTGTTGTGTGTGTGTGTTAGGGATTCGTGTGTCTGTGTTGTGTGTCCGTGGTGTGTGTGTGTGTTAAGGATTCGTGTGTCTGTGTTGTGTGTCCGTGTTGTGTGTGTGTGTTAGGGATTCGTGTGTGTGTTAGGGATTCGTGTGTGCGTGTTGTGTGTGTGTTAGGTATTCGTGTGCCCGTGTTGTGTGTTAGGGATTCGTGTGTCTGTGTTGTGTGTCCGTGTTGTGTGTGTGTGTTAGAGATTCGTGTGTCTGTGTTGTGTGTCCGTGTTGTGTGTGTGTGTTAGAGATTCGTGTGTCTGTGTTGTGTGTGTGCGGCGCTTAGGAACACGAGGTATTTGTTGGTTTTCCGAGCGAAAGAAGTCTCTCTAAAGTTCCAAGGAACAAAGGAGGCTGCCTCCCTCCCACAGCAACCCTGCGCACTGTCAACCCGACCCCAACCGGCCCGCACTCGCCCCACCCACGGAGCCCGACACGCACAAGGAGTTAGGGCTACAGGGGGATGAAGGGGATGAAGAAGAGGTGGGGGGGTGGGGAGTTGCGATAATCGTGTCGAGGGGGTGATGTGGCCAGCACCACGCCCCGTCCGCCGTTGCCTCCACAGCGCTCGATGTTCACACGCCGACAAACTGGTAACTCTTTTCGCGACTCAAATTTCGACACCGCGACCGGGAATCGAGTCCGTGGGTTCATTGAACCTCTGCCGAGGCCATCTCTGCCAGAGCGTGGTTCGTGGCTGCCCAACGCTGCCACCACCAGGGGCTCTGCTTAAAGCGCGTTCGACCAAAGGGCGCTTTGCCATTCTAGAGCAGGGGTGGAAAACGTCCGGCCCGCGAAATCATTTGGGTCTGGCCCTGCCAAGGCAACCGCAGGTGGGACTCGAAATTCAATAAATCTAGGAGCAAACCTGGAAAAGCAGTTGCGAGTAGCAACATCATCAACACCAGCTAACATCATCACACGCCTCGCCAAAGAGAAGCAGTTCCAGCCATCGCATTAGGGGCGAGTTAATTAAATGTTTGACCAAATATAAGTCAAATGTTTAAGTTGATAATTTTGTATGGCCCGCGAATAATGTTATAAATATCCAAATGGCCCTTGGCAGAAAAAAGGTTCCCCACCCCACTCGAGATGATTCGCGTGGGTTTGGCTACGTACGGTGCGAAAGAAGTTCGAAGTCGAGTCCACACGGCTCTGATTGTATTGGTGGGCCCAAGGGCTCACGTCACGTCTGAGGATACGGCAACAAATCACATCGGGTGATTTCATTTATTTTAACAAACGTTCAAACGGACTTCCAATCACATTCATCCACTGCGTTCTCGTTCGTTCTCATTTCCAAATGAAAGGTTACAGGCGTCATCTTTGAACGTCTGTCGATTACATTTCGCCGTCTCAATCCACTCCGGGTTCTTGGTCGAGTTTCGTAAACGACAAATTTGAGGTGACCCCCCACAGGAAGAAGGAGATAAATGAATAACGACAATAGATGAAATATTAACGAATAAAAAATAAAGATGGGTTTTTTTTTCTTCATCTCAATGTTAACATTAATGAAATAACCCCCTGTGTGTCCTGGTTTTTGGGCGGCCACCCTGTACATTCCGTGAGAGATTCGTCCACGCAGACACGTGGCATGGCCTTAATCTAAGTTGTCTTGTGGTTGTTGTTGTTTGACTTGCATCCCACTGGGATTTTGCACACAGTGTTGGTGTACGGTGCTTTTTCTGCAGCTGTCTTTTCTCAGATTTTCTGTTTGCACATAGTCACTTTAAGATGTTTTCTTGTTCATGTTTTTCTTTTTTGTTTGTTGCGGTTGCACCCGATTCAAGAGCCGAATGGCTCACAGGGCTATACCTAATAAATGAAACTTGAAACGCCTTCTCAAGGCCGTGCGGTGCGGGCGAGGGGGGGGCACAGGAATCGGAGGGTAAACGTCGGCCACTTCCAGGGCCCTATTTAGCCTCAGTGACGTCAAGGCCAGGCGCGCTGCCTACGTCACTCGCTGACATCTTGAACTCGATGTCATCTCTCACAGCCACATCTGTAGGGTTTAGCGTTTTTTTTATCTGTGCACATGCAGCAGTCGTGCTGTGACGGTTCCACCTGAAGACGGAAGCTTGTGTTGCCCTCCGAAACGTCGTGATTTTTATTTTATTTTTATTTTACTTTTATTAATATAAATTTTTTTACCTACGTGACTTTACCGAAAAACCTAAGAATATGAATCCTTGCAGTCACGAAAGCTTCAAATCTAGAATAAATATATCTCACCCTCCCAACTCCCACCCCACATCATTCGTATTATGTTTAGTTGAATATTGCGATAAATGACTCAATATGCATCGCAGTTATCGGCTCGCTGTGTGGCGTCGTTAACCGTCCACGCACCGGCCCCGGCAGCCCTCCCGTGCTCACCGAGAAGTGTCAAGTTGATTGTATTGAACCAGGTGAGAACTCAAGAGGCCAAGATGAGTCTCATTTGTGACCGGGGGCATGAGTCTCCTGCCAGCAGTGGGGCCATGATTGCTGCTGCTGCTGCTGTGTGATGCCAATTGAGTAATTGGCGTTGTACATTTTCGAACTTATACTCATTTCGACGCAAACGCCAGTGGCACACGATGGCCCAACTCCTGCCGAATGACGCCACGGGTTCCTTTAACGTCCGCTGTGAGTGACGCAGGCGGCACATAGTATCATTGCAGTCAATACACACCGCAGTATTAACCGGGGTGGCCGCCGGATTTGAACTGCGAACCTCATCACCGAGCGGCGAACGAGCCGTCGCTGGGATCTCCTGACCTGCAGGGAACCCCCTCACCTCCCCCACAGCGGCACGTGACTTAGATGCCCCAGTATCTCAAAGCACCCGAGGCTTGCAAGCTCAGCTGAATCACTCCGAACGCCCCTCTGTAGTTGAAATATATTTATATTAATAAAATTAATCAATCTCGCTTTTCCCTTCAACGAAAGCAACCGGGGCCCCGGACTTTTTCGCGCATGGAACGAAAGCGGCTGCAGGCAAGAGACTCGAGGCGGGGCGGCTGAACCCTGGCGCTCGACTCGGCGTGACACGTCCCTCGCTGGACGGGGCACGGCCCACGGCGCGAGTTCTGCGGCGCGGAGCGAACAACGCCTCGACGACGATTCGACGACGACGAGGCGAGCCGGCATCCGGGGGATGCACGGCAAACCCTCGCCGGGGGAAGGTCGTCAGCCTACAGCGTCGTCTCTGGGCTACAGCCACCTAGGGGAGGCCCAGGAACCGATTCAGATGATCGTCACTGGTGTTGGGGGCCGTGAGCGGGAATCGAGGCTCACACGCAACGCGACATTGTGCAGCTGTCCCAAGCCACCGCTGGCAGAGGAAGGGCCTCCCCGCTAGAAGGAGCTGTGGAGTACTTGGTCTACTCTTTCACGCTGGCCGGACGTCTCGGCTGATGGACGAAAACGCGTTTTAGTTACATGTGGACACACGGGACTGGAGTTGTGCTCACACCGGAACACATTCCTGCGGAGGGAGCTGGTAGGAACGTTGGGTTGCTTGGTCAATGGCCAGGGTCAATGGCGACGTGGTGTATTCCGCAAATATGGCCGACTGTGAGGGCGGGCACAAGCCGGTGTGAGTAGGTTAAACGTTGAGTTTTATAAGGGCACCACGGGGTGACCAGCCCCTCCCCACCCAGCCCCACCCCTCCCACCCCTCCCCACCCAGCCCCACCCTCCCCACCCAGCCCCTTCCCACCCAGCCCCTCCCTCCCCACCCAACCCCTCCCTGCACAACGGACGGACACAATAATCTCCTGTGGGCTGGTGTAACCAGGAGGTTCCTACCAGTATTATATTTCAGATATCACACTCCAGGGCAAGGCGGAGTTTTTTGTGTGTTTGTATTAAACAATGCAACCTTTGCTTTGCTGGGCACTGACAACACACCTGTGTAAGTGTGCAACATCCCACTCCAGTGCTTGCCAACCAAATGTGAGATTGACGTACAGTATGCATATATGTACGAGGTATATATATATAAACTTGGCTTCTGTCTGACTCTTAAATCACTCCCACTGCCTCTCTCCACCCGTCAGACTGAACTCGAGCGCCACAGTCTTTGATCGGGCTGGTCGCGTGTAGTGGGTGGAAGTGTGGACACTCCGACTTCTTCCAGGACGTACTGGCCAGTGTGGAAGAGTAGGCCAACGTACCCTCTAGTTGAGCTCTCTAGAGCCCCCCCTTCCACCAGCAATGACGTGAACAAGCCATTGCAGGGCTGCGCCTTAATCTCCCCCAAATGTAAAATCTCCACTCCAACCTCTTTCATGACGTCCCGGCCAGCGGTGGGAGGGGAGGCCAAACACCCTCTAAGACGGGGGCCCTCTAGAGCTGCGCTGCCCAAACTTTTTGGCACCAGGGACCGGTTTCGTGGAAGACAATTTTTTCACGGACCAGGGGGTGGGGGGGGGTCATCATTGGGTCTTTCCCCCTTTTCAAAGAAGCTCTCCAGCGACGTTTGTTTTTTACTCATTCTGGCTACTAGGGGTTAGCAGCTTGTGGGCTTACCAACACTGTGACTGAGACAAGTGCGCGATGCGGGAAAGAGGCGCGGACGGAAGTGGTGAATAATAAAACAATGGGGGCGGGCCACGCGCGGACTCACCGCTCTCACCTCCTGCTGTGCGGCCCGGTTCCTAACAGGCCACGGACCGGTACCGGTCCACGGCCCGCGGGTATGGGACCCCTGTGCTAGAGCTCCCTCTGGGTGAAGAGGCCCCTTCCACCAGCAGTGCGGTGAGTGAGCAGTGCCAGGGCTGCGCAAGCCTCACGGAGAATTGCAACTCCAGATTTGAAGCTTTCGTGACTGCAAGGATTCATACTCTTAGGTTTTTTCGGTAATTGCAACTGCGTGCCCACTCCACCGACATCGCACCGGCAAAGTCCTCCTCCTGTGCTGCGATGAGGAAGAATTATCCCCGGACCGCGCTCTCTACCCTCAGTGGTCTTCTGAGCAAGGAATAAAAAATGTGCACTTCTCCACTGTCCCTGACAACTTCGACATCACGTTTGAAAAAGTCGGGTCTCGATTCCTCAGCTTCCCAACTACTTACGTGCAATCTACAACCTCTCTTACTCGTCTAAGATCCTGCAGGGAAGCTGCTGCCGTGGCCTCACCTTTACATCATCAACATTCGTGAAATCCTGGGTTGCAGTGACATTTTATTTTGACCGAACGCCAACAACGCTGAGACCATACTCATTGGCGCTCCCTCTGCAGTCATCTCAACTCCCAGGGTGGTTACAACTTCGCTCTTCCACCATAGAAACATTGCCAGGCCGCGCTGTTTCCTGTCACCTACTGACTTACAGAGAGATGGAGAGAGACCTGCCGCACGCTTTTGAGTTCTTCCCTCTCGATTCCTGCAACGCATTCCTGTTTGGGATCTCACACCGCTGGCTCCCAGGCGGGGTTCTAGTGGACTCTGAGATCCTGCTACTGCTGCTGGAGCTACTGCTACTGCTGCTGGAGCTGCTGCTGCTGCTGGAGCTGCTGCTGCTGCTGGAGCTGCTGCTGCTGCTGGAGTTGCTGGAGCTGCTGCTGATGCTGCTGCTGCTACTGCTGCTGCTGCTGGAGCTGCTGCTGCTGCTGTTGGAGCTGCTGCTGCTGCTGCTGGAGCTACTGCTACTGCTGCTGCTGGAGCTACTGCTACTGCTGCTGCTGGAGCTACTGCTGCTGCTGGAGCTGCAAGGCTCTGCATGGGTTCGGCCTACGATGGCTGCAGGAACTGATCCGTGTTTGTATTGCTCATCCAACTGAGGTTCCGCTTGATCCTCGGACCCCCTTCTACTCGAAGGACCGCCGAGGTCGAGGCTGTGTCACTGGGCAGGTCACGCTGCTGCCAGCCCAGCTCCCGGACGGTGCAAGAACGCTCTGCCCTCGCTGATGGGACAATCGGTCACGAGGGGTACGATTTAATTTCTGTCTTGAAAACTCACCTTTTCAAATTGACCTTTACCCCCCGGCATTCTGGCCGTTTTGCCCTGGTTCAGTTTTTATTTCCTGCCGCCCATACACGGCGCGCTGGGATCCGCGGATGAAATGCGCCTTGCAAATTTAAAATAATTATTATTGCTGCTACTATCTACCTGTACCAGGATCGTGATCGCGCGGATCTGGGAGGATGCTCCACAGGAATGTGGGTCTCGGAGAGGCTGCTCCTCACGAACAGGACGGCACAGATTCCAATGCCAGCCGGGCCCCAGGGGCGCTCGTCTCTGAGCGCGGAGCGACGCGGGGAAGAATTCCCCTGCGGCAACGCATGCTCCGTGTTCACCGTGTTTCGTCAGCGTGCCGGTACGCGCGTGTATGTGCGTGTGTGTTTGTGTGGTGCGGTTGTGTAGCGGTTAGCACGCTGCGCTACAGACCTGGCGACCCGGGTTCCTACGTGACTCTACCGAAAAAGACCAAAGAGTATCGATTCTGGTTCACGGCCAACACCGGTGACGATTATCTGAACTGGTCCTGGGCCTCCACTAGGTCGACTCAGCCTCAAATGAGTACCTGGTGCGATGTGTAAACATCGTCACTGGGGAGACAACGGCGGCCGGGCGTGGTGTTGGCCACCCACACCCTCGTGTGCCGTACCAGCCTTCATAGGTGCTCGCTAAACGCACTTGCTCCAACAGTCTGTTAAGGCTACACGGGGGGATCTTTGTCTTTGGTGCAGTGTGGGGGAGTGGTAGGGTAGTAGTTAGCGCGCTGCGCTAGGACGGGGGACACGAGTTCGATTCCCGCTCACGGCCAATACCAGTGACGATTATCTGAATCAGTCCTGGGCCTCCCCTAAGTCGACTCAGCCTCAAATAAGTACCTGGTTGCGGTGTGTAAACATCGCCACTAGGGAGACAAAGGTGGCCGGGTGTGGTGCTGACCACCCACTCGTGTGCCGTTCCGGCTTTCATAGGTGCACGCTAACTGGCCTCATACACTTATCTTTGTGGTGCAGTGTGTCCACTCAGCCTCAAGTAAGTACCTGCTCCAATGTGTAAACATCGGCACTTGGGAGACAAAGGCGGCCGAGAATGTATGTATGTTGAACTTCTTTCGCAGTATACGTTGCCAACCGTACTAATCGGAGGTATGCGGTGCTGGCCACCCACTCCCTCGTGCGCCGTGTCGGCCTTCATAGGTGCTCGGTAAACAGCACTCACCCCAAAAGTCTACTAATGCCACACTGAGGATCTTTGTCCTTGTGAGACACACACAAAGGCATTAAGTATGTATACTTAGAAACGTTTCATTCCTTAGCCCTGAATCATCATCACCATCATCACCACCGCCATTATCATCCATAACCATCACTGGTAAGAACATCGATACGGTGGCGGCACTGGTGGTGAGGGTAGCGATGGTGGTGGTCACACGTGGTGATTGATGATGATGATGGCATCGTCATGGATGTATGGACCTATCACTTTGTCTCTTGTTCATGTACAACACGGACTGGCAGCGCGCCTCGGCTCATCTGTTCACACCTGTTATGCAAGGGTGGAACTAAATACGCCCATACATCATGCATTCTTAATATTATTCAACATTTAAATTAAAATTCCTGGCCACGGCTAACATCAGTGGTGAGTGATATCTGAACCGGGTTTGGGGCTTAACAACCCCCCTCCCCCACCCGCACTGACCGCCGGTGTGGGGAAGTATGGTCAAATAACACCCCCATCCACGACCCTGGGAGGAGGCCCTCATCCAGCAGTAGATTTACAAACGGGCTGTGCGCGTGCACTGACCTCTGACACGAGACGACAGCGCGTGGCTCAGCAAGTAACGGCCACGTGGCCCAGACGTGAGGGTTGACCCAGCTCATCATCCCTCCCTCCGGGGCGGGGGGGGGTCACTAAAATGAGTACCACTTTGTGGGGAAATAAACACGTGGCCCAGACGTGAGGGTTGACCCAGCTCATCATCCCTCCCTCCGGGGCGGGGGGGGGGGGGCTCACTAAAATGAGTACCACTTTGTGGGGAAATAAACACGTGGCCCAGACGTGAGGGTTGACCCAGCTCATCATCCCTCCCTCCGGGGCGTGGGGGGGTCACTAAAATGAGTACCACTTTGTGAAAAAATAAACAGCGGATGCCCTACGGATAGACTCTCCCCCGTCATCGAAATGTGGAATTCATCCTCCCCCTCTGCACTGGTCCAGGGATGTAAACGCGAGATGATCAGCAATGCCTCAGTGATCACCTGAGCAGCAGGAAGTCGCGCGGCGCGTTTGAAGTAAGCACGATTGTTGGCTTCCACTTCCGAGACTCGGCAACGCCGGCCCTCTTTACCTTGGCTGCTACAACAACAATGTCCACGCATGGCCGGCAAGGCGATTGATGGTTTTGGCTCTGGGTTGGGAAGCGGCCCTGCCCACTGCCATCGGTTGTACGGTCACGCCAAGTGCCCGAGGGCCTCAATGCCTATGTCCAAGGTGTGTGGCCTTCACGGTGCTGTGCCAGGTCTTCTTTCTGTTGCAGCCCGCCCAGAGCCACGACAAGCAGCAGCCGGTGACACGCGGCGGTCGACCCGGTTGACTCGCTCGCCTCGTCCACACCGTGTTCCCACAACAACACACTCACCCACTCACACACTCACTCACACTCACCCGCTCGCTCACTCACTCACACACTCACTCACACACTCACCCACCCACTCACACACTCACCCACACACTCACACACCCACTCACACACTCACACACTCACCCTCTCACACACCCACTCACCCACCCACTCACACACCCACCCACTCACCCACCCACTCACCCAGCCACTCACACACCCACCCACCCACTCACCCACTCACCCACCCACCCACTCACTTACCCACTCAAACACTCACCCACTCACTCACTCATCCACTCACTCACTCACCCACTCACACACTCACCCACTCACACACTCACCCACCCACTCACCCACTATCTCGTCTCCTCCACACCGTGTTCCCAGAACAACACACTCACCCACTCACACACTCACACACTCACCCACCCACCCAACAAAGATTCCAGTATAGCCTTAACAGGCTGTTGGGGCAAGTGCTGTTAGCGAGCACCTTTGAAGGCCGGCACGTAACAATAGCTGGTGGGTAGTCGGCACCACGCCCGGTCGTCTCTAGTGACGATGTGTATACACCGCACCCAGGTACTCATTTGAGGCTGCGTCGACCTAGGGGAGGCCCAGGACCAGTTCAGATAATCGTCACTGGTGTTGGTCGTGAGCATAAATCGACTCGGCTCGCAAAGTTTGTATCGAAGCGCGCTAACCGCAACACTACCGCTCCTCCTACTCACATACCAACCCACCCACCCACCCACTCACACACTCACCCACTCACACACTCACCCACTCACACACTCACCCACTCACACACTCACCCACCCACTCACACACCCACCCACCCACTCATACACCCACTCACTCACACACGCAACCACTAACCTACCCACTCGTTCATCCACTCACAAACACCCACTCACCCACCCATTAACCCATCCACTCACACCCACTGAACCATTCAGCCACCCACTCACTGACTCACCTACCCACACACTCTCATATTTACTCACCCACTCAACCATTCACCCACCCATTCACTCACACACACACACAGACACCCACCCACTCACTCACCTACTCACACACTTAATCACCCATTGACCCACACATTCACCCAGCCACTCACCACACTGCAGGTCACAACACTTCTCTTTCTGCTCTTTCCCTTGCACTGTTGCAGCCTCTCTGCACATCCCTGATCCCATTATCATCACCGTAAGAAGCTCTTACAGCAATAGCCCTCGCTCGATATGAAAGACGCGTTCCACCCCGATCCGTAACACCTTCAACGGCGCTGATTGTTGCTGGCCGCTCAGCACTTCAGGGCCATTATTTATTTATTTCCAACCGCGGCAGCGGACATCCCAACAATAAGTGAGAGCGAGAAGCGGGGGCTTCTGCCGCTGCCCATTAATAGTTCACCTGCAGCGAGCGGATCTCTAGCTCCCCCTCGGTCATCACCCCCGTGCCCGGCCGTGAGGAATGCGTTGGCCACGTGACCTCTCACTCGGCAGAGCCCCCCCCCCCCCCCACCTTCTTCCAGGGCAGTGACCCCCCCACCAACCTCCTCGCCCCACCCCCGTTACCAGGGCAGTGACCCCCCCCCCCACCTTTCTCCTTCCCTAGGTCGACTCAGCCTGAAATGAGTCCTAGACCTCGTGCGATGGCAAAGTGCTGGTCACCCCCCCCCCCCCCCCCGTGTGTGCTGTTGCTGCGCTAACAGCACTTGCCCCAAAAATCTGTTAAGGCTACACGGGGGACCCTTGCCTTTGTGGTGCGGTGTGTCTACTCAGCCTCAAATGAGTACCTGGTGCAATGTGTAAACATCAGCACTGGGGAGACAAAGGCGGCCGGGCATGTGTGTATGTATTACTGTGTATGTGTTGCCTCCGAAACGTCGTGAATTTTATTTAATTTTTATTTTACTTTTATTAATTTAAATTTTAAATTTTTTTTACCTACGTGACTTTACCCAAAAAACCTAAGAATATGAATCCTTGCAGTCACGAAAGCTTCAAATCTAGAATGAAAATGTATAACTTATTTCGCATTGTACGTCGCCAATCGGGCTAATCGTGGGTGCGTAGTGCTGGCCACCCATCTTCATCGCGCGCCCTGTCGGCCTTCATAGGTGCTGGGTAAACAGCACTTGTCGCACAAGTCCAAAGATTTAAAGGTTTCGTGACTGCAGGGATTCATCTTCTTGGTTCTTTCGGTAAAGTCACGTAGAAGGGAAATAATAAAATAATAAAAATAAAACATAATAAAATAATGCTCACGACGTTTCGGCCACAACGCAAGCAGCCGTCCTCAGGTGAAGACGCTGTCTCCCCGACAGACCTGTTCTTCACCTGAGGACGGCTGCTTGCGTTGTGGCCGAAACGTCGTGAGAATTATTTTATTTTGTTTTATTTTTATTTTATTATTATTTCCCTTCTACGTGACTTTACCGAAAGAACCAAGAAGAACAAGTCCACCGATGCCAACATCTTCGTGTCTGGCCGCTGCTATTGGTGGGAGCGCTGCGAGCAGCCTCCTCCTCTTCCCTCTGCACCTGCGGAACGGCGACCCGCAACTTGGGGTCGGGTTTCTTGGCACCGCATCGCTTCTCGCTCACTCACAATGAGGCCACTCAAGGCTGCCCCCCCCCCCTTCCTTTCTGCTCACCGTGCCCCCCACCTAGGAAGTGTTTAAAGCTCAGCAGCAGCAGCCGCCGCAGCCATGGCCAATCCACTGTTGGATGATGGCATCCCCATCGTTGCGATGCTATTTTGGCAATATCTCAAATATGTAATAATAACATTAGATGGGACCTTTTTGCCAGTACCAAAGTATGAAGAATCAGAATAGGCTTTACCCTTTCTGGCAATACAACAGGTGCGCTAAGATGCCCAAACATCAAATCGATACCTTTTGCAAATAGATATTCTTATTTTTTAGTAATATAATATACTGCATAGACACGTGTCAATACCCGGATAGCTTTAAACGACTGTTGGGGCAAGTGCTCTTAGCTGGCACCAAGGCTGGAAGGGTACACGATGGGTTGGGCCGCCTTTGTTAAGCATTGCCACAGTGACAATGTATACAAACCTCACCAGGTACTTGACATTTCAAAGACGTTTCCAGCAATGGCCGGTGGGTCCTGATTACAGGTATCCCACTCGCTGTGTGCGGTAGTAGATGCGTTCCAAAAATAAAGGAATACAAAGCAAAACCGCACGAGGATACGGATACAGTACATAGACAGATCATACACAGTACACACACAGTATGCACAGTACACACAGCACACAGTACACGCAGTACATACACAATACACACACACTACACACACTACACGCAGTACATACACAGTACACACAGTACACACACACTACACACAGTACACGCAGTACACACACAGTACACACACAGTACACACACACAGTACACACAGTACTTACAGAGTACACACACAGTACACACACAATACTTACAGAGTACACACACAGTACACACACAGTACGCACGCAATGTCCCACGTCCGACCGCATAGCCGCATCTGAGTGAATTCAAACCGCAAGTGATGTTGGGTAGAAATGGGTTATCCGCATAGCCGCGAAACGAATAGAGCGAGGGAAACCCGCAGCTTGCATATCAGACCCCGTGGTGTAAAGTGAAGTATCCAACTCTTGGAACACCGTCGCTCTGACCTCCATAATTGGTTGCTTTGACGAAGGCCCCTTGCCCGAAACGTCACCTGTTTTAGCGGGCCACGACCGGCAGGGATCGATTGCGGAGAGTTGTACCGTGGGAAACACGAGTAGGTGCAGGTCGTGGCGTGTTTCCCGAAAGTCACGGGACGTGGTCAGGAGACTCGCGCGCATCATCAAAGAGAGAAAGTTGAGATGTTGGCAACACTGGTGGTGGTGGTGGTGATGAGTTTGTGTGATGTTTCATGATTGTCACGGTGGTGACATCGAAATGGATGTGCCGATAACATCAGACTTGCGAATCCCACGTTCGCATGAGTCAACTGATCCCGTGCGCACGGTGGAGAGACAGCGATAAGGGAAGCGACACATATATGGGGGTTAGATAGGGACACGCGATAAGAGAGGCTGGATGAACCCGAAATCTGGGGGCCATCGACGGTGAAAATGTTGAGAGGAAGTTACACGGGTGGACCCATGAAACACTCAATTCGTGACCTCGTCCACGTGCGAACTCGCTCGCTCGTGAACTCGTTCGAAAGTGAACTCCACGGCACAACATACTCATCTACATTATTTTGGAGAACAAAAAAAAATAACAGCGACAGTTAAAAAAAAAATCGCAGTTGCAAATTAGACGATTGCAAATGCACGGTTATTAAATCGTAGTTGCGAAACACAGTTGCAAGCTCGATGAAAAATAAAATAAAAACATACAATAGGCGACGTTTCGGGCAATGGCCCTTCCTTCATAAAGCTCATCTATGAAGTGTGTACTATGCAGAAGGATGACTGCCCGAAACGTCGCCTATTATATACAGCGCTAGATATAATGCCTCATTTGCAGTCCCTCGATATTCGCACAGCACTGCGCCCTGTCTCGACACATCTCACGAGCTAAGCTGAGTTGAGCCTGGACAGTGCTCGGATGGGTGGCGGCAATGCATTCCAGGGTGCCGCTGACTATGAAGGCCGGAACTGGACACGGGTGGCCAACACCACGCCTGGCCGCCTTTGACTCCCCGGTGGTGATGTTCACACACCGCCGCAGGCTCTCAGGTGAGGCCACGGGCACTCAGGTGAGGCCACGGGCTCTCAGGTGAGGCCCCAGGCACTCAGGTGAGGCCACGGGCACTCAGGTGAGGCCACGGGCACTCAGGTGAGGCCACAGGCTCTCAGGTGAGGCCACGGGCACTCAGGTGAGATCGAGTCGACTTTGAGAGAGGCCCGGGACAAGTTATAAACCACGCGCGCGGGAGTCGAACTCGGGTCGCCGGGTTCATAGTGAAGTGCGCTAACCGCTGCGCCACCCCTCCACAAGACAAACATCCCCCGTGTAGCCTTAACAGACTGTTAGGGCAAGTGCTGTTAGCGAGCACCTATGAAGGCCGGGACGGAACACGAGGGGGTGGGCGGCCAGCAACCACGCCCGGCCGCCTCTGTCTCCCTAGTGGCGATGTCTACACATCGCACCAGGTACTCATTTGAGGCTGAGTCGACCTAGGGGAGGCCCACGACCCGTTCAGATAATCGTCACCGGCGTTGGCCGTGAGCGGGGATCGAACCCGGGTCGCCAGGTTGTTAGCGCAGCGACGCCACCGCTCCCCCTACCACAACCACCACCACCACCACTCCCCCGACCACCACCACCACTCCCCCAACCACCACCACCACCACTCCCCCAACCACCACCACCACCACTCCCCAACCACCACCACCACCACTCCCCCAACCACCACCACCACCACTCCCCAACCACCACCACTCCCCCAACCACCACCACCACCACTCCCCAACCACCACCACTCCCC
This sequence comes from Lethenteron reissneri, assembly GCF_015708825.2. NCBI lineage: Eukaryota > Metazoa > Chordata > Hyperoartia > Petromyzontiformes > Petromyzontidae > Lethenteron > Lethenteron reissneri. Next base: position 4,172,350 of record NC_083826.1, on the reverse strand, counting down.
CAACCACCACCACCACTCCCCCAACCACCACCACCACCACTCCCCAACCACCACCACCACCACTCCCCAACCACCACCACCACCACTCCCCCAACCACCACCACCACCACTCCCCAACCACCACCACCACCACTCCCCCTACCACCACCACCACTCCCCGACCACCACCATTCCCCCGACCACCACCACCACCACTCCCCCGACCACCACCACTCCCCCGACCACCACCACCACTCCCCCAACCACCACCACTCCCCCAACCACCACCACCACTCCCCCGACCACCACCACTCCCCCGACCACCACCACTCCCCCGACCACCACCACTCCCCCGACCACCACCACCACCACTCCCCCGACCACCACCACTCCCCCGACCACCACCACCACTCCCCCAACCACCACCACTCCCCCAACCACCACCACCACTCCCCCGACCACCACCACTCCCCGACCACCACCACCACCACTCCCCCGACCACCACCACTCCCCCGACCACCACCACTCCCCCGACCACCACCACTCCCCCGACCACCACCACCACCACTCCCCGACCACCACCACTCCCCAAATCACCACCACCACTCCCCCGACCACCACCACCACCACTCCCCCGACCACCACCATCACCACCACACACAGACACCGGCTCACCTGCTCGACTGCGCCGTGAAGCTGCCCCCGTCGGAGAGACGGAGCTTGCAGAAGAGGACTCCGTTCACGAAGGGCACGCACGTCAACTCGTCCAAGTCGAATGTCACCTGGAACCTGAACTTCCTCTTCTTCATGATTGAGGATGGTGACTGGTGCTGTCCTCTTCAGAGATGGCTCTCCCACTCTTGGATGGAGCCTCTCTCGGAAGCGCGTGTGACGTGCCCTGTGTGTGTGACGTCCCCCTGTGTGTGTTGTGATAGGTGCTCGTGAACAGCACTTTGCCCCGACAGCACTACGTAGGCTACCCGGGTTCGCTTTTCCTGTTAGGTGTGCTGTGTGTACCTATGCGATGATGATGATCATGATGATGCGCTGTGTGTGCATGCGTGTCAACTGAGAGCCCTGATTTAAATCTCTGGCCCAGGTTCTATGCACAGCACACAATCTATATAAATAAAAAGAAACGGGTTTTCCCGTCAGTATAAATACCCCCCCCCCCCCCAGTTAAAACAAATACACTCACACCGTCAACTCAAACCACTGCACTACCTCCCTAAGCACACACACGCACATTCGTCCTGCTACGACAAAGTCGCTCTTAGTCGTTACTGCCGAGTTAGCAGCTTTCGTGCTCTCGTAGCAAAATCCTCGCCGAGGTCGGTGACCGTGGCCAGGATGATGATGATGACGAGGCAGACGGATCGCCGGTCGCGGGACCACGCGTGCCAGGAGTTCGGAAGTTGACAAATCAAAGTTTCGAAAGATCCAGATCGACAGCCGCCCCCCCCCACCACCTCCACTTCACGTGCCCCCCACCACCCCCGGTTTATTCAGCGCACACACAAACGATAAAGGTCCCCCGGATAGCCTTGACAGACTTCCGTGGCAAGTGCTGTTAGCGAGCACCTGTACAACAAAACAAACCAGCACGGAACACGAAGGGTTGCGGTGGCCAGCACCACGTCCGGGGCAGTCTTCGTCTCCGCAGTGGCGATGTTTACACACCGCGCCGGGTACTCATTTGAGGGCTGAGTCGACCTAGGAGAGTCCCGGCACCGCTTCAGATAAATCGTCACTGTGGCCGTGAGCGAGCGGGAGTCGAACTCGGGTCGTCTGTGTTCGCCGCGCTAACTTCCTACACGTTCGGTCTCCCCACCGCACACACAATCACACCTCCACACACACGGACGCAACTTCTCACTGCGACAGACTGGGAGTCACAATAACTCCTCCTCCTCCATCCTCCTCCTCCTCCAGGCCACGCACTTCTCTTATTGGGCAGAGCAAACGCAGCAGCCTCCCTGCCGCCTCCCCCCCGTACCTGGTGCACAAGCACGCAACAACCGCTTGGCACGCTCCGCCGGTGTCTCTAACGAACACTCCGCCTGTCTCTGTGTGTGTGTCTGTGTGTGTGTGTGTCTGTGTGTGTCTCTGTGTGTGTGTGTCTCTGTGTGTGTCTCTGTGTCTGTGTGTGTGAGTGTCTGTGTGTGTCTGTGTGTGTGTCTGTGTGTGTGTGTGTCTCTGTGTGTGTGTCTGTGTGTGTGTCTGTGTGTCTCTGTGTGTGTCGCTGTCTGTGTGTGTCTCTGTGTGTGAGTGTCTGCGTGTGTGTGTCTCTGTGTGCGTCTCTGTGTGTGTGTCTCTGTGCGTGTGTGTCTCTGTGCGTGTGTGTCTCTGTGTGTGTCTCTGTGTGTGAGTGTCTGTGTGTGTGTCTCTGTGTGTGTCTCTGTGTGTGTGTCTCTGTGTGTGTCTCTGTGTGTGTGTGTGTGTCTTTGTGTGTGTCTGTATGTGTGTGTCTGTGTGTGTGCGCGTTGCGCTACGAACCTGGCGACCCGGGTTCGACTCCCGTTCACGGCCAAACACCCAGTGACGATTATTTGAAGCGGTCCTTGGGCTTCCGCTAGGTCGACTCGGCCTCAAATGAGTACCTGGGGCCATGTGTAAACATCGCCACTGGGGAGACAAAGGCGGCCGGGCGTGGTGTTGGCCACCCACCTCCTCGTGTGCCCTGCCGGCCTTCATAGGTGCTCGCTAACAGCACTTGCCCCAACAGTCTGTTAAAGCACTACGGGGGATCTTTGTTTTGTTTTTGTTTGTATGGCCTTACACTGATTTGTTTATATATAATTGGCGACGTTTCGGGCAATGGCCCTTCTTCACAGTACATTGGCCAGCGGAGAGGCAGAGTGGTTGATAATGGGACCGCACTTCTTAGTAGTGTGCTTTTTATTCTCGTGAGCATAACTGCAGTGAGTGTAAACTAAACTGTTAGAAGTAGTCTCCTGCGGGGAGTGTACTCTGTATTCTAGTCAGTGCTATGCTGTAGTAAGTGTACTCGATGAAGCAATACGTACTGTAGCGAGTGTAGTCTACATCGCAGTGAGCGTGAATGGAGTCCATGGTCAATCCACTGCTGCATGAAGGCTTCCCAAGGCAATCACGCCACTTCTCACGAGCCTGCGATGTTACCAGCTAATTCCATCATTATCATCGCTCCATCTCCTCTTCCAAGCCGCAGTGACCGGCGCGGTGAAGTATGGTCGTCAAAGGGATGCACGTTTCGGACGACGACATTATTGTGACAGAGAAGCACGGACGGACTACATTCACCACCATTCGAATCGTGCAGTGAAGCCAGTTGTGGGGGTCTCGACTTAGAGGGGCGATTATTGATGGGGCGGTCGAGGCCAAGGACGGAACGGCAGCCAAATGCACGAATTGGAACGCGCCCGAGAGAGGAGGGAAGAGGAGGAGTACGTCCGCCGAGGAGACGGAGCTGTGCGCACCGCGTGCGTGCTGCTTGCTGTCGTGGATGGCGAACCCCGCGGTGGCTGATGTGTCCGCAACGCACGCGGTCACGGCGTGTTTTATAGGTGAGGTCACTTTCTCGCGAGGGCTCGACCCGTTATCTGTCTGGGCTTGCAGCTCGGCATAATGACGACCATGAGTGTGGGGGATAACGACCGCCGTGAGTGGTGGTGATGATGATCACCAGGCCGGCACGCGACTGTAATCAAGAGATGGCTTGGCACCGTGCCGGTAACGTCGGCCAACTCACAATCCCCCCCATGGAACCTCAGCAGCGTGTCATCTCACTCTACCCAGCGTGTCGTCTCACTCTACCCCAGCGTGTCGTCTCACTCTCTACCCCAGCGTGTCATCCATTCACGCACACACACAAAGACAAAGATCCCCGTATCGCCGTCAACAGACGATTGTGGCAAGTGCTGTCAGCGAGTAGCAGCAGCTTTGAAAGCCGGCACGGCACACGAGGGAGAGGGTGGCCAGCACCACTCCCGGCCGCCTTCGTCTCCCCGACGTTTTACACATCGCGTCAAGTACTCATTTTGGGCTGAGTCAACTTAAAAGGAGGCCCCGGAAGGGTGGAAATATTCGCCACCGCTGTTTATAGATCGTGTATTTTTTTATGCTGAGTCGACATAGGGGATACCCAAAACTGGCTCCTTGTTGGTGGTCTTGTTGGCCATAGCCACGAATCTAACCCTGGTCGCCGAGTTTGCAGCGCAGTGTGCCAACCACTGCGCCACCGCTCCACACAACTACACAGATGCCCCGTGTAGCCTTGACACACTTTTGGGACAAGTGCTGTCAAGCGAGTCATCATGCCGGCACGAGGGGGTGGATTGTTGGCCAGCACCACGCCCCGACCGCCTACACGGGCACACATTCGCCTGGGGAGTAATTAAGTCGATGTGACACACGCATTGGTGTGTTTTTCCAAACGGGTAATTCCACCTCAATGAGATCATTCAATCTTGAATTGAAGCTTTCGTGACTGCAGGAATCCATACTCTTTGGTTCTTTCGGTAAAGTCACGTAGGTAGAAAAATAATATATCACGACGTTTCGATCGCAACACAAGCAATCGTCATCAGGTGTGGTACAAGCACAGCAAGAACAAAAAGTTCAACCGTCCAATGCTGTACTGCCTTGTGCACAAAAGTCGCAACCGGGTACCCGGTACCCGTACGATACCCGGCTACCCGTACCCGGCCGGGTACGGGTACAGGTAGCAAATTGCGACCTTGGTGCGGCCGGGTACGGGTACGAGTAGGCCGTGAGTCACTGGTGAGTAACCGTTTGTCACTCATTTCGGGTAGGGTACGGGTAGGGAACGGGTACCTGTACTTGGCCGGGTACGGGTACGGGTACCCATTTGCGACCCTGGTGCGGCCGGGTACGGGTAAGGAATCAAAACCCGTTTGCGACCTCTGCTTGTGCACCGACCGCCTCGCTCGACTAGCTGTAACGCCAGTCATGCAACAGGGTTACATTGGCGGCATCGTTCTATACCCCGTTTCTATGCTGATGTTGATCTTTCCTGTAACCGAGACCACTTGAGTTCTCACCTGGGTAATACACAAAATACACGCAATGCCATAGATTTGAAGCTTTCGGGACTGCAAGGATTCATATTCTTATGTTTTTTCGGTAAAGCCACGTAGGTAAAACATTAAAATTAAAATGAATAAAAAGTAAAATAAAATACAAATAAAATAAAAATCACGACATTTCGGAGACAACACAAGCTTCCGTCTTCACGTGGAACCTTCACAGCACGATTGCTGTATTTTTATTTTATTTTACTTTACCGAAAAAACCTAAGAACACGCGGTGCCACTTATGTGGGCTGGTGCGTTCAGCACCACGCCGGACCGCCTTTGTCTCCCCGGTGATTGGTTCTTTTTAAACACGCTGGGGGGAGGACCAGGACTACGGTCCCGATGTCACTCTCGGACTAACGCTAGCCTTGGTCGGGACTCGAACTCGGGTGACCGGATTCCTAATCGCAGTGCGCTAGTCTATGGGTCTCTATGCGAGTCTGTGGGTCTGAACGAGTCTATGGGTCTCTGTGCGAGTCTATGGGTTTGTACGCGAGTCTATGGGTCTCTGTGCGAGTCTATGGGTCTCTATGCGAGTCTGTGGGTCTGAACGAGAGTCTATGGGTCTCTGTGCGAGTCTATGGGTCTCTATGCGAGTCTATGGGTTTCTGTGTGCAAGTCTATGGGTTTCTGCGCGCGCCTATGGGTTTCTGTGCGCGCCTATGGGTTTCTGTGCGAGTCTATGGGTCTATGTGCGGGTCTATGGCTCTGTGTGAGTCTATGTGTCTCTATGCGAGTCTGTGGCTCTCTGTGTGTGGCTATGAGTCGCTGTGCGAGTCCATGGGTATCTATTTGGGTCTCAGTGCAAGTCTGTGGGTCTGTGCGAGTTTGTGACTCTCTGTGCGAGTCTGTGGCTCTCGGTGTGAGTCTATGGGTCTCTATGCCAGTCTGTGGCTCTCTGTGCGAGTCCGTGGCTCTTTGTGCGAGTCCTTGGCTCTTTGTGCGAATCTGTGGCTCTCTATGGCTCTATGTGCGAGTCTGTGGCTCTCTGTGCGAGTCTGTGGCTCTCTATGGCTCTCTGTGCGAGTCTGTGGCTCTCTGTGCGAGTCTGTGGCTCTCTATGGCTCTATGTGCGAGTCTGTGGCTCTCTATGGCTCTATGTGCGAGTCTGTGGCTCTCTATGGCTCTCTGTGCGAGTCTGTGGCTCTCTATGGCTCTATGTGCGAGTCTGTGGCTCTCTGTGCGAGTATGTGGCTCTCTGTGCAGGTCTATGGCTCTCTATGGCTCTATGTGCGAGTCTGTGGCTCTCTGTGCGAGTCTATGGCTCTCTATGGCTCTCTGTGCGAGTCTGTGTCTCTCTGTGCGAGTCTGTGGCTCTCTGTGCGAGTCTGTGGCTCTCTGTGCGAGTCTGTGGCTCTCTATGTGAGTCCGTGGCTCTCTGTGCGAGTCTATGGCTCTCTATGGCTCTATGTGCGAGTCCGTGGCTCTCTGTGCGAGTCTGTGGCTTTCTGTGCGAGTCTATGGTTCTCTATGGCTCTCTGTGCGAGGCTGTGGCTCTCTGTGCGAGTCTGTGGCTCTCTGTGGCTCTCTGTGCGAGTCTGTGGCTCTCTGTGGCTCTCTGTCTGAGTCTGTGGCTCTCTGTGGCTCTCTGCGCGAGTCTGTGGTGTCTATTTGGGTCTCTGTGCGAGTCTACGACCTTGCGCGCGTCGCCAGGTTATTGCTACTGGAGGGATCAAAGTTCACCCTGTCACTTGGAGCGGTTATTGATTTGTCACGTGTTGTGAAACGTCTGAACACAGCACGTTTCAGACAAAGCACCTGCTCCAACCGCTGTACTAGAACAGTCCACTGCTGGATGAACGCCTCCCCTGGCCGTAAAGGCAGTAATTTGACCATACTTCGCCACGCTGGTCAGCGTGGGATGTAGTGTAATGCAGAGGAGGATGTGGTCAGGACCTGTTCAGTTCGGAGACCTCACTGGTGTTTAGCCGGAATCGAACGCAGGTTCGTCTCCATCCGTAATCGGAGCGAGTGAATGAATGCTCACGACTGGAGACTGCCTCTGACCGAGTCAGCCGGGAATGGGCCGATCCATGTGAAAACTAAAATGTATTCGACTCGAGGTGAATTCTTCGGAAACACATCACGCACGACCACTCGTGGATGTCGAACTATTGTTCCCTCCGAGCTGTGGCAAAGTGCGCGAATTATGACACCATCATTCAAAAATAATAAAAATTAACCCGTAAAAACAAAGTTTTTCACTATAATCCTTTATATGCGTGGCGGCTAGAGTCCTCTCGTCCTCTGGCTTGAGATGGCTGCCACCTATGGGTCAGATGATTGCCTGCCACCATTAAGCAATTGGTAATTAAATATAAAAAAATTCCTAAAAAGTGTAAAATTTTGGAAAAAATTTTTCACGAAAATAAATTGTCAAGCACAACGAGTCTGTGTGCAAAATGTCAGCTCGATTGGATCACGGGAAGTGGGTTAAAAACGACCGAAAGATTTGCACGGTCGTAAGCGCGCAAGCAAGCAAGCAAGTGAACTTAATATAAAGGATTTTAAAAATGTTTCCCATGGCCGGGCGAACAATCGCTAAAGCTGTCACTTCAACGTGGAACGGGAAGGGCCTAAAGGAGTACCAACAAGATCCGATGGCCTCAATTAGCCCGTGGGGCTACTGGGCCCTTTGTTGCTAGAGCCTGCTGCGGCGCTGCCTGCTGAGCTTTTAATGTCGAACTCGCATGGGCTTTACTCGGGAATGAAACCTCTGATTCACAAGGGCTAGTGCGCTCTCCCTACGTACTTCAGTTTCATTTCAGGTTCATTTATTAGGTCTAACCCTGTGAGCCATACGGCTCTTGACTCGGGTGCAACCGCAACAAAACAAAGACATGAACAAGAAACGTCTTAAAGTGACTACGCGCAACAGAAAAAAATCCTGGAAAAAACAGCAAAAGTCTTCCAGAAAAACACCGCGTTTCAACGCTGTGTGCAAAAATCCCTGCTCCCTGCCCGCCCGTCAGTCACCAACACCCGCACGGACGCGATCAGTCAGCGAGTTTGATTTACGATCAAATAACCCCCCAACCCCCCCACCACTACAAGCCACACCGGTGAGGGGAGGCCCTCATCCAGCAGTGGAGTGGAGTGGCCACGCGTGCCGGGCAGATACGCCGGAGACGACTGAGGGCAGGCTTAAGACTTTCTCGGAAATTAACCGGCCTCTCCCATTTTTTTCGCAAAATAACTTCTATTGGAACAAACGGCGGCGACTCGGTTAAGGAAGGGAATTGGTACACCTTGGTTAATACTTGCTTTGTTGCTCCTGCGTGTGACGATATTAATCGACCAATTGTCATTATCGGACTGTGCCTTCATGCCACCCAGTCCGCGTGGTTGGCACAATAGCGCCCTCTGGTGGATCTATTGAATATATATTTGAAGCTTTCGTGACTGCAGGCATCCATACTCTCTGGTTCTTTCGGTTAAAGTCACGTGGCTAGAAATAAAATAAAACAAATCACGACGTTTCGATCGCAACACAAGCGATCGTCATCAGGCAAAGTGTTGAAATCGAAACGTCGTGATTTTTTTTTATTTTATTTCTAACTACGTGACTTTACCGAAAGAACCAAAGAGTATATTGAATATTCTTAGTTTGTTTTCGGTAAAGTCACGTAGGTAAAAAAATAAAATTAATACAGCTGTCGTGCTGTGACGGTTCCACCTGAAGACGGAAGCTTGTGTTGCCTCCGAAACGTCGTGATTTTTATTTTATTTTTATTTTATTAATTAAATTTTTTTACCTACGTGACTTTACCGAAAAAAACAAAGAATATGAATCCTTGCAGTCACGAAAGCTTCAAATCTAGAAGTATATTGAATATATATTTGGAGTATACGGACCACAGTACAGTCGCAGTTAACCACCGTCGTCTGTGCTTGCTCCTTCAAAGGAGGAGCAGCAAAACCACACGAAGTCTCCTGAAGCCCTCTCGCCGTGGCAGCAGGCCTCCACGTCGGCATCTAACTCTTGAACATATCTAGGAGATGTTAACTACCTCGCCTGGTATACAGGAGGTCGTGGGTTCGATCCCGACCCTGACGTCTGCTGTATATTTGGAGTTTGCGTGTCTCTCTCTCATCATCATCACTGTGGCTAGGAGATGTTGACTACCTCGCCTGGTATACAGGAGGTCGTGGGTTCGATCCCGACCCCGACGCCTGCTGTATATTTGGAGTTTGCGCGTCTCTCTCTCATCATCATCACGGTGACTAGGAGATGTTAACAACCTCGCCTGGTATACAGGAGGTCGTGGGCTCGATCCCGACCCTGACGCCTGCTGTATATTTGGCATTTGCGTGTCTCTCTCTCTCATCATCATCATCACGGTGGCTAGGAGATGTTAACTACCTCGCCTGGTATACAGGAGGTCGTGGGTTCGATCCCGACCCTGACGCCTGCTGTATATTTGGCGTTTGCGTGTCTCTCTCTCATCATCATCACGGTGACTAGGAGATGTTAACTACTTCGCCTGGTATACAGGAGGTCGTGGGTTCGATCCCAACCCTGACGCCTGCTGTATATTTGGCGTTTGCGTGTCTCTCTCTCATCATCATCATCACGGTGACTAGGAGATGTTAACTACCTCGCCTGGTATACAGGAGGTCGTGGGCTCGATCCCGACCCCGACGCCTGCTGTATATTTGGCGTTTGCGTGTCTCTCTCTCATCATCATCATCACGGTGGCTAGGAGATGTTAACTACCTCGCCTGGTATACAGGAGGTCGTGGGTTCGATCCCGACCCTGACGCCTGCTGTATATTTGGCGTTTGCGTATCTCTCTCTCATCATCACGGTGACTAGGAGATGTTAACTACCTCGCCTGGTGTACAGGAGGTCGTGGGCTCGATCCCAACCCTGACGCCTGCTCTATATTTGGAGTTTGCGTGTCTCTGTGTCATCATCACGGTGACTAGGAGATGTTAACTACCTCGCCTGGTGTACAGGATGTCGTGGGTTCGATCCCAACCCTGACGCCTGCTGTATATTTAAAGTTTGCGTGTCTCTCTGTCATCATCACGGTGACTAGGAGATGTTAACAACCTCGCCTGGTGTACAGGAGGTCTTGGGCTCGATCCCAACCCCGACGTCTGCGGTATATTTGGCGTTTGCTTGTTCTCCCCGTGGTCGTGTGAATTTTTCTCCGGGGCCTCTGGGTTTAATTTACACATTTATAAACATGCGTTAGACGCCGGGGTGGGGAACCTTATTTTCTGTCAAGGGCCATTTGGATATGTACAACATCATTCGCGGGCCATACAAAATAATCAACTTAGAATTAGCCTGTTATATTTGGTCAAACATTTAATTAACTCACCCCTAATGCGATGGCTGGAACTGCTTCTCTTTGGCGAGGCGTGTGATGTTCGCTGGTATTGATGATGTTGCTGCTACTCGCAACTGCTTTTCCAGGTTTGCTTCTAGATTTATTGAATTTCGAGTCCCGCCTGCGGTTGCCTTGGCAGGGCCACACCAAATGATTTTGCGGGCCTTATACGGCCCGCGGGCCGGACGTTCCCCACCCCTGGTTTAGAGTATTTGGCTGCTATACATTTCCACATGAGCCACTTCGTTGAGCTTTCATTTGTGGCCAAGTTGCTTCTAAAAAAATAGCTACTTAGCTCGGTGGGCCTTATCTGGTAAAATAAAAAGTTTAATAGTTTAGTGTGCACTTTTCATGACGACAGCTCACACACCTTCCACACGATTTGCATCTCACACTTCACACTCGTATCTCACACAGTATACAGAATGTGACCCTCCTGCTGGTCTCCGCGCTCCCACGTGTCTCTCCGCGTCGTCACGTACCACTGTGCTGCTGGCGTCAGTGACGTTAGCTTTCGAGTGTGCAGGCGTGGCATTTGCACCAGGTCTCGAGGCGCCGGGCTGTGAAGAGTGGGGACATTGGATGGGTGGCGTGGCGGCAGAGGTCGCAACCGGGTACCCGATACCCGTACCCTACCCGATACCCGGCTACCCGTACCCAGCCGGGTACGGGTACCTGGTTGTGACCCTGGTGCGGCCAGGTACGGGTAGGCCGTGAGTCACCGGTGAGTCACCGTTTGTCACTCATTTCCCAACGTCTTGTCTCTTCTCACAATTCAAGTTCCTAGAATCAACCCACCCGCGCCTACAACATGGCTTCATCCCAGAGGTTGCAATCGGATACCCGTACCCGGCCGGGTACGGGTACGGGTTAGGATTCCAAACCCGTTTGCGACCTCTGCGTGGCAAGGGAGCCCACTTCAGTCGTTGCACCAGGGCTAGGGAAGTCGTGATGCAGTGGTTAGCACGCTGCTCTACAAACTCGGCGACCCGAGCTCAACTCCCGCTCTTCGCCCGACAAACCAAGGCCAGTGCCGATTATATTACCTGAACCAGTCCTGGGCCTCCCCTAGGTCCACTCGGCCTCAAATGAGTACCTGGTGCGGTGTGTAAACATCGCCACTTGGGAGACAACGGCGGCCAGGCATGGTGCTGGTCATCCACCCCCTCCGTGTGCCGTCTTGGTCTTCGTAGGTGCACACTAATAGTACCTGCCCCAATAGTCTGTTAAGGATATATGGGGGATCTTTGTATAGCGCTCTGCGCGAGTATGTGGGTCTCTACGCAAGTCTACTGGTCATGCCAACCACGACATGCCACCGACTGGGTCAGGAACCGCACTCGCAGGCCCCCGGCTCGCACGTTCACTCCGGACGCGAGGCAGAGAGACGCCAGGGATAGAAATGACGAGAGTTTTATTGTGACCCAAATCTCACCGCTGCTTTCGGCTCGCAGCCTCTATCCACCCGGGGCAGGGGCGTCCCCGGGCCTACGGGGGGGGAGGGGCAGGGTATATCGCGGCTGCCCGCTTATCACAGACGAGTTTAACCACGACCTTTAAAAAAACAGAAAAACTCGGAAAAGATCTCAACTCGCACTTTCCCGAAGCTCCAGAAACTGCGTGGTGAGGACGGCGACGCGGCTACGCTGCCTCGCGCGTCTTCACGCAAGCCCCATGCTCGCTCCCACGTGTTGCCTACGGTGCCCGCTGCAGCGCTGGATTGCGCGTTGTGGGATCGCTTTCTATATTTTTACATTAGAAAAATATAAATGACCTTGCACGCTGGAAATAACGGACAACGGATCTACCGCAGGGGCTGCACGACCCCTGAGGGTAGCTTCACCGGGCCTGGCGTTCTGAACTCCAGGGTGAACGGACGCAGCGGTGCACGGCACAATCAAAGGCAGTAAAACCGTGGTGAACGCTCGGGGCATGAGGGTGCAATAGCACGAGGGGGCATTGCCCAAATGGCGGTGTACTCAAGCGGTGCGTGTACGTCGTGCGCGTGCGTGTGTGTATAACGCGTGTGTATAACACTTGTGTATAGTGCATGTGTGTGTAACGCGTGCGTAAAACGGGTGTAAAACGGGTGTAACGTAACATGTATAACACGCGTGTGTTTAACGTAACGCGTACGTAGGTAACGCTAATCTAGTGTATCACGCATGTATGTGTGTAACGTGCGTAACGCGTGTGTGCAACGTGTACGCGTGCGTAATGCGTGCGTAACGAGTGCGTAATGCATGTAAGGTATTACATTCGTAGCTACCTGCGTGCATTACACCCATCACCACCCCTGGGCGATGCACACACACACACGCGCGTGTGATTCTCTCTGCCGACAATCGCCACCCAACTCGCTCACGGCGGTGGCGTCACCGTGGCCGCGATGCTAACCCGGGGAGACTCTCCTCCTCCGGCTCCTGCTGCACCTGCTGCTGCAGCGGCAGCGGTGGCGCCGGCAGCGGTGCCGGCAACGGTGCCGGTGACGGTGCCGGCGACGGTGCCGGCGACGGTGCCAACGGAAGTGGCGGCGGCAGTGGCGGGGGTCGTGGTGGGGGTCGTGGCAGGGGTCGTGGCGGTGCTGATTGCGACTGGCTGCGTGAGCGCCAGCACGGGCGTGAGGCCTGGGGTGAGTGCCACGCCGGTGGCAGAGGCCGGCGCCGTGGCGGCGCTGGCGGCGGTGCCGGGCAGACGCGAGTCCCCCTTGGCCAAGAGCGCCGTGTGAAGCTCCTTCACAACATCGCCACTCTGCCGGAACAGCAGCAGCAGCAGCATCGGCACCATCAGCAACACAATCATCAGTAGCTGTGCTCGAGCCACGGCTGGATGAAGGCCTCCCCAAAGCTGCCACCATCTCTCGGCGTCCCCAAGGATTGTGAGAGATGGGGCAAGTACTGTTGGCGAGCGCCTATGAAGGCCGGTACGGCACACGAGGAGGTGGGTGACCAGCACCACGCCCGGGCACCTTCTGTCTCCCCAGTGCCGATGTTTTTTCACACAGCACCAGGTACTTATTTAAAACTGAGTCGACCTAGGGGAGGCCCAGGACCAGTTTCGATATTCGTCACTGGTATTGGTGTCCGTGAACAGGAATCGAACTTGCTTCACACATACGCAACTCGCTCAGTCAACAACAACCGCCATTCGCCACTAAGTGGCGGTGACGTCACCACGACGCTTGTGCCAGGCCATGTGCACCTTGAGGCTATCACGTGAAGTGTCGAACGCCCGCTGGCAGGAGGTCACGGGGCAGACCCAGCAGGTGCCACGGGTCGACTGACTGAGATGACCGAGTCACAAAGATCCCCCGTATAGCCTTAACAGACTGTAGGGGCAAGTGCTGTTAGCGAGCACCTATGAAGGCCGGAACGGTACACGAGGGGGTGGGTGGCCAGCACCACGCCCGACCGCCTTTGTCTCCCCAGTGCCGATGTTTACACACTGCACCAGGTACTCATTTAAGGCTGAGTCGACCTAGGGGAGGCCCAGGACCGGTTCAGATAATCGTCACTGGTGTTAGCCGTGAGCGGGAATCAAACCCGGATCGCCAAGTTCATAGCGCAGCGTGCTAACCGCTACACTACCGCTCCCACCGAGTCACACACGCACACGCACTCACCTGCTTGTTGGGCTCCAGGGCGGTGCGTAGCGTGGCGAGCCGCGCAGGCACCAGCTTCGCGTGCACGTGCAGCACCAGCCGCAGGGTGTGTCTGTGCACGTTCTCTCTGCCGCACGCACGCACGGGGAGGCAGAGGTGTGAGCGAGCGCTGCTGTGCGTGTGCGCTAGTGGATATTACAACATGCATCAGGCCAGTGTGTGTGTGTGTGTGTTTCAAGTTGACTTTGTATAATCAAGTGAGAAATCGAGAGACCGCAATCGAGTCATTTGCAAGTCACCTGGCGGGGGGGGGGGGGGCAAGGCATCAGTCTGATGCTAGTAGGGGGCAATGATTGCTGCTGTGTGTACAATCCCGATCGAGTAATTTGCGGGTGTAATGTTTCAAATATAGACCCCAGGCTCCGGCACGCAACGGCCTACTCTTGCGAATGACGTCACGGGACCTTTAACGTCCACTCGGAGTGAAGTATTTTTTAATAGCCAATACCACACCGCGGTAATAGCCAGGGCGGCCGCTTAGCTTCAAAGCGCGAGCCTCAGCAACAACCCATCGCGTCGGCACCTGTGTACACGGCACGTGCGTTCGTGTGGGCTCTCACGCGCGCGCGGCGATCGTAGATGATCGTAGATATAGAACGTACCGGGAAAGCGCGGGGAGCAGGAAGCTGTCGAACAGCGCGCCGCACAGGCCCTCGGACCCCAGCTCATCGGCGAGCAGGGTCAGCTGGGACAGGAAGAGGTGCAGGAACCAATCGCTGTAGCCGGCGTCCCGGTGGAATTCCGCTATGGATTGCATATACGTACAGAACCGCACCGATGTCTCAACAGTGTACAGCACCAGTGTCTCAACAATGTGTACCGCACCAGTGTACCGCACCAGTGTACCGCACTTGTGTCTCACCAGTAAACCACACCAGTCCATGCACCAAGATCAATCAACACATTTAATGTGACATTCCTATCGTGCAAGGCTCAACCTAAGGCACTGTGTTTCACAGACGGGTAGAGTCTGTCAGTAGCAGGACGACGTGGCAATGCGCTTTTACTAAATCCATCAACTTGCGAGTCATTCTCAAAATTTGGCAAATTTGGACCGTGACGCCATTGCGCATTTTCGAATAACGAGATCTGTCACATCCTCCGTGAAGCAGCCAGCGCCCATTTTTGGTGAAGGAGCCCTCTCAAGGAGCCCTCAACAGCTCCAATTATAAACTGTAAGCCCCGACGCCCTTCCTCCAGCATTGGCGTGAGCAAGCGACTGCCGGGCTGCACCGCTCCTGACCCCCGCGGTATTAACCGGGGCGGCCGCTGGACTCAAACCGCAAAACCTCCGCAACCAGGGGCCAAACACGCTGTTGCCCGGCCACGTTCCCCCCCCCCCCACCTGCCGCTTGGTCTCTCCCCGTCGTCTGACGTACGCCTGCCCGCCCGGGCGAGTGGTACATCCCGGTGGTAATCGCGCCACACTCACCGAGGGCGGGGAGCACGCGCGCAATCGCGTTCTTGTTCCTCTGCCGCGTCACGTGCAGCACGTAGTAGAGCCCCATCTCGCAAGCGACCGGGTGCTCCTGCACCCACCTGCACGCAGCAACGCAGCACGGTTAGGGCGAATGCAAATCGAGGTGGCCGGGTGAGTCGGAGGGTGAGAAGCTCTGAGCCGGCACAGCTGAGAACCCGGGTTCGAATCCGGGTTGCAGCCGCTGCCTGTGAATCCAGGGTATGGGCCGCCTGTGAAACCAGGGTTTCAGCCACTGCTCGTGATTAATTAGAATTCTCAAGCCAAGCGAGTTGATGGTCTCCCGCCAATCACCAACGATTGCACGAGAAAACACAATCGCATTAAATTTGGCTCTGCACTGGATTTGGCTAAAGTGTAACCGTGAGATTTTAAATACGAGTCTGTCCGAAGGCGGTGAACCCCCCCTACAAGCCACGCCCAGCACGACGCGGCCAGTGATTGTATGACGTAACTAATGACGTTGCCAACCCCCACCTCCCGTCCAGCGGCACGAGTGGTATCAGAGGCGAGACATTTTGTTTTCCCCCACCCCCTCCGCCAACTATTTTCGTGTTCCCCGATGAGTCTAGCGAGGCAACCGACTGTCGGTCGCGTCGCTTGGGCGGCCTTCTGCTCGGCTCCCGGCGTCCTCACTTGGTGAAGGCGGGGGGCAGGCCGGAGGGGTACGTCGGGGGGGTCCCTCCTTCCGCCGGCAAGCGAGCGTCCACCCCAAAGGTCAGGTCGTCCACCAGCAGGGTCATGAGCGCCGGCAGGAAGCGCGTCGCCACCTCCGCATCCTGCTCACCGCGACACACGACGTTGGCCGAAACGGTGGGGCGGGCGGGCGGGCTCGTTACGGCGACGCGGTCCGAGCCACCGCTCGCGAATCGCTCGCATGGGAAGAACCATACCGGCACACCCAACTCCACAGGGAGGCGCCGACAGCAGCGTGTGGCAAACGCTACGAGAAGAAAAGCTCGGGCCAACGCGCAGCCCGGCGACCGGCAAGGCCGCGCCTGGGTTACGAGTGGCTGCGAAAAATGCACGCGCTAAATCGTGACCCCTCAAACAAGCCATATTGCTCGGCCATCCAGCCCGTTACCCATTAGCGATCCGTCCATACCCCACCCAGAAATCACACGTCTAGCCTGTGAGCGGTCAATAACATTACTGATATCAACAACGACGTCAATGTCTTCAGTGTTGAATCATGGCGAGCCATGAGCAAGGGTGCTGAAACGCAGTGAGCCCCCACAACGCCATGTGCCGTGAGATCACGCAAAAACCAACGCCTTTCCCAGCCTCACTCGCGACGGTTTACTACGGATGCTCCGATTTCCTTCCAAATGTATTCATTAATTTGCTGATAACACCTTAATATATATAGAGAATTGTAAAGCTCGGGCAATTGTTGGTAGTGCCGGCTCACAGCCTTGCTGCCGCTGCCTTTCCCTCTCGTCTGTGGTTCCTCCTCGTGCCTCCGACTTGCCTCTCTCCGTCTCTCGCCGAGAGCGAGCGGACACGGTGCGGCGGCGACAGCGGCGAGTTTTCATGCCGAAGTCGTTATCATTCTTGTTATCGCTCAGAACGCCTGTGTGATCATCGATTAGATGAAGGAGTCACGGGGCGTTAACGAGTTTGCTGGGAAGAGAGACGTCTCCCACGGAGCCAGACTCACCAACTTGGGCTCCCTGAAGGCCTGGCTGTCGATCATGTCCCACGCACCCAGGCCCAGCGCCAGCATCCGCAAGAGCAGCTGCAAGTCCGGACTGTCCTGTCGGCGGCACACGGAACGCAGCGCGTGGGCACACGCAGCACAAACAGCATGCACACAAACAGCATGCATGGGACACACAAACAGCAGGCACACAAACAGTACGCACAAAACACACACACAAATAGTACGTACACAAGTACAGCATGCATACGAAACGGCATACAACCTGCTTGCATGACACACGTAAGCAGCGCATACACAAACAGCATGCACAATATACACAGCATGCATGGGGCACACACTACGCACACAAGAACCGCATGAACAACATACACACAAACAGTGTGCATGGAGCGAACACCAACATAACGCAGACAATAACAGCATGAACAACATACAAACAGCGTGGATGGAACACACACAGACGGTACGTACACAAGAACAGCACACATACAAAACAGCATGAACAATATACGGTGTGCATGGTGAACACACACAAACAGCACGCATGTAAAACAGTATGAACAATATACAGTTTGCATGGTGAAAACGCACAAATAGTATGCATACAAACAGCATGAACACAATATACGGAGTGCATGGTGAACACACGCAAACAACATGCATATAAAACAGCATGAACAATATACAGTGTGCATGGTGAAAACACACATCCACAAATAGTATACATACAAACAGCATGAACGGCAAGCGAGTACAAACGGCATGCATGGTACACACACGCACACAAACAGGACACACACAGTGGCGCACACACACAAAACCATCGTGAACACTGCATGTGACGCGCATTCGCGACACAGACACACGTCGCGTTCCCACGCTCAGGGCGCAGGGTCCTGCAAAAACACGCGTGGACAACCGCAGCGCACGTGTGTGTGTGTCCGGGTTGAGTTTGTTCAACCAGACGAGGCCTTGAGAGAAACCAGCAGAGCCTCACTGGCAGAGAGGTCAGGGTTGGACCTGCCTGGTACCAGGCTGCAGTTGTGGTTGTAGCCATGACCGTGGTTTTAGTTGTGACTGTGGTTGTGGCTGTGGTTGTAGCTGTGGCTGTAGTTGTGACCGTGGTTGTGACTGGTTGTTGCTGTGACTGCGGTTGTAGCTGCGGTTGTGGTAGTGACCGTGGTTGTAGTTGCGACAGTGGTTGTTATGACTGTAGTTCTAGCTGTAACTGTGGTTGTGACTGTGGTTGTAGCCGTGACAGTGGTTGTAGTTGTGATTATGGTTGTGTTTGTTGCTGTAGTTGTGGTTTAGCTGTGGCTGTAGTTGTAGCTGTAACTGTGGTTGTGACTGCGGTTGTGGTTGTAGAAGTGACAGTGGTTGTGACTGGTTGTTGCTGTGACTGCTGTTGTAACTGTGGTTGTTTTTCCCGTGGTTTTTGCGGTTGTGCTTTTAGCTGCAGTTGTGGTAGTGACTGTGGTTGTAGATGTAACTGTGGTTGTGACTGTGGTTGTAGTTGTGACTGTGGTTATAGTTGTGGCTGTGATTGTAGTTGTGACTGTGTCTGTCGTTGCAGCTGTAACTGTGGTTGTTGTTGTGACTGTGGTTGTGGTTGTTGTTGTGACTGTGGCTGTAGTTTTGACTGCGGTGGTGGCGCCGCGAGGCTCACCCTGGGCAGGCTCTCATGGCTCACGAGCTCCTGCAGGGTCTTCATGGTGCTCATGGCCAGAGTGTTGATGGCGAACGGATCGCACAGGATCATGGAGAGGTCCCTGGACAGGACAAACACAAAGATCCCCTTGTAGCCTACACAGGCTGCTGGGGCAAGTGCTGTTAGCGAGTAGCACCTACGAAGGCCGGCACGGCACACGAAGGAGCGGCGTGGCTAGCACCACGCTCGGGTGACAATAATCTAATTAGATTTCCTCCAGTAATGTACAACATGCGATTGCAATATTCCCATCTCCATCACTCCAAGTGGCTCACCCCAACACCTGCTCCTGGCCCCGCTTGATGCCGTCCAGGAATCCCTGCAGCTCCCGCGCCCGCTTCACGTCCACGAAACGCTCGCGGATGCACGCGTCCAGGCACCACGTGAACTGCGCGCATGCGCGTGTGCGCAGAGAGAGGGACCGTTAAGACGCTCGCTCGCTCGTCGCTGGCGCTACGAGGTTCCCCTCTTGCGCGAGAACCGTCGCGAGATTACCAGTGAGACCAGCGCGACGCTCCCCGCGGGTCACCTTGTGGCAGGGGTCGACAGAGCAGATGTCGGTGGCCTCCAGGTCGTGCAGGGCCATGAGCAGCTCCGCGCGGAGCGTGCAGTAGTGCGGGTTGCGCGTGCGCAGAAACAGCGTGCGCAGGAACTGCAGCACCATGTCGTACAGCTTCACGTTGCGCCCGATCATGCCCGTCAGCTTCTGTACCACCTGCCAGGCACAGCGAGGTGTCACGCTGAAAGCCGTGTCGATAATGACGACGACGACGACGATGATTGAGCCCGATTTATAACGAGCGCAAAATCCATTTGCGCAGCAAGTCAGAGGCACGGGGCGGCAAGTCCCAAGTGTTACTTGAGTCGAGCCAAGAGGACGCTGCCACAGTGGTGTTGTGGTGCGCACACTGGATTTGCAAATCAGAGGTCGCCGGTTCAATTCCATGTCCCCCATGCAGGCAGCGTAAACGATGCTGCAAGTTTCTTAAATCCCTCCACCCCACCCTGCCGACCACCTCTGTCCACCCAGCAGTATAAAGAGGTGCATCGCAGCTCGTAGATGGGGCAGATCGCGTGTGGAGGGGTAAAGTGTGGGTACGACCACCTCTTCCAAGGCGTCTGGCCAGAGTGGAAGAAGATGCCAGACACGCTACGGAAGGGTAAACAGCTGCAGGTCTGCACGTTCACACTTGTTACGGTGTACAGCTGGGCAACCCCCCAAAGTGCCCGCCACAGCCCGCCAACTCGCCCGCCTGCTCGCTCGCCCACCCACCCACCCGACCGATCGGCAGAGGACGCAAACGGGTTTTGATTCCTTACCCGTACCCGTACTCGGCCGCACCAGGGTCGCAAACGGGTACCCGTACCCGTACCTGGCCGTACCCTACCCCCGTACCCGGCCGGGTACGGGTATCGGGTACCCAATTGCGACCTCTGGGATGAAGCCATGTTGCAGGCACGGGTGGGTTGATTCTAGGAACTTGAATTGTGAGAAGAGACAAGACGTTGGGAAATGAGTGACAACAGTTACTCACCAGCGACTCACGGCCTACCCGTACCCGTACCCGGCCGCACCAGGGTCGCAAACGGGTACCCCTACCCGGCCGGGTACAGGTATCGGGTACCCGATTGCGACCTCTGCCGCTCACTCACCCACCCAGCCGCTTCGTTGGCTTCACTCACCTGCCCGTGGCGGCGCGCCTTCGGGGAGGAGCTGTAGAAGGTGTGCACGGCCGACAGCTCGGGCCCCAGCAGGGCCGCCTCTCTCTCCGCCAGGTACTGCTTGAACAGCGGGGATGCCTCGTCCCCGAACAGCGCCTGGTTCTCCTGCCAGATCTGCCGCTTCACCTCGGTGGCGCACGCCGCGTACAGCGCCGGGTCGCTCGTCACCTGCTTCAGGTAGCGCTCGGGGACCTGCGCGGCACGAGCGGAGGCGGCGAGGTGGCGGCGTTCACAGCAGCGCTGCGCACGGTTGTCGCGAGATTGTTCCATGCAGGCCGCGTAGGCTGTCGGGCCAACGGCTGCGAGCGAGCGTCTATGAAGGCCGGCACGGAGCACAAATGAAGAGGTGGTGCGGCCAGCACCACGCCCGGCCGCCTTTAGGAGAATCCCCCCCAGTGCTGATTTACGTTCCGCACCAGGTGCTCCTTTAAGCTTGAGTCGACTTAGAGGAGGCTCAGGATGGTAGCCTCGGCCGGGTATCAAACTCAGGTTGCTGGGCTTATAGTGCACTGCATGAACCACTATACTACCACTCTCCACGGTCACTCGCTGGCCTGTGCCGCGATAAGCCTTGTGCCTCACAGGGACAGCTGCCGGGGTGGGGGGGGGGGTGCTCCCTGGTGACGACATCAAGCGACGGCTGTGGCTGTACACGCGCGACGGGGACACCACATATGCGTGCAATGGCAGCGCCGCCACGGGAGCACGGGGAGGTCGCTCACCTTGGGAATGTGTTTGAGCAGGCACATGACGACGGGCTGCACAGACGGCATGCGCACGAGGGCAAAGCTCTTCTCCAGAAGCTCCTCCAGCTTCGTGTTCCTGCCCGGGGCACACGTAGAGCGACGCAAAGTCAGACAGACGTGCCCCTCTTCCGACTGCGCGCACGCGAGCCAAGCCGGTACGGGTGGTTTTTCCACCGGCCGTTTGCCGAGCCAGAACCAAACAGATGATACGTAAGCCTCACAAGATATCCGAAGGATGCTCGAGGTCAAGCGGGGGCAGGGGTGAGGCTAACAATGCGTTCATTGCGTGCGACATCAGCTTCGCGGCTCGGCTTCTGTGGTGGAAAATAAACCTGGCGCTGCCCGAGCAGTGCTGGGCTGGCTCGGCACAGGCTTGGCACGGTTGTGCAGTGAAAAAAGAGGTAAGGGGCAATAACGTGAAAACCAAGACGCACTGAGAGACACAAGCAAGAATTCCACGTGTACAGACACAGACACACGTGTGCACACACAGACACACGTGTACACACACACGTGTACACGCACACACGTGTACACACACACGTGTACACACACACACACGTGTACACACACATCTGTACACACACACGTGTACACACACACACGTGTACACACCGGCTGAGTGGCGGGCCCTCGGTGGCGATGACCGCCACCCTTTCGAGGAGTTTGTCTCGCAGCTCGTCGAACACCGACTGGTGGAAGTCGAGGCGCGGGATCGCGTGCAGGTCCAGGAAGGGCAGCGCCGACTGCAGCGAGGGCAGCAGCACGCCGTTCTCCAGCTGATCGCATGCGGGGGGGGGGGGGGGGGGGGCAGCAGGCAAAGCATGAGTCCAGAAGTTAACACTGGTCAATAAAAAAAAATTCTGGCCTGGACTTTTGCAGCTGTTTTAGACTAAATTTCAGGGTGCTGATTCCAAATCTGAGCTCAGATTTGCTCTATCACATCTCATTTTTATGCTATCGGAATACCCCATTTTCATTGATTTTACCAGAAATTAACTCTGTCACTTATGATTGCAAGTTGTTGCGAGTCAGTGACTGCTTTAGTGTTAAAATATGGTGCTGTATTTTTAGGATAGTGTGTTTATAATATAATTTTATGTAGATATTCACATTTATTTAATATTTTTCTTCTGCAGTTTTTATTGAAAATGCAATATTTCATATCTCAAAACCTGATGTGATAGACAAAAACTGATGCCAGATTTGGAATCAGCACCCCAAAATTACCTTAAAACCGTTGGAATACCTCACGCCAGAAAAAGTGTGTTGACCAGTGTAATTAGTGAGCCCTGTGGGTGAGTTTCCGAGTCTGGGAGGTAAGTTATCGTATGAGGTGGGGGCGGGGGGCATTGTGTTAACCGTGACAGCCATGGCCGAAAACAACTTCTATTCGTCTTCTTGGTTCTTTCGGTAAGTCACGTAGAATGGAAATAACAAAATAATACAAATAAAACATGATAAAATAATTCTCACGACGTTTCGGCCACAACGCAAGCAGCCGTCCTCAGGTGAAGAACAGGTCTGTCGGAAAGACAGCGTCATTCAGAGGTGAAGAACAGACCTGTTCAAGAACAGGTCTGAGGTGAAGAACAGACCTGTTCTTCACCTGAGGACGGCTGCTTGCGTTGTGGCCGAAACGTCGTGAGAATTATTTTAATGTTTTATTTTTATTATTTTATTATTTCCCTTCTACGTGACTTTACCGAAAGAACCAAGAAGATGAATCGTTGCAAGTCACGAAAGCTTTAAATCGAAATTTAACTTTTATTCGTGTTCTATTTGAGCTGCGTGTTGATGATGCCGTGATGCTGCTGCTGGGGCAGGAGTTGAGCGGCGGCGTGGGGCTGGAACCTGGAACTGCTCGATGGCCTTGAGGGGGTCCGTGCAGTTGGTGAGAGTCTCCCTGAGGTCCTCTCCGCCAGCCACTCCAAGCTTCTCCAGACCCGAGGTGGCCATGGCTCCCGCCTCCTTCTCGGGTCGACACACACACACACACGCACGTGGGAAAGGTGGAGACACACGGGGAGAGACACACAGGGAGACGGGGAGACACACGGGGGAGACGTGGAGACACACGGGGAGACACACGGGGAGACGTGGAGACACACGGGGGAGACGTGGAGACACACGGGGGAGACACACGGGGAGACGTGGAGACACACGGGGAGAGGTATGGAGACACACGTGGGAGACGTGGAGACACACGGGGAGATATATCGAGAGACGAAGAGATAGGGTAACACGAAGGGTGAGAGATTTGAAGACGAGGAGACACAGGTGAGAGACACACGGAGACACACAGAGAGAGACACGGAGACACAGAGAGAGACACGGAGACACACAGAGACACACAGAGAGAGACACGGAGACACAGAGAGAGACACAGAGAGAGACACGGAGACACACACAGAGAGACACGGAGACACACAGAGAGAACCACGGAGACACACAGAGATACGGAGACACAGAGAGAGACACGGAGAGACACACAGAGAGACACGGAGACACACAGAGAGACACGGAGACACACAGAGAGACACGGAGACACACAGAGACACGGAGACACAGAGAGAGACACGGAGAGACACACAGAGAGACACGGAGAGACACACAGAGAGACACGGAGACACACAGAGAGACACGGAGACACACAGAGAGAGACACACAGAGAGAGACACGGAGACACACATAGATACAGAGACACAGAGAGAGACACGGAGAGACACACAGAGAGAGACACGGAGAGACACGGAGAGAGACACGGAGACACAGAGAGACACAGAGAGACACAGAGAGACACACAGAGAGACACGGGGACACACAGAGACACGGAGAGAGACACAGAGACACACAGAGACACTGTCCCTAACCTCAAAAGGCCGCGCTTCTAACTCCTTGCGCCGTGCAGCGCTACCGGCAGATTGAAGAAAACGCTCGGAAGAGTCTTCCAGAAGACGCCTGCCATGCCCAAATGAACAACCGGAAGATATCTTCCGGAAGATGTATTTGAGTTGCGTTGGTGAACATCTTCCGGAATAAATCTTCCAGAAGATACGTTCGAGTAGAGTTAACGAAAAAAACTGAATGCATCTTCCGGAAGATATATTCCGGAAGATGTATTCGAGTCGAGTTAACGAACAACCAGAAGGCATCTTCCGGAAGATATATTCCGGAAGATGTATTCGAGTAAAGTTAACGAACGACCAGAAGACATCTTCCGGAAGACATATTCCGGAAGATGTATCGAGTAGAGTTAACGAACGACCAGAAGACATCTTCCGGAAGAAGGTACGGAAACTGAATGAAATTCCTTGCATTGTTCGGTGTCGTTACTCTCCCCACGCTCCCCGCTGTCAAACAAACCCGCATTGACCCGCGAGGTGAAGTAGGGTCACTAGCAAACCCCCCCACGCCACTCACGGTGTGGCGTGTGGAGAAGGCCGTACGTGTGTGTGCCCGTCAGCGGCTCGTGGAGTTTGGTCAACGTTTCGATTTAAAGCTTTCGTGACTGCAGGGATTCATCTTCTTGGTTCTTTCGGTAAAGGCACGTAGAATGGAAGTAATAAAATAATTAAAATAATAAAACATAATAAAATAATTTATTATGTTTTATTTTTATTATAAAAATAAGAATTTTATTATAAAAATAAAATAATAAAACAATAAAATAATTGTATTATGTTTTATTTTATTATTAAAATAATAAAACATAATAAAAAATAATTTTATTATGTTTTATATTATTATCAAAATAATAAAACATAATAAAATAATTGTATTATGTTTTATTTTTATTATTTTATTACTTCCCTTCTACGTGACTTTACCGAAAGAACCAAGAAGATTTGGTCAAAGTGTTATCTTCTTCACTTAATGTGTCACTTTATTTCAATAAAACGATTATCTGTATTAATTAAAGATTTGAAGCTTTCGTGACTGCAAGGATTCATACTCTTATGTTTTTTCGGTAAAGTCACGTAGGTAAAAAAATTAAATTAAAATTAATAAAAAGGAATAATAGAGATAAAATAAAATAATAAATCACAAAATCTAATGATTTCTTATTTTATTTTATCTCTATTATTCCTTTTATTACTTTTATTTTTACCTACGTGACTTTACCGAAAAAACAAGAGTATGATTATCTGTATAACGTTTCTAACCAATGTCGCCGTGAATATTTTTTTTGTCCAAATCAAGCACAAGCGCAAATAGACATATAGCACATGCAGACGGCCCGTTGCCCGAAACGTCGCTTGTCATATACTTTTTCCCCTTTAAGGCCACAGTGTTCTTGAGGAATGTGCCGAGGGTTTTTTAAAATGTTGTTATCTTGGGCATTTGGCAATTATTCTGCCAGGCTTGTGGCTGGAGTTCTACCAACGGGAGACAATTTAAATTCACCTGTATGGGATAGGGGGCTGTCCATAAATGACGTCACGCGATTTTGGACGATTTTTTACCCCCCCCTCGTCACACGGCGTCACAAAAAGTCAGACCCCCCCCCTCAAATATGACGTCACAAAGCTCTGCCCCCCCCCCCCCAAACCATATTTCTATTTCGAAAATAAAACATGCTTTAAATCGCTTTCAACTATTGTCATTGTAGTGCGTATTTAATGTGGCGCTGCACTCTGATGTTGTAGGAGTGTTGTTATAACAATTATTGTTGTTATAACAATTCTGGTTTATTTAAAGTTGCGCATTTTGATGTGACGTCACATTTCTCACCCCCCCCCCCCCCTCGTCACACATCGTCACAAATGTCTGACCCCCCCCCCCCTCTCCCCGTAGGTGCGTGACGTCATTTATGGACGCGTGGTTTTTTTTTCCGTATTATCCGGGTAGGGTCCGGTTTCCTGCCCCATATAAGCACTCGTTTAAATTGCGCCGGTAACGTCTGAATATTGTAAAGAGCAGAGGTTCTCAAATGGGGCTACGCGGATTCCTGGAAGTACGTGGCAGTGTTCCAGGAGGGGTACGTGATGTGATCTATAAACGTGTGAAATGATATCATCCGTGAGAGTCATTGGCGAATAATCGTGTACGAATCTACCAACAAAGTAACTAGGGTTGAATTCAAGTTCATTTATTTGGTATAGCCCTGTGAGCCATTCGGCTCTTGAATCGGGTGCAACCGCAACAAACAAAAAACAAAAACATGAACAAGAAAACATCTTAAAGGGAATATGTGACTATGTGCAAACAGAAAATCCAATAAAAGACAGCAAAATATTGCAGAAAAAGCACCGTATATCAACGCTGTGTGCAAAAATCCCAGTGGGATGCAAGTCAAGCAACAACAATCACAACACAACTTAGATTAAGGCCATCAGTCTAACTCCGTACTACAATAAACAAACATGGCCAAACCAAAAAACGTATCTAAAATCACCAAAATAAAGCCATAAAAGCAATGAAACAGTGATCATAGGAACTGTGACCGAATTTTCACAATAAACGACATAAACAACATGTACCACCAGACCCTGCAGCAATAGCTGGCTGCATGAGTCACTCCACAACAGCAGGAGCATCAGTCGGAGTATCAACATTTTTCAATGCACCTTTAAGATCAGCACACTAAATCAAAACACAGGTCATACTTTGCAGCGATCATCCGGAGCGAAACATTGTCTTTTAGGCCACTGAATTTTCAGTGGCAGCTAGGGGTGTACAACTCCTCTAGAGCAGTTTTGAGTGAAGATCTCATAGGTAGTGATCTCAAATTTAAATCCATATGGTCACCTATAAGGATATCAAATACCTTTCTAAACTCATTGATCGTAAAATTTTGATTTAAAGCTTTCGTGACTGCAGGGATTCATATTCTTGGTTCTTTCGGTAAAGTCACGTAGAAGGGAAATAATAAAATAATAAAAATATAAAACAATACAAATTCTCACGACGTTTCGACTGCAACACAAGTTATCGTCATCAGGTGTGAAATTCACAGCAAGAAAATTTGAAAAACCGCCACTTTTTTCAAATTTTCTTGCTGTGGATTTCACACCTGATGATGATGATTGCTTGTGTTGCATTCGAAACGTCGTGAGAATTTATATATTTTTATTATTTTATTATTTCCGTTCTACGTGACTTTACCGAGAGAACCACTGATATCATTGATCGTACACAATGTGGTGTACGAGAGTAAAACCAGCGAGTGCAAACAAATTACGTGTCCCATGCAGAACGTCCGTTGAATTTTTTATTTATTCGCTTGCAGTTACTAGCAGTTAGTTACCTCACAAACTGGATCATTGGTAAAAAAAAATACATATTGATGTTCATTATGAATACTTTTTTTCTCTCAAAACCATGTTGGGTCAGGCAAGTGGTTTTACTGGTAGGAACCTCCTGGTTACACCAGCCTACAGGGGATTATTGTGTCCGTCCGTCGTGCATGGAGGGGCTGGGTGGGGAGGGGCTTGAGGGGCTGGGTGGAGAGGGTGGGGCTGGGTGGGGGGTGGGAGGGGTGGAGCTGGGTCGGGAGGGGCTGGTCACCCCGTGGTGCCCTTATAAAACTCAACGTTTAACCTACTCACGCCGGCTTGTGCCCGCCCTCACAGTCGGGCATATTTGCGGAATACACCACGCCGCCGTTGACGCTGGCCATTGACCGAGCAACCCAACGTTCCTACCAGCTCCCTCCGCAGGAATGTGTACTCGGTTGTAACAACATTCAACAAGGTTGGCTACAGTAGCCCAAAACAAAAGGTTGAGAACCACTGATATAGAGGCCCGCAGAGCTCGGGGGAGAATTTGGCTCAAGCTGACCGCCTTGGCTGCTGTTCGAATACATCAGGGCTGCGGAACCTTTTTCTGCCATTTGTATATTTATATAACATCATTCGCGGGCCATACAAAATTATCAACTTAAAAATTAGCCCGTTATTTTTGGTCAAACATTTAATTAACTCACCCCTAATGCGATGGCTGGAACTGCTTCTCTTTGGCGAGGCGCGTGATGTTAGCTGGTATTGATGATGTTGCTACTCGCAACTGCTTTTCCAGGTTTGCTCCTAGATTTATTGAATTTAGAGTCGCCGCCTGCGGTTGCCTTGGCAGGGCCACACCAAATGATTTCGCGGGCCTTGTACGGCCCCGCGTGCCGGACGTTCCCCACCCCTGGTCTACATGAATCAGGAGGCGAGGCGACCTTCCCGTCAAGCCAACAGGAGACGTGATGCCCTCATTCCTACATCAGTGGGGGCGATGGAGGACGGGGGCAATCACGGCCGTGGTGGCGGCTCTCACATTGCAGCCTGTGGGCCAGAGGTCGCAACCGGGTACCCAATACCCGTACCCTACCCGATACCCGGCTACCCGTACCCGGCCAGGTACGGGTACGGGTACCCGTTTGCGACCCTGATGCGGCCGGGTACGGGTACGAGTAGGCCCGTGAGTCACTGGTGAGTAACCGTTTGTCACTCATTTCGGGTAGGGTACGGGTACCCATTTGCGACCCTGGTGCGGCCGGGTACGGGTAAGGAATCAAAACCCGTTTGCGACCTCTGCTGTGGGCTAACCTTGACCCGAACTCCAACACAAAGACGAACTCTTCTAGAGACGTAAAAACATTAACCCCTGCCACTGTAAACATTGAGACAATGGGTGTCACATTGAGACAATGGGTATCACATTGAGACAATGGGTGTCACATTGAGACAATGGGTCTCACATTGAGACAATGGGTGTCACATTGAGACAATGGGTGTCACATTGAGACAATGGGTGTCACAGTGACACAATGGGTGTCACATTGAGACAATGGGTGTCACATTGGCACAATGGGTGTCATATTGAGAGAATGGGGTGTCACATTGACACTATGGGTGTCACATTGAGACAATGGGTGTCACATTGAGACAATGGGTGTCACATTGAGACAATGGGTGTCACATTGAGACAATGGGTGTCACATTGAGACAATGGGTGTCACATTGACACAATGGGTGTCACATTGAGACAATGGGTGTCACATTGAGACAATGGGTGTCACATTGAGACAATGGGTGTCACATTGACACAATGGGTGTCACATTGAGACAATGGGTGTCACATTGACACAATGGGTGTCACATTGAGACAATGGGTGTCACATTGAGACAATGGGTGTCACATTGAGACAATGGGTGTCACATTGAGACAATGGGTGTCACATTGAGACAATGGGTGTCACATTGACACAGTGAGTGTCACATTGAGACAATGGGTGTCACATTGAGACAATGGGTGTCACATTGAGACAATGGAGTGTCACATTAAGACAATGGGTGTCACATTGACACAATGGGTGTCACATTGAAGTTCGAAAAGCAGAACCATAGTTCTGATTGTAAAAAGGAGAGGGTGGAGATGGGGCGAAACGGAGAGAGATGGGTGAGAGGGGAGGTGGGAAATGGATAGAGCCGAGAGATGGGAAGATGGAGATAGCGGAGATAGTGAGAGAGGTGAGAGAGATGACAAGGTGAGAGAGATGACAACAATTCGACGAAGAGAGAGAGGAGATCGAGGAAGTTGAGAGAGTTGGCAGATGGAGAGGTGGAGAAAGAGGAGGAATTAAGAGAGGAAAGATTGGGGAGGAGAAACAGGGAGACGGGGGGGGGATGGAGAGAGGGGAGTGAAAGGAGATAGGGGAGAGAGAGAGAGAGCGGGTGTAGAGAAAGGGGAGATGGGGGGGGAGAGAGAGTGGACATGGAGAGAGAGAGAGGGAATATATAGAGAAGGAGGAGGAGAGTGAGGGGGTGATGTGAATGTTGTGAGATTTCAGCGCGGGTCGCCGCGACATGGATCTGCGGGACTGAAGCTCGGAGCAGGGAGAGAGAAGAAGAGGTGACAGCGAGGGGGAGAGCAGAAAGAAAAAGCGAAGGAGGGAGGGAGGCAGTGAGAAGGAATCAGCGGGGGGTGGGTAAGGGAGGAGACAGAGACGGGAGGGGAGACCGGGGGAGAGAGCGAGAGACGGGGCGAGGAGGAGGAGGAGAGAGCGAGAGACAGCGGGAGGAGAGACAGCGGGTTACAGGCTGGGACAGGACAGCCGGTGAGACACAGGGAGACAGGTGGGGGAGACAGGGGGACAAGGAGACGCGAGATGATGATGCTGCTGCTGCTCGCTCCCAGTAGCAGCAGCCGTCGTCTCGTTCTGCTGCTCCATGGATGTCGCGCTCACCCCCCTCCTCTCTGACAAGCAGCGAGCAGCGAGGGGGAGACGAGGCCGACATGATCTCCGACTACCAGGTACATGCCGTGCCGGGGGGGGATGCGGGTGGATACGGGGGATACCCCGGGGTTAGCGGGCAGAGCCGCGGCGTTTGGGATGCTCGTGCCCTCACCCCCCCCCCCGCCCGGTCATCTCGACAAGGCTCGTGTTTTGTGTGGCCGTCAGTACGGATTGTATCTGGGAGATGGGGTTGTGTGTGTGTGATGGGTGGTGTGTGTGATGGGTGGTGTGTGTGATGGGTGGTGTGTGTGATGGGTGGTTTGTGTGTGTGTGATGGGTGGGAGGGGTGTGTGTGTGTGTGATGGGTGGGAGGTGTGTGTGTGATAGATGGGAGGTATGTGTGTGATGGGAGGTGTGTGTGTGATGGGTGGTGTGTGTGATGGGTGGTGTGTGTGATGGGTGGGAGGTGTGTGTGTGTGATGGGAGGTGTGTGATGGGAGGTGTGTGTGATGGGAGGTGTGTGTGTGTGATGGGAGGTGTGTGTGTGATGGGTGGGTGGTGTGTGTGTGTGATGGGAGGTGTATGATGGGTGGTGTGTGTGTGATGGGTGGTGTGTGTGATGGGTGGGGTGTGTGATGGGTGGTGTGTGTGATGGGTGGTGTGTGTGAGTGTGATGGGTGGTGTGTGTGATGGGAGGTGTGTGATGGGTGGTGTGTGTGATGGGTGGTGTGTGTGTGTGTTGGGTGGCGTGTGATGGGTGGTGTGTGTGTGATGGGTGAATTGTGTGTGTGTGATGGGAGGGAGGTGTGTGATAGATGGGAGGTGTGTGATGGGTGGTATGTGGGTTTGTGATGGATGGGAGGTGTGTGTGTGTGTGATGGGTGGTGTGTGTGATGGGAGGTGTGTGATGGGTGGTGTGTGTGTGATGGGTGGGTGGTGTGTGTGTGTGTGTGATGGGAGGTGTGTGTGTGTGTGTGATGGGTGGTGTGTGTGATGGGTGGTGTGTGTGATGGGTGGGAGGTGTGTGTGTGATGGGTGCGAGCTGTGTGTGTGTGTGATGGGAGGTGTGTGTGTGATGGGTGGGAGGTGTGTGTGTGTGATGGGTGGGAGGTGTGTGTGTGTGATGGGTGGGGTGTGTGTGTGTGTGATGGGAGGTGTGTGTGTGATGGGTGGGAGGTGTGTGTGTGTGATGGGTGGGGTTTGTGTATGTGTGATGGGAGGTGTGTGTGTGATGGGTGGTGTGTGTGTGTGTGATGGGAGGTGTGTGTGTGTGATGGGTGGTGTGTGTGATGGGTGGGAGGTGTGTGTGTGTG
Source organism: Lethenteron reissneri (assembly GCF_015708825.2). Taxonomy (NCBI): domain Eukaryota; kingdom Metazoa; phylum Chordata; class Hyperoartia; order Petromyzontiformes; family Petromyzontidae; genus Lethenteron; species Lethenteron reissneri. The sequence goes on along the minus strand of NC_083826.1, from coordinate 4,140,500 downwards.
TGATGGGAGGTGTGTGTGTGTGATGGGTGGTGTGTGTGATGGGTGGGAGGTGTGTTGTGTGTGTGTGGGGAGCGGTAGTATAGCGGTTAGTGCGCTGCGCTACGAACTTGGCGACCCGGGTTCAATTCCCGCTCACCGCCAACATCAGTGACGATTATCTAAACCGGTCCTGGGCCTCCTCTAGGTCGACTCGGCCTAAAATGAGACAAATGTGGCCGGGCGTGGTGTTGGCCACCCATCGCCTCGTTTGCAGTGCCGGCCTTTATAGGTGCTCGCTAGCAGCACTTGCCCCTACAGTCCGTTAAGGCTATACGATGGGAGGTGTGTGTGTGATGGATGGGAGGTGTGTGTGTGATAGGTGGGAGGCGTGTGTGTGATGGGTGGTAGGTGTGTGTGTGATAGGTGTGTGTGTGTGATGGATGGGAGGTGTGTGTGTGATAGGTGGGAGGTGTGTGTGTGGTGGATGGGAGGTGTGTGTGTGACAGGTGGGAGGTGTGTGTGTGTGATGGATGGTGTGTGTGTGTGATGGATGGCGTGTGTGTGTGTGATGGATGGGAGGTGTGTGTGATGGATGGGAGGTGTGTGTGTGTGTGTGAGACCGGTGGGAGGTGTGTGTGTGATGGATGGGAGGTGTGTGTGTGTGTGTGTGAGACCGGTGGGAGGTGTGTGTGTGTGAGACCGGTGGGAGGTGTAGGTGTGTGTGTGTGTGAGACCGGTGGGAGATGTGTGTGTGATAGATGGGAGATGTGTGTGTGGGAGGTGTGTGTGTGATGAGTGGTAGGTGTGTGTGTGATGGGTGGTAGGTGTGTGTGTGTAAGGGGAGCTGCGTGAGGGTGTGTGTGTGTGTGTTGGTGAAGGTGTGGGTGCAGGGGCGGTGTTTTTCTACGGGGCAGCAATCACGCAGTGGTTCGCGTATTCCCCTCCAAGCCCGGCCACCCGAGTTCGAACCGGTCCTGAGCCTCCCCGAGGTCGACTCAGCCTTAAATGAGTACCTGCTGCGGTGTGTAAACATCAGCATTGGAGAGACAAAGGGGGCCGGGCGTGGGGCTGGTTACCCACTCCCTCGTGTGCCCTGTCGTCCTTCATAGGTGCTCGCTAACAGCACCTGCCCCAACAGGCTGTAAGAGCTCGCGAGCTTTGTCTTTGTGGTGTGCGTTAATAGCCTCGTGATGATGACGGAAGTCTGCGTGATGCTAGTGTGTAAATTCTCGTGTGTGTGTGCGTGGTGCGTGCGCGTGTGTGTGTGTGATGGTGGTGCGTGAGTGTGTGTGTGTGTGATGGTGGTGCGTGCGCGTGTGTGTGTGTGATGGTGGTGCGTGTGTGTGTGATGGTGGTGCATGAGTGTGTGTGTGTGATGGTGGTGCGTGAGTGTGTGTGTGTGATGGTGGTGCGTGCGTGTGTGTGTGTGATGGTGGTGCGTGAGTGTGTGTGTGATGGTGGTGCGTGTGTGTGTGTGTGATGGTGGGGCGTGAGTGTGTGTGTATGATGGTGGTGTGTGAGTGTGTGTGTGTGATGGTGGTGCGTGAGTGTGTGTGTGTTGGTGGTGCGTGAGTGTGTGTGATGGTGGTGCGTGAGTGTGTGTGTGATGGTGGTGCGTGCGTGTGTGTGTGTGATGGTGGTGCGTGAGTGTGTGTGTGATGGTGGTGCGTGCGTGTGTGATGGTGGTGCGTGAGTGTGTGTGATGGTGGTGCGTGCGTGTGTGTGTATGATGCTGGTGCGTGTGTGTGATGGTGGTGGTGAGTGTGTGTGTGTGATGGTGGTGCGTGCGTGTGTGTGTATGTGTGTGATGGTGGTGCGCGAGTGCGTGTGTGTGATGGTGGTGCGTGCGTGTGTGTGTATGTGTGTGATGGTGGTGCGCGAGTGCGTGTGTGTGATGGTGGTGCGTGCGTGTGTGTGTGTGATGGTGGTGCGTGAGTGTGTGTGTGTGATGGTGGTGCGTAAGTGTGTGTGTGTTGGTGGTGCGTGTGTGTGTGATGGTGGTGCGTGAGTGTGTGTGTGTGATGGTGGTGCATGAGTGTGTGTGTGTGATGGTGGTGAGTGAGTGTGTGTGTGTGATGGTGGTGCGTACGTGTGTGTGTGTGATGGTGGTGCATGAGTGTGTGTGTGTGTGATGGTGGTGCGTGAGTGTGTGTGTGATGGTGGTGCGTGTGTGTGATGGTGGTGCGTGAGTGTGTGTGTGATGGTGGTTCGTGAGTGTGTGTGTGATGGTGGTGCGTGTGTGTGTGATGGTGGTGCGCGTGTGTGTGTGTGTGATGGTGGTGCGTGAGTGTGTGTGAATATTAGTGTGACGAACATGGTATAGTGGGAAGATGGTGGTACTTAGTAATGGTGTGTGATGATTGAATTCGATTAGTGTGATGATGATGGTGGTGTGTGCGTGATGGCAGCGTCTGTGTGGGTGTGACTTGTCTTGGCGTGTTCTCTTCCACTGATTTGCATGATGAGCTGGTAAACACACAGAGCCCAGGGAGTGTGTTGGGTTGTGTAGCGAGGTCAGTGTGTGTTGTGTTGTAAGGGTTGTGTGCCCTGGTGTGTGTTGTGTTGTATGGGTTGTGTACCCTGGTGAGTGTGTGTTGTATGGGTTGTGTAGTCTGGTGTGTGTGTGTTGTGTTGTATGGGTTGTGTACCCTGGTGTGTGTTGTGTTGTAAGGGTTGTGTACCCTGGTGTGTGTTGTGTTGTAAGGGTTGTGTGCCCTGGTGTGTGTTGTGTTGTATGGGTTGTGTAGCGAGGTCAGTGTGTGTTGTGTTGTATGGGTTGTGTACCCTGGTGTGTGTTGTATGGGTTGTGTAGTCCGGTGTGTGTTGTGTTGTATGGGTTGTGTACCCTGGTGAGTGTGTGTTGTATGGGTTGTGTGCCCTGGTGTGTGTTGTGTTGTATGGGTTGTGTGCCCTGGTGTGTGTTGTGTTGTATGGGTTGTGTACCCTGGTGAGTGTGTGTTGGATGGGCTGTGTGCCCTGGTGTGTGTTGTGTTGTATGGGTTGTGTACCCTGGTGAGTGTGTGTTGTGTTGTATGTGTTGTGTAGCCTGGTGAGTGTGTGTTGTGTTGTATGGGTTGTGTAGTCTGGTGAGTGTGTGTTGTGTTGTATGGGTTGTGTAGCCTGGTGAGTGTGTGTTGTGTTGTATGGGTTGTGTAGCCTGGTGAGTGTGTGTTGTGTTGTATGGGTTGTGTAGTCTGGTGAGTGTGTGTTGTGTTGTATGGGTTGTGTAGCCTGGTGAGTGTGTGTTGTGTTGTATGGGTTGTGTAGCCTGGTGAGTGTGTGTTGTGTTGTATGGGTTGTGTAGCCTGGTGAGTGTGTGTTGTGTTGTATGGGTTGTGTAGCCTGGTGAGTGTGTGTTGTGTTGTATGGGTTGTGTAGCCTGGTGAGTGTGTGTTGTGTTGTATGGGTTGTGTAGCCTGGTGAGTGTGTGTTGTATGGGTTGTATAGTCTGGTGAGTGTGTGTTGTGTTGTATGGGTTGTGTAGCCTGGTGAGTGTGTGTTGTGTTGTATGGGTTGTGTAGCCTGGTGAGTGTGTGTTGTGTTGTATGGGTTGTGTACCCTGGTGAGTGTGTGTTGTGTTGTATGGGTTGTGTAGCCTGGTGAGTGTGTGTTGTGTTGTATGGGTTGTGTAGCCTGGTGAGTGTGTGTTGTGTTGTATGGGTTGTGTAGCCTGGTGAGTGTGTGTTGTGTTGTATGGGTTGTATAGTCTGGTGAGTGTGTGTTGTGTTGTATGGGTTGTGTACCCTGGTGATGGGGCCGTGTGTTTGAGATAGATGAAAGCAGCACCATTCTAAGTGGAGATCAATTTTTGTTTAAATCAATCATGTACCTGGGTTATAAAGGCAACCTTAATAAAGGCGACCTTAATAGCCCTCAGCCCCAACTGTTCGAATGTCCATATGGGTGTCATCGTGATAGTGAGAGTAGTGAGTTTATGTCTGCCTATGTACGTACCATGGGTCCGTATGTAAGCGTGAGAGTGAGTGCAGTGGTGAGCGCACTAACGTTGCAAACCAAGTGTGGCCAGGATTCAATTCCTGCTTTCCCCAGCACCAGCGTCGAATATCTGACCTTGTCCTGGGACTCCCCTAGGTCGACTCAGCCTTGAATGAGAACCTGGAGCAGTGTGTGAACATCAGCGGTTGGGGAGATAAAGGTGGACGGGTGGAGTCCTTGTCACACCAACCCCCCTCGCTGAACAGCACTTGACCCAACAACCTGTCTGGGTTACACGGGGAAGCTTTGTCTCTGTAGGAGGGCCATCTCAAAAGTTCTGTCACCCACAATATGTAGATGTCAGTTAAAACATTTAAAGAAATGTACTGCATTGAGACGAAACATAATTGATAATTGTTCAAAAATTACACCTGTAACCTTTAAAAATGAAGTCCTACATTTATTTGAAAGTATAAATCGTGCCTGCATTAATTTTCATAATGGAAGTCAGTCTGAACATTTGTTAAATAAACCAGAAATAACCCTGTGTGATCTAATAAAATACATATAACCTCCCTGCGTACTGACTTTTGGGCTACCCTGTTATAGGGTTGCCACCTCTTGAGTGGGACGTATCATGGCAAGAAGGAAGCTATCTCTGATCAGCACAGGAGTGGAGAGCTACATGGGAATTCCTTTATCTTCAGCAGTTGTCATTGCCATTGTCATGCGACGGACACACACCGGGACGTGTAATGTCCCGGCACGACGGACAGATTTCCCTGCCACGGCAACTGCAGTATTCTCCGAATTATAAGACGCACCAGAAAGTAAGAAAAAACACACAAAAAACCTTGTGCCCGGTATCAGAATATGAATTTCAGTTGCACTGACAAAGATCCCCCCTTTTCGCCTTGACAGGCTTTTGGGGTAAGTGCTGTTCGTGAGTAGCTATGAGGGCCGGCAAATAGATGCACACACGCGCAAACACAGGGGTATGAGACGCACCCCCCAACCACTGCTTTTATATACAGGAGTTGAGGAGGTGTGCGGGGATGTGTGGGGGGGGGGGGGGGGGCACAAATACGCTGCGTCTTCTAACCCGGAGATTAGGGGATCTCTCAGCGACGACGGTCCTGGGGAAAACCAGGACGGCCTGGACAGGGTGAGCGGAGTGCCGATCTTTGTCCCGCCGCTCGATGCGAAACCCCGCTCCGCCCGGCCGTGTTCATCCCAGACACGCGCGCCACGTGGTCCCTGCTTCCACGTGGCGCTTCTCGAGTGGACTGACAGATCTCACAGGAGAGCAGCCGGCCTCGTCCAACAAGAGAGGACGATGTTGCATGGAACAAAACCTGCGGGGACGGGTGGCAGCGCCGCCCCTGTCACCTTCCGGCAGGTGTAAGGTCGTCGATGGGTGACACGACGGCGCGACACGGCGCGTGTTGGTCCACTTGTCTGGTAGAGCTCCGGTAGAGATCGCGTTTCGCACTCTGCTATTGAAATAACGAAATCAAATACCTACGGCAGGGGATGGGGGGTGGGGGACCCGCGGCCCGTAGGCCGGACGTGAGCCGCTACTTTGTTTCGTGTGTGTCCGCACCAGGCCTGCCGCGTCGGGGCGGCACGCAAACTATGTTTGTCCAACGTCACCCTCAGTCAGCCCACACTATGGACCATATAGAGAATCCACCGTGACCTGCACTCCTTCATCGGAGGAGGAGGAACAGAACAACGGCACGAACTCTCCCTGAGCTGAAGTAACAAACCTCCACATTCGGCCTCTATTGCAGTTCTGAAAATGCAAAAATATCCGTTTGGCCGTCCTGCGACGAACATTGCTCTCGCGTGTGTGGACCAGAAATCACTTGAAGGAGGGATCTCAGCAGTAGCTCTGTGACACCTGCTTCCGCGGGCCGCTCTCGAACGCGAAGGGGTCACACTGCTCTACGAGATTTCTGAATCGATTCTTCATCACGTGGAATGAGAATGAAGGAAATCAAACTCACGTGTATAGCATGCGCCTGCTGCTGTGCTACGGGCCTGCTCACGGCCAGTGACGATTATCTGAACTGGTCCTGAGCCTCCCCTAGGTCGACTCAGCCTAACATGAGTTTATCTGGTGCGGTGTGTAAACATCGCCACGAGGGAGACAAAGGCGGCCGGACGTGGGTCTGGCTTTCACTTGCCCCAAACGCCTGTAAAGGCCCCGTGTGTGTTGGTGGCATGTGCTGGCGCAGGGGCTGTGCGGCGTGCCCCGTGAGTGGGGAGCTGGTCGGTAGGCTTGTGTGCCACTAGCGGGGGGCTGTTGGCCACTGCTGTGCGCGCGTGAATGTTTACACGGGGCCAGAGGACATATTCACCGCTTGAAATAGCTTCCATATAGTGTTACACGCAGAGATGGCACAGTACGCCATACACACAGTACACCGTACAGACACCGTTATACTATACACACACACACACCAAGATAAGTGTTATACCATACGTGTTGCACCAAAGATGAAGGTCCCCCGTATAGCCGAAACACATTTTTGGGGCAAGTGTTGTGAGCGAAAAGCGTCCGGTATGGCGAATGGCACCAATAAAAGCCGGCACGGCGCACGAGGAGGTGGGTGGCAATCACCACGCCCGGCCGCCTTTGTCTCCCTCGTGGCAATATTTACACACCGCACCAGTTACTCATTCGAGGCCGAGTCGACCTAGGGGAGGCCCTGGGCCGGTTCAGGTAATCGCCACCGATGTTGGTCGTGAGCAGGATTCGAACTCGGGTCACCGGGTTCGTAGCGCAGCGCGCTAACCACTACACTGCCTATCCGGTACCATACACACAGTGACACGCGTTATACACATTACACCGAGGCCGTACTTATAATATATATTTGGGGGGAACACATCCCCCCCAAATATTCAAATATGCTCAAAATGTCCCCCCCCCCATTATATTGCTATAAAATAGATTTCTGTTTATATGATTGTGGTTATGGTTGTACTTTATTAATCCCTAATCTGTTGCCATTACATACAATGAAGCAAGAAAAGGTAAAAAAAAATATAAAACAGAGCAATGTAATACCATACACTATTAGACATTATTGTTAATATAAAATAAAAAAAGTCCATCCTATGTGTTAGTGAATTTTTTTATATTTTCGGCAGGAAATGGCAGAAACTTCTTTTTCAAATTTAGATTTTTTTTTCTGGGGGGGGGACCCCAGACCCCCTAGAAGATTTGGTCCCCCCCAATGTTGACTCTATGGCTACGGCCTTGAACTACACACACAGGTATATGTTATACGCCATGTACAGCGAGACACATCTTAAATAACTGACCCACGTGTTTTCTAGTTATGTCCCCCCAGGCCCCAACCAGTGATTGGTATTGTATTGATAGGGAAGTAATACAATAATAAAAATAAAACATAATAAAATAATTCTCACGACGTTTCGGCCACAACGCAAGCAGCCGTCCTCAGGTGAAGAACATGTCTGTCTGCGTTGTGGCCGAAACGTCGTGAGAATTATTTTATTATGTTTTATTTTTATTTTTTTAATTATTTTATTACTTCCCTTCTACGTGACTTTACCGAAAGAACCAAGATGAATCCCTGCAGTCACGAAAGCTTTAAATCGAAGTTGTATTGATAGTTACCCACAGAGGAAATAGGTTGAATCTCAATAATTTCTTATGTAGGGGGCTCCTATTTCAAGAGCTTGGAATTTCAGGACCACCCCGCCCCCCCCCCCCCCCCCCCCCGCTTTACCTGTGGGGGGTTCACTGTCCACCTCTGGCTGTTAGTGACTCATGCTGAATTTTGTTTGGGGGGAGCGGTGGCGCAACGGTTAGCGCGCTAAGCTACGAACCCGGCGACCCGCGTTCGATTCTCGCTCACGGCCACCATCAACACCAGTGACGATTTTCTGAACTGGTCCTAGGCCTCACCTAGGTCGACTCAGCCTTGAATGAGTACCTGGCGCGATGCGTAAAATCATCGCCACTGGGAAGACAAAGGCGGGCGGGTGTGGTGCTGGCCACCCACCCCCTGGTGCGCCGTACCGGCCTTCATAGCTGCTACTCGCTAACAGCACTTTCCCCAACAGTCTGTTAATGCTACACGGGGGATCTTTGTCTTTGCGTGTCGCAGCCCAGCGTGGTGCAGGACTGGGGTGAGGAGGTGGAGGATGGAGCCCTGTACAGCGTTACTCTGCGCAAGGTGCAGGTGCAGCCACTCGCCACGCACAAGGGAGCTCGCTGGCTCGGGGTGAGGGCACTCACCACACTCACCCACTACAGCACACACACCGCTCCATGCACACCATACCGTACTCACCACACACACCACACTCACCGCACTCACCACATCCGATTATCACTCACCAGACCGCACCATACACCACACGCACACCACACACACCGCACTCACCGTACTCACCACACACACCACACACATCACACTCACCGCACTCACCACACACACCACACACATCACACTCACCGCACTCACCACATCCGATTATCACTCACCAGAACGCACCATACGCCACACGCACACCACACACATCACACTCACCGTACTCACCGCACTCACCACACACACCACACACATCACACTCACCGCACTCAACACATCCGATTATCACTCACCAGACCACACCATACGCCACACACACACCGCACACACCGCACACACCGCACCACGCACACGACGCTCGCTAGACAACGACTCCGCCGCCCGCGTTGGCACGGCAGGTGGAGAATGGCGCGTGCGCCCCGGGCTCCGGCGGCACCGGCGGCACCGGCGCGGCACCGCCCCCGCCGCTGCCGCCCCCGCCGCCCCCGCCGTCCATCGTGGAGACGGTGCGCACGCGCACGCTGAAGGCCGGCACGCTCGAGCGGCTCGTGCGCAACCTCCTGGTGGCGTTCCGCGAGAACGACTCCACATACGCCACCGTCTTCCTCGCCACCTACCGCTCCTTCGCCACGCCCACGCAGGTGCTCGACCTGCTGCTCGACAGGTGAGGGGCGCCGGCGGTGCGGCACCGGCTGGCACACGGAGACTAAGAACCCCCCCCCCGCCCCCCAAACCCCCAACCGTGTAGCATTTAACAGACTGGTCGGCGCAAGCCGTGTTGGCGAGTGGCACCTACGAAGGCCGGTGCACGAGGGGGTGGGTGGCCAGCAACACCACGCCCGGTCGCCTTTGTCTCCCAAATGCTGATGTTCACACACTGCACCAGGTACTCATTTGAGTACACACCGCTCACCGCTGTACGGCGCTGTGTGATGCTGACCGTGCGGTGCTGTGCGGCGCTGTGTGATGCTGACCACGTGGTGCTGTGCAGTTCCTGTGCGGCGCTGACCGCGTGGTGCAGTGCTGTGGGGCGCTGACCACGTGGTGCTGCGTGCGTGCTGATGTGCGGTGCGGTGCAGGTACGGCAACCTGGAGGGCGAGGCGGCAGAGATCTCGCTGCGCGGCTTCACGGCGGAAGACAAGGCGGTGCTGCGCAGGTGAGCGCTCGGCAGGGGGACTCGGGTGGGACTCGGGCGGACGAGAGGGCGCGAGTCGGAGGCGTCGTCGTCGTGACGGTCAAACGCGGGCAGCGGCCGTGGGCGGGGCACGGTGGCCGGGGGTGGAGGCCAAGTCCGGAGCGGCGCGTCGGAGCTCTCCGCTGCCGTCGTGGCGGGGCCGTGAGAGACGGCGGCGGACCGCGGAGGCCTTGACCGTGGCCCACTGTGATTGTGATGGCGCTGATGGTGGTGATGGTGGTGATGATGGTGATGATGGTAGTGATGGTGGTGATGCTGATGATGGTGGTGATGTTGATGATGGTGATGCTGATGATGGTTGTGCTGATGGTGATGCTGATGGTGGTGACGCTGATGATGGTGGTGATGATGCTGATGATGGTGATGCTGATGGTGGTGATGCTGATGATGGCGATGCTGATCATGGTGATGCTGATGGTGGTGATGCTAATGATGGTGATGATGGTGGTGATGCTGATGGTGGTGATGCTGATGGTGGTGATGCTGATGATGGTGATGCTGATGGTGGTGACGCTGATGCTGGTGATGCTGATGGTGGTGATGCTGATAATGGTGATGCCGATGACGCCGATGATGCCGATGAGCTTGTCTGACCACCGAGTCGCCCGTCCACCGCCCGCGGTGACCGTGCCGTGCCGTGCCAGCTCCATCGCGTCCATCCTGGGCGCGTGGCTGGACCAGTACTCGGAGGACTTCCGCGAGCAGGGCCCCGAGTTCGGCGGACTGCGCCGGCTGCTGGAGTACCTGGCGAGGACTTTCCCCGGCTCCGACCTGGAGCGGAGGGCGCGAAACCTCATGCGGCACTTCAAGCAGCACCGCGGGGAGGCCGCCGACGGGCACAGTGCGTGTACTCACAGCGCGTACTCACCTTGCGTACTCACCTTGCGTACTCACTGTGTGTACTCACCGTGTGTACTCACAGCGCGTACTCACAGCACGCGTACTCATCGTGCGTACTCACTGTGTGTACTCACTGTGCGTACTCACAGCGTGTACTCACAGCGCGTACTCACAGCGCGTACTCACCGTGTGTACTCACCGTGTGTACTCACAGCACGCGTACTCACCATGTGTACTCACAGCGCGTACTCACAGCGTGTACTCACAGCGCGCGTACTCACCGTGCGTACTCACCCGTAAATGAGTACCTGGCGCGGTGCGTAAAGCCGGCCCGGGGGGGAGACGTCGGAGAGACAAAGGCGGCCGGCGCCGACAGCAAGAGGCTACACGGGGGGGGCACCTTTGCCTGTGTAGTGTTACACGCCCCAACGTCTGTGTGCGCGCAGGGCTGGCGCACACGTGGCACCCGGAGCGCGAGGGCCGCGGTGACTTCCTCTCCTTCCCCTCGGACCTCATCGCAGCGCAGCTCACGCTCATGGACGCGGTGCGGGGCCCACCTCCTCCACGCACCTCCACGCAACCCCCCCCCCCCTTGCACCCCGGCACTGTGTGTCGGTCCGTGTGTGTCTGTGTGTGTGGCAGTGTGTCTGTGTGTGTGGCAGTGTGTCTGTGTGTGTGGCAGTGTGTCTGTGTGTGTGGCAGTGTGTCTGTGTGTGTGGCAGTGTGTCCGTGTGTTTGTGTGTATGTGTGTGTGTGTCCGTGCGTTTGTGTGTCCACCCCTACTATGTGTGTCCGTATGTTTGTGTGTCCACCCCTACTATGTGTGTATGTGTGCGTGTGGCCGTCTGTGTGTCTGTGTGTGTGTGTCCGTGTGTCTGTGTGTGTGTCCGTGTGTCTGTGTGTGTGTCCATATGTTTGTGTGACCACCCCTACTATGTGCGTCTGTGTGCGGGTGGCCATCCGTGTGTCTGTGTGTGTGTGTCCGTGTGTCTGTGTGTGTGTCTGTGTGTGTCCATGTGTCTGTGTGTGTGTCTGTGTGTGTGTCTGTGTGTGTGTCCGTGTGTCTGTGTGTGTGTCTGTGTGTGTGTCTGTGTGTGTGTGTCCGTGTGTCTGTGTGTGTCCGTGTGTCTGTGTGTGTGTCTGTGTGTGTGTCCGTGTGTTTGTGTGTGTGTCTGTGCGTGTGTGTCCATGTGTCTGTGTGTGTGTCTGTGTGTGTGTCTGTGTGTGTCTGTGTGTGTGTCCGTATGTCTGTGTGTGTGTCCGTGTGCATCTACCAGTCATCTCAGCCAGACACCGAGACCTCCCCTTGTCAGCGAGCTTTCGACACTTCACGTGGCCTCAAAGCGCACCTAGCCTGGCACAGGCGCCGTGGTGACGTCACAGTCACTGAGTGGCGAATGGCGGGGTATTGGTATTGGTCCGTGTGTCTGTGTGTGTTTGTCTGTGTTTGTATCCGTGTGGTCTGTGTGTCCATGTGTCTGTGCGTGTTTGATCTTGATTTGAAGTTGTTGTGACTGCAGGGATCCATACTCTTTGGTTATTTCGGTCAAGTCACATAGGTAGAAAATAAAATAAATCACGACGTTTCGGGCGCAACACAAGCATCCGTCACCAGGTGGGACGACCACAGCAAGAAACAACTGAAGTGGGAAATTGTTTCTTGCTGTGGTTGTCCCACCTGATGACGGACGCTTGTGTTGCGCCCGAAACGTCGTGATTTATTTTATACCCACGTGACTTTACCGAAAGAACCAAAGAGTTTGTGTGTGTCCGTGTGTTTGTTTGTGTTCGTGTGCCCGTGTATCTGCGCGTCCGCCTCTACTCTGTGTCCGTCTGCGTGTGTGTCCGTTCATGTGTTCCGACGGCAGCGGGGAGAGGGGGGGGTGGGAAGAGACAAAGACGGCCGGGCGTGGCCACCCCACCCCCCTCCGCCGCTGCCGCTGCACGAACGCGCACGTTGCCCTCCAAATATCCCGTCAAGGCTATCCGCTCGGCAGCGGAGGAGGAGCGGTGTCATCGTCGTCGTCTGCGTCGTAACCCCCCGCGTCTCCGTGCTGTGCGCGCAGGAGCTGTTCAAGCGCGTGGTGCCCCACCACTGCCTGGGCTGCGTGTGGTCGCGGCGCGACCGCAAGGAGAACGCGCGTCTCGCGGGCACCGTGCGCGCCACCATCGCGCAGTTCAACGCCGTCGCCAACGCCGTCACCGTCACCGTGCTCGACCCCGCGCTCGCCAAACCCGCGCAGCGCGCGCGCCTCGTGCAGAAGTGGATCGACGTCGCCCAGGTGCGGGGGTGGGGGGGGCTGTAGCTGGGGGGGGGAGCTGTAGCTGGGGGGGTGGGAGCTGTAGCTGGGGGGGTGGGAGCTGTAGCTGTGGGGGGGGGGCTGTAGCTGTGGGGGGGGGGGAGCTGTAGCTGTGGGGGGGGGGCTGTAGCTGGGGGGGGGAAGCTGTAGCTGGGGGGGTGGGAGGTGTAGCTGGGGGGGTGGGAGCTGTAGCTGGGGGGGGGGGGGGAGCTGTAGCTGGGGGGGTGGGAGCTGTAGCTGGGGGGGGGGCTGTAGCTGTGGGGGGGGGGAAGCTGTAGCTGGGGGGGGGAGCTGTAGCTGTGGGGGGGGGGAGCTGTAGCTGGGGGGGTGGGAGGTGTAGCTGGGGGGGTGGGAGCTGTAGCTGGGGGGGGGGGAGCTGTAGCTGGGGGGGTGGGAGCTGTAGCTGGGGGGGGGGGGGCTGTAGCTGTGGGGGGGGGGAAGCTGTAGCTGGGGGGGGGAGCTGTAGCTGTGGGGGGGGGGAGCTGTAGCTGGGGGGGGGGGGAGCTGTAGCAGAGGGGGTCGCGGGGTACCCACGTGGAGACACACACGTGTAACCATGAGACACACACGTGTAACCATGAGACACACACACACACGTGTGTAACCACGTGTGTGCGTGTGTGTGTCTCCGTGCGTCTGCAGGAGTGCCGAATCCACAAGAACTTCTCGTCGCTCCGAGCGGTTCTCTCCGCGCTGCAGAGCAACGGCATCTACCGCCTCAAGCGCACGTGGGCCACCGTCCCCAGGCACGCACGCGCACGCACGCACGCACGCACGCGCACGCACGCGCACGCACGCACGCACGCGCACGCACGTGCACGCACGCACGCGCAGAAGCACAAAGACAAAGACCCCCCGTGTAGCCTGTAACAGACTAACACAGGGGTCGGGAACCTTTTTGACTGGGAGAGCCATAAAAGCCAAATATTTCTAAATATATTTCATTGAGAGCCATATAGTATTTTTAACGTATAATAAATTAAATATGTCTTACTTTTAATGCGACTTCTGGTGCTGCGTGGTTTTGCTGATGGCCTTGTAGTCTGGTTCGTACGTGGTGAGGTTGAGCTTCGTGCAGGCGTTGAGGCCCCGTGACCCGTGAAATTTATCTTGAAAACTAATTTCTGTTTACTTTAAAATGACACAGTATTATTAAGCAATATCACAAGTATTTAAAATCAGTTCCAAACTTATTTTATTTTTCAACTCAAAATTGTCTGGGAGCCATATGCCGTCACCAGAAGAGCCATATATGGCTCGCGAGCCATAGGTTCCCGACCGCTGGACTAACACGTAGCAGGCTTTCGCGACCAATATTATTCATAATCAACGTTTTTGGGTTTAGATCGAGTTATTTATAAATGTGTCGTAACCCTCCACCACCCGACACGGCCAATCAGTAAAAAAGTGTCACGTTGACAAAAGACAAATAGTTCACACTGCTTTAGCCCACCGGTGTGTTGAAGCGTGAAACCACAAAATTTACAATTTGAGTACGACGTTTCGCTCGGTGAGCTAAAGCAGTGAACTATTTGTCTTTTGTCAACGTGACACTTTTTTACTGATTGGCCGTGTCGGGTGGTGGAGGGTTACGACACATTTATAAATAACGCGATCTAAACCCAAAAACGTTGATTATGAACTGTAACAGACTGTTGGGGCAAGTGCTGTTAGCGAGCACCTATGAAGGCGGGCACGGCACACGAGGGGGTGGGTGGCCAGCAACCACGCCCGGACGGACGCCTTTGGGGGCTGTCCATAAATGACGTCACGCACCTATGGGGGGGGGGGGGGTGTCAGACATTTGTGACGATGTGTAACGAGGGAGGGGGGATTTGAGAAATGTGACGTCACATCAAAATGCGCAACTTTAAATAAATATAGAAAACACGTTCTACTTAATTAAATATACTTTTTTAAATAAATGTTTTCTCCTACAACATCAGAGTGCAGCGCCATATTAAATACGCACGACAATGACAATAGTTTAAGGCGATTTGAAGCATGTTTTATTTTGGGGGGGGCAGAGCTTTGTGACGTCATATTTGAGAGAGGGGTCTGACTTTTTGTAACGCCGTTTGACGAAGGGGGGGGGGGTCAAAAATCGTCCAAAATCGCGTGACGTCATTTATGGACGGCCCCTCGTGGCGATCTTTACTACACACCCCACCGGGTACTCATTTGAGGCCGAGTCGACCTAGGGGAGACTCAGGACCGGTCCAGATAATCGTCACCGGTGTTGGCCGTGAGCGGGAATCGAACTCGGGTCACTGGGTTCTAAGCGCAGCGTAGCGCTAACCGCTACCCCACCACTCTGTGTGTGCACAGAAGTACACACACACAGGTACACGCATACACACGTACGTACACACGGATGCACATACACTCACACGCACGTACACACACACGCACCTACACACACACGCACCTACACACTAGTATACGCACACGTACACACACACGCACCTACGCACGCACCTACACACACACGCACCTACACACACGCACGTACACACACAAGTTCAAGTTTATTTATTAGGTATAGCCCTGCGGCTCTTGAATCGGGTGCAACCGCAACAAACAAAAAACAAAAACATGAACAAAAAATGAACACGGACCTACACACACGCGCACGTACACACACACGCACGTACACACACACGCACCTACACACACACGCACACGTACACACATGTATGCACGATAGCTGCGCTGCTTGTGCGAGCCGTGTGTGTGCTGTATGTGTGTGTATGTGCTGTGTGTATGTGTGGGTGTGTGTATGTGCTGTATGTGTGTGTGTATGTGCTGTATGTATGTGTGTGTGCTGTGTGTGTGCGTGTGTGTGTGTGTGCTGTGTGTGCGCTGTGTGCGCCTTTGATCTTGGTGCGCAACAGGGACACCACCTCCCTTTACCAGGAGCTGTCCGACATCTTCTCCGGTGAGAACAATCATCTCACGAGCCGCGAGCTGCTCATGAAGGTGAGCGAGGGCACACACACAGACAAAGATCCCCCATATAGCCTGTAACAGACTGTTGGGGCAAGTGCTGTTAGCGAGCACCTATGAAGCCCGGCAGGGCGTACAAAGGGGGTGGGTGGGTGGTCAGCACCACGCCCGACCGCCTTTGTCTCCCCAGTGGCGATGTTTACCACACACCGCACCGGGCACAGGTACACGTACACATATGCAGGTGCACACACGCAGGTACACACACGCACACGCAGGTACACACACGCACACGCAGGTGCACACACGCAGGTACACACACGCACACGCAGGTACACACGCAGGTACACACACGCACACGCAGGTACACACACGCAGGTACACACACGCACACGCAGGTACACACACACACGCAGGTACACACACGCAGGTACACACACGCAGGTACACACACGCAGGTACACACACGTACACACACGCAGGTACACACACACAGGTACACACACGCACACACGTGCACACACACGCACACACACACGCGTACACACACACAGGTGCACACACGCACGCACGACGACGCGCGCGTGACTCCGCGTGGCAGGAGGCGACGTCGAAGTTCGCGACGCTGGAGAGCAGCCTGAAGGAGAGCCAGAAGCGCGCGCTGAAGCGCCTGCAGATCCAGAAGGACACGGTCAGTCGCGCTGGGGAGGGTGGGGGGGAGGGGGGGGGTGGGGGGAAGGGGGGGTTGGGAGGAATGGGGGGGGTTAGGGGGGATTGTGGAGGAAGGGGGGGTTGGGGGGATCGGGGGGTATGGAGAAGGGTTGGGGGAATGGGGGGGGGGGGGGTTGGGGGGGATGGAGGAGGGTTGGAGGGGAGGGGGGTTGGGGGGATCGCGGGGAATGGGGGGGGGGTTGGGGGGGATGGGGGGGTTGGGGGGTTTTGGGTGGATGGGGGGGGGGGTTGGGGGAATGGGGGGGGGGTTTAGGTGGATGGGGGGGGGGATAGGGTAGGTTGGGCGGATAGGGGAGGGTTGGGGGGGGATGGGAGGGGGGGCACCGCACCACCCCCCCCCGCGCTCACCGCGTGCCGCTCCCGTGTCCGCTCTGTGCAGGGCGTCATGCAGGGCACGGTGCCGTACCTGGGCACGTTCCTCACCGACCTCACCATGCTGGACACCGCCCTGCCCGATCGCCTCGAGGTGCCCACGCTCCCAGCCCATGCACCTAGCCCGTGTACTTCGCCGAAACACCATCAGCCATATGCCTAGCCCATAGTGCTAGCACTCACCCCATGCACTTAGCCCATAGTTCTAGCACTCACCCCATGCACCTAGCCCATAGTTCTAGCACTTACCCCATGCACCTAACCCATAGTTCTAGCACTCACCCCATGCACCTAGCCCATAGTTCTAGCACTTACCCCATGCACCTAGCCCATAGTTCTAGCACTCACCCCATGCACCTAGCCCATAGTTCTAGCACTCACCCCATGCACCTAGCCCATAGTTCTAGCACTCACCCCATGCACCTAGCCCATAGTTCTAGCACTCACCCCATGCACCTAGCCCATAGTTCTAGCACTCACCCCATGCACCTAGCCCATAGTTCTAGCACTTACCCCATGCACCTAGCCCATAGTTCTAGCACTTACCCCATGCACCTAGCCCATAGTTCTAGCACTCACCCCATGCACCTAGCCCATAGTTCTAGCACTCACCCCATGCACCTCGCCCAACAAACCTTGTCCATACCTCTAGTGCATAGCCCAAAGCCCACATACAAAGCTTTAACACGTACTCAGATTGTAAATGTTGTGGATTCGCTCTCCAACACACCGGTGTTGCTGTACTAGTGACGAATTGGCATGTACCGTTTACGTGACAAACCTTACTCATTGGCTGTGTCGGGTGGTAGTGGGTTTAACGACACATTTATATTTACGCGATCTAACCCCCCCAAAAAATACTATATTATGGAATTTAACACGTAGCCTAGCCACAGCCGAATAAAACCGGCCTTAATAGGTGCTTGCTAACTGCACTCGCCCCAACCGCCCGTAAGGGTGACACGGGGAATCTCTGCCTGTGTGTGTGTGCTGTGTGTGTGCTGTGTGTGTGCTGTGTGTGTGTGCATGCAGGGAGGTCTCATCAACTTTGAGAAGAGACGCAGGGTGAGTTCCCCTCTAAAGAGGAACAACTGAGATCGTCATCACGTGTGTATGTTGTCAGTGTGCTGTGTGTGTGTGCTGTGTGTGCTGTCATTGTGCTGTGTGTGTGCTGTGAGTGAGTGCTATGTGTGTAAGTGTGCTGTGTGTGTGAGCTGTGTGTGCATGCTATGTGTGTGAGTGTGCTGTGTGTGTGTGCTATGTGTGTGAGTGTACTGTGTGTGCATGCTGTGTGTGTGAGTGTGCTGTGTGTGTGAGTGTGCTATGTGTGTGGGTGTGCTGTGAGTGAGTGCTATGTGTGTGAGTGTGCTGTGTGTGCATGCTGTGTGTGTGAGTGTGCTGTGTGTGTGAGTGTGCTATGTGTGTGAGTGTGCTGTGAGTGAGTGCTATGTGTGTGAGTGTGCTGTGTGTGCATGCTGTGAGTGTGAGTGTGCTGTGTGTGAATGCTGTGTGTGTGAGTGTGCTGTGTGTGTGTGGATGCTGTGTATGTGAGTGTGCTATGTGTGTGAGTGTGCTGTCAGTGAATGCTATGTGTGTGTATGCTGTGAGTAAATGCTATGTGTGCATGTCAGTGTGCTGTCAATGAATGCTATGTGTGTGAGTGTGCTGTGAGTAAATGCTATGTGTGCATGTGAGTGTGCTGTGTGTGTGCTGTGTGTGTTGTGAGTGAACGCTATGTGTGTGAGTGTGTTGTGAGTGAATGCTATGTGTGTATGTGAGTGTGCTGTGTGTGTGCTGCGCGTGCTGTGAGTGAATGCTATGTGTGTATGTGAGTGTGCTGTGTGTGTGCTGTGTGTGCTGTGAGTGAATGCTATGTGTGTGTGTGCTGTGAGTCAATGCTATGTGTGTATGTGAGTGTGCTGTCAGTGAATGCTATGTGTGTAAGCGAGTGTGCCGTGTGTGTGCTGCGCGTGCTGCGTGCGCCGCGCTTGCGCTGTGGCAGGAGTTTGAGATCATGGCTCAGATCAAGCTGCTGCAGTCGGCCTGCAACAACTACAGCATCAAGGCAGAGCAGCGCTTCCTCGCCTGGTTCCACCGTCTGCACTCGCTGTCCGAGGAGCAGAGGTGAGCAACGGACGAGCGGAGAGGGGTGAGCGGACCCTGTCCCACGTGGTGTACCGTGGCCCATGTCGCGTACACCGTGTTCAACGCGTGTACTGTGTCCCAGGTTGTGTATCGTGTCCCACGTGGTGTACCGTGTCCCACGTGGTGTACCGTGTCCCACGTGGTGTACCGTGTCCCACGTGTGTACCCTGTCCCACGTGGTGTACCGTGTCTCATGTCGCGTGTACCGTGTCCCACGTCATGTACCGTGTCCCAGGTTGTGTACCGTGCCCCACGTGTGTACTGTCTCCCACGTGTGTCCCGTGTCCCGTGCGCGTGTTCCCAGTTACGCGCTGTCGTGCGAACTGGAGCCGCCGGGAGAATCCACCTCGTCCCCCAAGACCACGCGCCGGCGCGTGGGCAAGAGAATCAGCGGGCAAGCGGCACAGCAGCAGCAGCAGCAGCACCACCACCACCAACAACAACACAGCAGTAGCAGCAGCACCACCAACAGCAACAACACCGCCAACAGCAACAACACAGCAGCAGCACCACCGCCAACAGCAACAACACCGCCAACAGCAACAACACCGCCAACAACAACAACACAGCAGCAGCACACCGCCAACAGCAACAACACCGCCAACAGCAACAACACCGCCAACAGCAACAACACAGCAGCAGCACACCGCCAACAGCAACAACACAGCAGCAGCACACCGCCAACAGCAACAACACAGCAGTAGCAGCAGCACCACCAACAGCAACAACACAGCAGCATCACCACCGCCAACAGCAACAACACAGCAGCAGCAGCACCACCAACAGCAACAACACAGCAGTAGCAGCAGCACCACCAACAGCAACAACACAGCAGCATCACCACCGCCAACAGCAACAACACAGCAGTAGCAGCAGCACCACCAACAGCAACAACACAGCAGCAGCAGCACCGCCAACAGCAACAACACAGCAGCAGCAGCACCACCAACAGCAACAACACAGCAGTAGCACCACCGCCAACAGCAACAACACAGCAGTAGCAGCAGCACCACCAACAGCAACAACACAGCAGCAGCAGCACCGCCAACAGCAACAACACAGCAGCAGCAGCACCACCAACAGCAACAACACAGCAGCATCACCACCGCCAACAGCAACAACACAGCAGTAGCAGCAGCACCACCAACAGCAACAACACAGCAGCAGCAGCACCACCAACAGCAACAACACAGCAGCAGCACACCGCCAACAGCAACAACACAGCAGTAGCACCACCGCCAACAGCAACAACACAGCAGCAGCAGCACCACCAACAGCAACAACACAGCAGCAGCAGCACCACCAACAGCAACAACACAGCAGCAGCACACCGCCAACAGCAACAACACAGCAGCAGCAGCACCACCAACAGCAACAACACAGCAGCATCACCACCGCCAACAGCAACAACACAGCAGTAGCACCACCGCCAACAGCAGCACCACCACCAACAGCAACAACACAGCAGTAGCACACCGCCAACAGCAACAACACAGCAGTAGCACCACCACCAACAGCAACAACACCGCAGCATCACCACCGCCAACAGCAACAATACAGCAGCAGCACAACCACCACTGCCAACAACAACACAGCAGCAGTGCAGCCGAGCCACTCTCTCACTTAGTCACAGCGCACCGTGACACAACTACAACGCGTCGTTGTGTGCGACGCTCCGCGTGGGGAGCGGAAGAGCAGTGGTCAGCGCGCCGCACTACGACCCCGCTAGAAACTCCCGAGCACAATTCCCGCTCCTCACAGCCACCACCACCGGTGAGGATTATCCGAACCGTCCTGGGCATCCCCCAAGTCAACTCGGCCTCAAATGAGTACCTGGTGCGGTGTGCAAACACCACTCGGGAGGCAGAGGCGGCCCGGGCGTGGTGCTGGCCACCCACCTCCCTCGTGTGCCACGCCGGTGCTCATAGGCGATGCTCGCTAACGCTCTGTCCAGGCTACACAGGGGGGCCTTTGAATTTCGATTTAAAGCTTTCGTGACTGCAGGGGTTCATCTTCTTGGTTCTTTCGGTAAAGTCACGTAGAATGGA
The DNA here is from genome assembly GCF_015708825.2 of Lethenteron reissneri. Classification (NCBI taxonomy): domain Eukaryota; kingdom Metazoa; phylum Chordata; class Hyperoartia; order Petromyzontiformes; family Petromyzontidae; genus Lethenteron; species Lethenteron reissneri. The sequence goes on along the minus strand of NC_083826.1, from coordinate 4,119,654 downwards.
AATAATAAAATAATAAAAATAAAACATAATAAAATACAATTCTCACGACGTTTCGGCCAACGCAAGCAGCCGTCCTCAGGTGAAGAACAGGTCTGTCGAGAAGACAGAGTCTGAATGACAACCTCTCTGTCGAGAAGACAACTCTGTCTTCTCGACAGACCTGTTCTCCACCTGAGGACGGCTGCTTGCGTTGTGTCCGAAACGTCTTGAGAATTATTTTATTATGTTTTATGTTTATTATTTTATTATTGCCATTCTACGTGACTTCACCGAAAGAACCAAGAAGAAGGGGAGGCCTTTGTCAATGTCTTCCCCCGGCGGGGCCTCTCCCCGCAGCGTGTTTGGAGCGGAGGGGCTGGCTGGAGGGGTGGTGGCGTCCCGCACCGGCGCCGCCGTCGCCGCGGGCCCCGTCGGTGGCGGGCCCTGCGTCGGCGGGGCGGCCGAGCACCGGCGGCTGGCTCACTCGGGCAGCGTGGGCGGCGAGAGCGCCGACTCGGTGAGCGTGCTCTCATCTGGCTCGTCGGGCTCCGACATGGAGGAGATCTACCTGGGCCTGGCGGCGGGCTCGCCCGACGCGCACGCCAAGCACGCCGCCGGGCAGGTGAGGGCCGCTGCCGCGCCCGGCGCGGGCTACGTGACCCAGCCAACGCAGCCTCGCCCGCCGACGCCGTACTCACACGCGCTCACGCACGCAGCCGCCCCTTCACTCGCCGCGTGACTGCGCGACCCTGCCGTGCGACCCCGCGTCGTGACCCCGCACGTGCGACCCCCGCGGGGCGACCCCGCCATGTGACACGGTGCCGCGCCCTGCGTTGCGTGCGTGCAGCTCACGAGCTGCACGTCCTGTGCCTCGCTCCAGTCTCTAGACACGACGTCCGGGGTCTCCTCGGGCTCCTCAACCGTCTCCACCGAACCCTCGCCCGCGCCCGCCTCCCGCCGGCCGGGGACGCCCGGCCGCCCGGCACTGCCCCCTCCGACAGCGGCGCTGCCGCCGCCGCCGTCGCGGCCGCCGCCGCCCCCGCCGCCGCCGCATCGCCGCGGCCGCGGGGAGACGGCGCCGAAGGCGGCGTCGCTGTCGGCGGCGGCGGCGCTGACCGCCAGGAGCCACAGGCGGTCGTCGTCGGGCGCGGTGGGCTACAGCAGCCTCTCGCTGCCGCTGTACAACCAGCAGCAGGACGGCGCGTGCGTGATCCGCGTGAGCCTCGACCGGGGCAATGGCAACCTCTACAAGAGTATCCTGGTGACACGCCGCCCCACACACACACGCACACACGCCCCGGCGCACTCACAGCGGCAGCAGCAGACAGCCGCTTGTGCCAGGCTAGGTGCATCTTGAGGCCGTCACGTGAAGTGTGGAAGGCTCGCTGCTGGTAAGAGGTTACGGGACAGACCAGGTGCCATGGGTTGACTGACTGGGATGACTGGAATATGCACCATCCTTCACAAGCATCCTCCTCCACAGAGGCCGATCTTGACACCGCCAGTATCAGTCTTCGACAAGTCCACTAGCTCCACATCCTCCTGTAACGCATCAGTTCTCTAGCCCGTGCCACGTCCGTTTAGCCCCCTCTATCCGGCCAAAGCAGCCTCGCCTGCCGAAGCGCACCGGTGGGACTGTGTCCAGATCAATCAAGGGTCTGTGAGCTCCTCACAAAATCCATTCTGGTTACACCCAGGACGGATCGTAGGCATGCCAGCCTGAATGTTTCAAACCGGCGCACCGAGTCAGCTTAGAGGATGCCCCAGGCTGGCTCATATATCACTCATCATCCACAGGGAAGGAGGGTGTGGGTATGTTTGTGATAACGCTCATCGTGCGGTGGTGGTGCCGCCGACAGAGAGCTGAGCCGTGAGTGTGTGTGTGCATGCGGTAGTGTAGCGGTTAGCGCGCTGCGCTATGAATCTGGCGACCCGGGTTCGATTCCCTCTCACGGCTAACACCAGTGACGATTATCTGAACCGGTCCTGGGCCTCCCCTAGGTCGAATCAGCCTTAAATGAGTACCTGGTGCAGTGTGTAAACATCGCCACTAGGGAGACAAAGGCGATCGGGCGTGGTGCTGGCCACCCACCCCCTCGTGTACCGTTCCGGCCTTCATAGGTGCTCGCTAACAGCACTTGCCCCTACAGTCTGTTAAGGCTATACGGGGGATCTTTGTCTTTTTTGTCCGTACGTGACGTGCAGTTGACGAGTGCCGATAAGACGCCGGCCGTGGTGCGGAAGGCGATGATCAAACACAACCTGGAGGAGGAGCGCACGGAAGCCTTCCAGCTGGTGCAGGTCGTGGGAGAGGACAAGGGTAGGCGGTTCACGTACACACGCACTCACACACTCACACATTCACGCACACTCGCACACACACACACTCACACACTCGCACACACGCACACACTCATACACGTGCACACACACACACTCGCACACACTCACGCACACACGCACACACTCATACACGTGCACACACACACTCGCACACGCACACATGCACAACAACAACCGCCATTCGCCACTAAGTGGCGGTGGCGTCACCACGACGCTTGTGCCAGGCTATGTGCACGTTGAGGCCATGTGAAGTGTCGAACGCCCGCTGGCAGGAGATCACAGGGCAGACCCAGGTGCCACGGGCCGACTGACTGAGATGACTGGCTGATGCATGCACACACTCACACACGCACACACTCGCACACACTCACACACATACACACGCGCGTGTAAGTGGTGCTGTGCTACAAACCCGGCGACCCGAATTCGATTTCCGCTCACTCGCAGCCAACACCGGTGAAGATTATCTGTAACAGTCTAGACCTCCCCTATGACGACTCCGTCTCAAATGAGTACCTGGTGCAGTGTGTAGTAAACATCGCCACTAGGGAGACAAAGGTGGCCGAGCGTGGTCCCAGCCACCCACCCCCTCGTGTGCCATACCGGCCTTAATAGATGCTCGCTAACAGCACTTGCCCCAACAGCCTGTTAAGGCTACACGGGGGGATATATATCTTTGTTCTATGCACACGTGCGTACGTGCGGTGCGCAGAGTTCGTGATCCCGGACAACGCCAACGTGTTCTACGCGATGAACACGACCGCCAACTACAACTTCATCCTGCGCAGGAAGGGCGCCGCGTCGGCGCGCAGCGAGCGCAAGGTGGGCTACCTCCACGCCACGCTGCCGCGCATGCGCACGCGCGCCCTGCTCGCGGACAAGCTCGCCAAGATCTCCCTGTGAGAGCACCTCCCGCCTGCCAGCCAGCCAGCCGGGCAACCAACCACCACCAGTGACCCCACACCCACAGAACCCCCCCATTGACACTACCACCCCCTCTCAAGACACTACCACCCCCTCTCAAGACACTACCACCCCCTCTCAAGACACTGCCGCCCACTCCCAGACACTACCGCCCCCTCTCAAGACACTACCACCCCCTTCAAGACACTACCACCCCCTCTCAAGACACTACCTCCCCCTCCCAGACACTACCACCCCCTCCCAGACACTACCGCCCCCTCTCAAGACACTACCCCCCCCTCTCAAGACACTACCACCCCCTCTCAAGACACTACCACCCCTCTCAAGACACTACCACCCCCTCTCAAGACACTACCACCCCCTCTCAAGACACTACCACCCCTCTCAAGACACTACCACCCCCTCTCAAGACACTACCACCCCCTCTCAAGACACTACCGCCCCCTCTCAAGACACTACCCCCTCTCAAGACACTACCGCCCCCTCTCAAGACACTACCACCCCCTCTCAAGACACTACCACCCCTCTCAAGACACTACCACCCCCTCTCAAGACACTACCACCCCCTCTCAAGACACTACCACCCCCTCTCAAGACACTACCACCCCCTCTCAAGACACTACCACCCCCTCTCAAGACACTACCACCCCCTCTCAAGACACTACCGCCCCCTCTCAAGACACTACCACCCCCTCTCAAGACACTACCGCCCCCTCTCAAGACACTACCACCCCCTCTCAAGACACTACCACCCCCTTTCAAGACACTACCACCCTCTCTCAAGACACTACCGCCCCCTCTCAAGACACTACCACCCCCTCTCAAGACACTACCGCCCCCTCTCAAGACACTACCGCCCCCTCCCAGACATGCTGTCCCACCTATTACCACCATTCCTGGTCATCATATTTCTCTCTAACCATCAGCGACTGCCTCCCCTCATGGCCACCGTTAAGACTCCAGGCTCACGCACCGCGCTCGTGAGTGCTAGGGCTGGGTCCACCTCCGCTCGGACTGCAACACAAAGGACCCCAAGGCTCATTGAGCCAAACTCATCGTCACTAGTGGCCATCGGACGCGATCTATCTGCTGCTGGATGAACGCTTGACATAAGCCGTCGCCATCTCTCAAGGACCCGCGACACAGCGGCAATCCTTACAGCTCCTGCACACGGGCTGCGCTCGTCGCTCCATCTCCGCGGGAGGTCCTCTCGTAGTCTCGCCCCGCTGCCCGTCGTGCCCTCTGGCCCGCCCAGGCCCAAGCCCTTTCCTTAACAGTCAACGCGACAGAGCCAAAGGCACGAAAATGTCATCTCGCCAGGGCAAGCCACCGGAGCTCTCTGGCACTGCCCAGACGCTGCGAACTACCTTGGTGGTTGGGCGGTGGCTGTGCGGTTGTGGCTGTCGTTCCGGCTGCTGATACCGTAGCGTGTCCGGGTCGTACCGCGCGTCGTTCAGCGCGATGTTCGACGTTTCGCTACACGTACCGCGAGCTTGTTCATCAAAGATCCCGTGCCGTTATCCATAAAGTCGTTGTAGGCGATGTGGGCCGGCGTCACGGTTCACGTGGTCCATATTTGAAAAATGACACCGCTATTCATAAACTAAACAATGTTATTTACCAGGTAAAGCCCATTGACCTATGAGCTCTTTCAGAGGCGACCTGGCCACACGTGGGAATTTATAGCATCAGCCAAATCATCTAAGCGCGTGTTGATTCTAAAGGTGGAGGGGTGCAAAACCGGAGGAACCCGGAGAACAATCCACGTGACCAGCACGGGGAGAGAGAGAACACGTGGACTCCAAATATCGCGAGGGTCTGAGATCGAACCCACGGCCTCCTGCGTAGCAGGCGCGGGAGATAGCATCTCCTCTCCAATGCAGAGCCCCAATTTGGATCACAGAGCAGCAGCATCGCCCCCGACTCTAAAAACTTGGCAGGACCATCTTGAAAGAGAGTGTTGAGACTCAGCGATGCCTTGCTGGGTAAATAAACACGAAACATGCTGGGCTAGAGATTTCTTCCGGAAGATATCCGGCGTTTCGCTTAAGCTCCTGAACAAGCCCCCATCACGTGTAGCGAAATGTTGTGCATCGCACCGGTCGCACCGCTGGCGCCGTGTTGCTGTAGGTGGCACACGCGTGTGTGTGCGCGTGTGTGTGCGCGTGTGTGCGCCTGCATGTGTGTGAGTGCGTGTGTGTGTGTGGGGAGCGATAGTGCAGCAGTTAGCGCGCTGCGCTATGAACCCGGCGACACGAGTTCGATTCCCATTCACGGCCAACACCAGTGACGATTATCTGAACCGGTCCCGGGCCTCCCCTAGGTCGACTCAGCCTCAAATGAGTACCTGGTGCGGTGTGTAAACATTGCCGCTAGGGAGACAAAGGCGGTCGGGCGTGGTGCTGGCCACCCACCCCCTCGTGTACCGTTCCGGCCTTCATAAGTGCTCGCTAACAGCACTTGCCCCAACAGTCTGTTAAAGGCTATACGGGGGTTCTTCTTCTTTGTGTGTGCCACCACCATCGGCTTGCGCGTGCCAATGGAGAAAGCCTTTTGGCCGTGAGAGAGTCGCCTTTTGGGCCGGCGCAGTCGCGATCGGCAAGGCGCGGAGTTTACAGAGCGGCGCCACGCTCCCAGCGCATGGGGGTGGCGACGCGGCACTCGCTCCCTGCCACTCCTGCTGCCGCTGCTGCTGCTGCCGGTGGTGGTGATTCGGCGAGCCAAACAGCTGGAGTTGCAGCTGGTGATACAGCTGGTGAACTTGCAGCTGGTGATACGGCTGGTGAAGTTGCAGCTGGTGATTCAGCATTGGTCAACTTGCAGCTGGTGATACAGCTGGTCAACTTGCAGCTGGTGATACAGCTGGTCAACTTGCAGCTGGTGATACAGCTGGTGAAGTTGCAGCTGGTGATTCAGCTGGTGAACTTGCACCTGCAGCAGTGCAGTGGCGGCCGGTCTCTATGTGGCATTGGGGGCCAATGCCCCACGTAAAATGAAAAGCTTTCGAAAAAAAACCTCTTTGGGCTCTCCATTTTTAGAAACGCCAACTCAGTCGTGGGTAATTCGAGCAATCTGCTCGTGGTTTGTTTTGGCACGTCGCATCGACTCGATTCACACAGAATCGACACACGGGGAACCCGGTTGATCCGCCCCACCAAGACGCGCATTCCACCCTCGAATTGCCCCATTCGAACCGCTCCCACGGAGAACCGAGGCCAGCGAACGGGACACAAATAATTTCGCCCTTGGCCAATGATAAGGAGCCACCAGTTCCAATCAATTTTCATAGGTGGGGGGGACTGTTCTCTGCAAAATGAGCTCTTCCTACCCTCCATCAGCACCCCAGAACTCGCCGCCGCTCACTGCTGCAGATGCAGCTGCACTCACCGGGTGAGCTCAGCCTGCAGGAGCTAGGGTCCCGCAGGAGCGTGGCGGTGACGCCGCTTTGTGATAGCTGGGATTCTTGGCAGCGTTGCGCCAGGCTGCTTTGCACCAGGCTAAGACAGTGATGCAGTTCAGCGTGGGATATACGTATACTGGGCTATTTGGACCGGATTGCATCGACTGGACTACGTTTACTGGGCTATGTGTGGACCGGACTATCGATAATCCGTATTGGGCTGTGTAGACTGGGCTGTTTGGACCGGGTTACGCGTGCCAGGCTACATAAAGCTGGACCGCGTGTGCCAGGCTGTGACGTGGCCTCGCTGGGAATGAGGACCCAGAGTCTGACCCGGCGAGACGTTGCTGTGCTTTGGGGGGAAGAGGGGGGGGGGGTCATGTCTCTTGTGACCTCTGACCTCCCCCACCACTCCGCAGAGAGCAGTGTTACTCGCGTTTCCGAAGTGACCCTGGCCTGGTGCCCTTGATGGTGGCCTGACCCCCCTGTGCTTTTCACGTAATGTCACGTGACGAGGGGCGCTTACTCTGCCGTAACTCTTCTCAGACCCGATGACTTCTACTCAAGACCCCGTGACCCCTCCCTGTCCTCGCACCGTGACCTTTCCTAGACCCCATAACGTTGTCCTTACCCCACGATGCCGGCCCTGACCCTACCGTGACCTACTGCCCCGGCCCTGTGACCTCTACCCAAGGACGGAAGAGTCGCGGTGATTGAACCCGGGGCGATTACCGAGCCCAGGGGTCGCGTTTGTTACAAACGTCGTCGTCGTCGTTGTTGTTGATGATGCTGCTGATGTACTTATCGTTGTCGTTATTGTTGTTGTGAATATTAATATTATTATCGCGGTTATGACTGTGGAGGAGCCTCTGCCGCTCCCGTGGTGCAATACGTGGTGGTGATCGTGGACGTGGTGTCGTGTCGTGTCAACCGCGGTGTCTCCGTGCCCCCCCCCCCCCCCCGCTCTTCCTGTGGTCCCCCTTTCTTCCAGTGCCCGCCGGTTTCTATGTTTGTACAGACGCAGTCAGTCAGTATTCGCGCCGCGAATTCGCGGCGCACAAATAAAAGTTTTCATGTCATCTGGAAGCGAGTGGCGGACGTCTGTCGGAGTATGCGGTCCGCTGCCAGCGGTGAGCTTGGAGAGATGGGTGACGTGGAGAGATCGAGCGGAGTGAGCGGAGGGTCTCACCGGCGGTCAGATGAGTGGAGGATTTGACAAGTGGAGAGATGAGTGGAGAGGGAGACCACCAGTGGACAAACGAAGTGGATTGAGCGGAGGGTCTTACTGGTGGTCAGATGAGTGGAGGAGTGGAGAGTTTGACAAGTGGAGAGATGAGTGGAGAGGGTGAGCACCAGTGGACAGACAGGTGGAGGAGTGAGCGGATTCATAGTATAGAGATGTCCGGGGGTGCTGTCTGTGTGGTTTGCTGTCCGTGGTGAAGGTGAGAGTTGTGTATGAACGTGGTCCTGGTTTTGATGTACTTCGTCATGAGATGCGGTCAGATTTAAGGTTATTATAACCAGGTGGTAACCCAAGAGAGCAGCATGAGTTGCATTTGCAAAAGCGTCACCAATTAAAAAAAAACGTGTAAAGTAAAACAGTGAAGCAAATAGAAAGCGGAACAAAAAACCAACTCGGAGTAGAACACATTGCACGAACACGAATAAATGTATATAAATTCCTCGTAGCACAAGAAGGCTCGCGCCGATTATGTTCTGATTATAGCACAATTACAAATGACCAAAACATTATACAGAGGGTGCACCCTTGCGCCAACATGTCAAGAAGTTAACGAAACTGCGTTGGCAGTGGTGCAAATGCACAAACAAACCCATCACAACTTCTGTATATAAATACAGACTGTAATTGGTGTGCCTCTAAAACCTCTAGGGTGCTGCCCGGCAAGTTAGAAAGCTGACATTTGGTACACAGGTCGCTTTTAAGACGAAAACCACGTGACACATCTGAAAATCCGAGACCAGGGTGGGCGTGGAACCCACGACCTCCTGCACACCAAGCGAGGCAGTAAACATGTTTAACACGTAGGCTTTCGCGACCAATATCATCCATAATATAGGTTTTTGGGTTAGATCGCGTAAATTAATGTGTCGTTAAACCCGCCACCACCCGACACAGCCAATTTGTAAGGTTTGTCATGTAAACAGAACGTGCCAATTCGTTACTAGTACAGCACACAACTAGCTTCATCAGGCGGCAGCCAACCAGGCTGTCGCCTGATGAAGCTAGTTGTAATTACTGGCGAAACGTCGTACTCAAGATTGTAAATGTTGTGGCTTGGCTCTCCAACACACTGCTAAGTGCTGTACTAGTGACCAACTGGCACGTTCTGTTTAACGTGACAAACCTTATCAATTGTCTGTGTCGGGTAGGTGGCGGGTTTATATATTTACGCGATCTAACCCCAAAAGAACCTCTACGACATCTTCTTGGTTCTTTCGGTAAAGTCACGTAGAAGGGAAATAATGAAATAATAAAAATAAAACATACTAAAATAATTATCACGTTTATTATGTTTATTATTTTATTATTTCCCTTCTACGTGACTTTACCGAAAGAACCAAGAAGATGAATCCCTGCAGTCACGAAAGCTTTAAATCGAAATTTAACCTCCACGACAGTGAACATTTTGCGGGGCTGCGCGCGCCGTCTGGGTGATGGGAGGCACGCGTGGGGTGGTTGGGGCCACGTGTGTGTTGGTGGGGGGGGGGACGCCGTCCCTTGGACTCGTCCACTCGTGGGTGACCCCCCACCCCCTCGAGCGTCGCGTGCTTCCCCCCCCCTCCTCCCGCGGCGCGCACTTGGTCTCGTCCCGATCACGTGACAACAACATCGGCGGCGGAGGCTTCTCTTTACGACACCCTTCTCTGGACGAGTTGTTGTGATTTGCGACAGGTGACACGATTTACGGCATCAACGATGTACGGTAACAACGCTTTACGGCAGCGGTCTGTGATTTACGACACTTGAGATTTACGACAGTTTACAATCGACTACCGTAAATGGCTACTTAAAAAAGCCTTCATGTAACATGTTACTTCTTCCTGTAACATGTTACATCGCGTTGGTCAACTACACTGCCTGGGTTAACCCTGTCTCTGGCCTCCAGTTATGTGCGTATGCACAAGGGTCATCGCTTGAAACGTTGTTTACTATATACGTTTGCTTCTAAGGCCACAACAGCGTTATTATTGGCACGGGGAACGTGTTGTGTTGCTGGTTGTGCCCCACTACCAACGCAGCAGCGACAATAGGCGAGAACTAATTTCTTAACGTTACATTTAGCGAAATTTCTCCCTCTGCCTCGCTTTACGACAGTCCGTGGTTACTTTACGACATACGGTGTTGTTACTTTACGACACATGGTGTTGTTACTTTACGACGCACGGTGTTGTTACTTTACGACGCACGGTGTTGTTACTTTACGACATACGGTGTTGTTACTTTACGACGCACGGTGTTGTTACTTTACGACGTACGGTGTTGTTACTTTACGACGTACGGTGTTGTTACTTTACGACATACGGTGTTGTTACTTTACGACGCACGGTGTTGTTACTTTACGACGTACGGTGTTGTTACTTTACGACATAACCGTTAAGCGCGGGGGCGAGAGTCGCTTCTGATTGGTCGCCGCATCCCGGATGTGACGTCGCGTCTCCTGCACTGCGCTGCCTGGCACTGCAGCGCGATGGCGGCGTCTGGTGGTGGAGAGCTCGAGGCGGCCAAGAAGAACCTCGCGGAAGCGCTCGGAGAGAGTCTCAAGCAGTGAGAGACTCGTGGGGGGGGGAGGTGTGGGGGGAGGTGTGTGGGGGGAGGTGTGGGGGGAGGTGTGGGGGGGGAGGCGTGGTGGAGGGGGAGGCGTGGTGGGGGGGAGGTGTGGTGGGGGGGGGAGGTGTGGTGGGGGGAGGTGTGGGGGGGAGGTGTGGGGGGGAGGTGTTGGGGGGGGTAGTGGGGGGGTAGTGGGGGGGGTGGGGGGGGTAGAGTCTCACTCAGTGAGAGACTCGTGGGCTGGAGGATGAGTGAGAGGAACATGAGACACTGAGGGCAGCAGGGTACTGCAGAGGAAATGTCAGTGAGGGCAGCAGTGGGAACCTGCGAGCGCGAGGCAGCTGCGTGGTCAGGAGCTTGTGTAGGTGGACAGGGCAGAGAGAGAGCATAGAGCAGTGGTTGTAGTAGAGGGGGGACTGAGATAGCGAGGGCAGCGAGAAGCACTGCAGAGGGCAGCAGTGGGAATACCCCGAGACGAACGGGGGGGAGGGGGCAGCTGTTTCTCGACAGCTCTCAGCCGTGGGGAGATGGAGTCGGGGTCTCATTGAGGGGGACCAGGGCTCACCTCTCCCCGTATATTTGTCTCCCGTGTCGTGCGATCTGTCGCGGCCGTGAGAAGTATACGCGTGTAACTGTGAGTGCTGACTGGGATCTGCGTGTGCATGTTGCAGGTACTGGGCAAACATGAAGCTGTGGTTCAAGCACAAGATCAGCAAAGAGGAGTTTGACTCGGAGGCGCGGAGACTCCTCACCCAAGACATGGGTGAGCGTGGGGGTGGGAGCGATGGGGCTGATGCGGAGTGATTCTGGGTTGATGCTGAGTGCAGCCTCTGATGTTAAGTAATATTCGTGATTCTTGATTTGAAGCTTTCGTGACTGCAAGGATTCATATTCTTAGGTTTTTTCGGTAAAGTCACGTAGGTAAAAAATTGAAATAAGAATTAATAAAAATAAAATAAAAAATCACGACGTTTCGGAGGCAACACAAGCTTCCGTCTTCAGGTGGAACCGTCACAGCCACGACAGCTGTATCAAGCAAATGAGAGTTTGCAGGAGCTACCAATCTCTCATTTACTTGATACAGCTGTCGTGGTTGTGACGGTTCCACCTGAAGACGGAAGCTTGTGTTGCCTCCTAAACGTCGTGATTTTTTATTTTATTTTACTTTTATTAATTTTTATTTCAATTTTTTACCTACGTGACTTTACCGAAAAAACCTAAGAATAATATTTGTGATGTTCGTGCGAGTCATGACCGGTGTTGATGTGTGTTTACAGTTCACCTCCACAATGACTTCCTTCTCGCCATTATCACCAAGTGTCAGATCATGGTGACGGCTTCCGGTGAGTGCTGCCATTCAAAGTTTTTGCTGCTCCCCGTGTATTGATTCCCGTTTGCCCCTCGATCTCTGTGTTGAGTCTCCTGCTGCCCCCGTGTGTGCGTGTGTGTGAAGTTTTGTGTTGAGACCCATGCTGCTGCTGCTGCTGCTACCCCCAGGCCTCAAGGAGGGTCCGGGCCGGCCTGGGAAGCCAAGCCGCAAGAAGAAGCTGCCCTCGCTGCGGGGAAAGTTTGAGGTGAGGGCAGTAACAGCCGTGTAGTGAGTGCGCGTCTGTATGATTGTGTATGGGAGTGGTGGTGTAGCGGTTGGCGCGCTGCGCTACAAACCTGGCGTCCTGAGTTAAATTCCCGCTCACGGCCAACACCGGTGATGATTATTTGAACCGGTCCTGGGCCTCCCCTAGATCGACTCCGACTGAAAGAAGTACCTGGTGCGGTGTGTAAAAACATGTCTACTGGGGAGACAAAGGCGACCGGGCGTGATGCTGGCCACCCACCCCCTCGTGTGCCGTATCGGCCTTCATAGGTGGTGCTCGCTAACAGCACTTGCCCCAACAGTCTGTTCAGGCTATATGGGGGATCTTTGTATGAGAGCGGTAGCATGGTGGTTAACGCACTGCGCTCCAAACCCGGCGACCCGTGTGCGATTCTCGCTCACAGCCAACATTGGTGACGAATATCTGAACCGGTCCCGGGCCTCCCCAAAGTTGACTTTTCTTCTTTCCCCACACCTTCGATTAGCACGGTTGGCTACGTACAGTGCGAAAGAAGTTCAACATACATCCAGACTCAGACTTTAATGAGGGCCTGGTGCGGTGTTCGGTGTTCAAAGATCAGCAGGACGTGGTGCTGACCACCTTCCCCCTCGTGTGCCATCCGAGCCTTCATCGGTGCTACTCGCTAACAGCACTTGCCCCAAGAAGTCTGTTCAATAGCTTTATGGGGGATCTGTGTGTGTGTGTGTGTGTGGTCACAGCACCGCTTCCAGGAGCAGGATCCGCTGGCCGGCGCCACCTGGGTGGGAAGCCGCGTGTGTGGCCCCGACGGTGTTGTGGGCACGGGCGACGGCGTGGACGGGGAGCGTGCCGGCCCCACCGCCCCTGCGCTCTGCGTGCAGTCGCTGCTGCTGCCGGCGCTGGGCGAGATGATGGGGCGTGCCATGCTGGTGGCCTGGGAGGCCGGGTTGGACTCGGTCTCCGAGGAGACGGTGCTGTGTCTGCAACATGCGCTGCAGGCGAGCGGCAGTGGCACCACCACCGTCATCGTCACCGCCACCACCGCCACCAACGGCGCCACCACGACCACCACACCTGCCCATCTGACATCATTGTAATCACCGTTACCACCGTCACCATCACTACCAACATAACCATCATCACCGCCACTCACATAATTGCCACCATCGCCAACATCACCATCCTTATTCTCACCACTGCCACCATCCACTCCTATCCCTCACCGCCACCTTAAACACCATCACCAACAACACTATGAGTTACTGTTGTATTACAAGCGGTTGTGGCGAGTGGGGAGAGCATTGTCTTAGCTGCTGTTGTGTGCTGGCGGTTGTAGAACCACCTGAAGGCGGTGGTGACGGCGATGCTGGTGAGTAGGCGTCCTCACCGGGTGAAGGACGGGCGGTTTCGGTACGCGTACGGCACCACTACTCCCCTGCACCCGTACCTACGCAACAGCTGTGTAGCGCACCGCAGCAGCAGCAACAACACTGACAGGTACGAACATCATCAGCCAATATTTTAAACATCACTCACCCCCGCTAACCACGAAACCCACCACGAAACTCGCCACCACTCTTACCACGCGACGCTCACCATACCGTACGGTCCCATCACGAGGCTTTGCTGGTCGGTGCGATGTTGGTTGGTCTGGTTCTCGGATAGCCTCGTGGTTTGGTGTTCGTGCAGTTTTTTTTTACGGCGTTGATGTGGTGTGGTCTTGTCATGGTTCACCCCTGCGGTGTGCTGTTTGTGTGGTTAATGTGATGTGGTGTGGTATGATTGCTGTGCGGTTCAGTATGGCTGGTTGGTGCGGCGTTGGTGCAGTCTTGTGGTCTGTGGCACGGCGTCAGTGACGTGTGGCTCTCCGGCGGTGCTGGTGCGGTGCAGTGAGAGTTTGTGCCGCCCGGGCGAGGAGGCGGAGGAGCGTGCTGCCCTGCTGCTCGCCTGCTCGGGGTCGGAGGTCGTGCCCTCGCTCCCTCCCATCAGCCTCGTGGATCTGCAGCAAGCGCTCACGGTGACTGACGCAACCCCGAACTCCGCACTAGTCCTGGAATGTCCCATTACTTTAGTTGTTGATGACTCGATCGTTTCGTATGTGCCGCCGGACTGAAGGTAACAGGCAGGGTTTGGTGACATCTCCGTCACCATCAGCCGTGTTCTGCCTTGGGGGTGCGGTAGGAGTGGGGGGTGGTGGTAGCCACCGTATTTAAAAGAACCCGAGTAATCGGCCATACAAAAAGTAGTCATTTATAATTTTAAAGTGGTAATATATTGACTTAACCTACTACTAATGGCGATTGTTGCCGATGCTGCTGCTCTTGCGAAAGGTGCACAAGCAGATCGTACCCTCAAGATAATGATGCTGATGGTAGAATAATACTAATGATGATACCACTCGAGCTGCTGCTACTAATATGTATTGAACTTCTTTCACACCGTTTATAGCCAACGCTGATATCGACACAGAAGCTCGTGCTGATGGTTCTGCTGCTGTTACTGCTGCTGCTGCAGGTGCACAAGCAGGTGATGCCGTTGCACACCATGTGGTCTCTGAACATGGAGCGGATCCTGGCGCGACGGTGGCACCCGGACCGCGAGGAGGTGGCGTGGGACGTGCGCCACCGGCAGCTTCTCAGCGGAGACGGTGCCGGGGGGGCGGCGCTGGGGCTGTCCGCGTGGGCCAGTGCATGAGGGCCAGTGCATGAGGGCCAGTGCCTGAGGGCCAGTGCCTGAGGGCCAGTGCCTGAGGGCCAGGGCCTGAAGGCCAGGGCATGAAGGCCAGGGCATGAAGGCCAGGGCATGAAGGCCAGGGCATGAGGAGCGGGGGCCCATGGCAGAGGGGTCCATGGCAGAATTTTTTTTTTCACGGTGGATGGGCCAATGATGAATGGGTTAACACTGGAATGTCTTCTTCTTGGTTCTTTCGGTAAAGTTACAACGCAAGCAGCCGTCCTCAGGTGAGGACGACTGCTTGCGTTGTAGCCGAAACGTCGTGAGAATTATTTTATTATTTCCCTTCTACGTGACTTTACCGAAAGAACCAAGAAGATGAATCACTGCAGTCACGAAAGCTTTAAATCGAAATTTAACACTGGAATGGTTCAGTGGCAGGGCCCATTGTGAAGAAATCCACGTGAAAGGGGTTAACACCAGAGACCCATGGAGCAGGACGCCTCGGTGGAGATTAGCGCCCGGTTGGTTGGAGCACGAGTGATGTGGCCAGCAATGGTGGTGGGTGCTATGGTGGTGCAATTGTTGATGAGTGCAACGTTGCGTTGACGTTGCATGTGACGTGTTGGTTGCATTTGGTGTGTTGACGTTTTTGCGCATGACATGTTTCATGTTTTGCGCATGACATGTTTCGTGTTTTGCGAACGCTGCTGTACATTTCATATCGCGTGCGACCGTGAACATCATTCCTGTTTTATACCGCATCTTCCAATAAAGCGTTGCTATGTGACGTTCCTCCCAGTGTGCGCTGGTGTCCCTGTCCCGCGTGTTTACGTCAGGACTGCATCCCATACCACCTCTTCCATAACTCTTTTATTACTTCATAGATTCCAGACAAACACGAGCGATGTCCGCATGGTAAACAAGCCACGCAAAGATCCCTCATGTAGCCGACACGGGGCAGTTAGGGTAAGTGCAGTTAGTGAGCAGCTATGAAGGCCGGCACAACACAAGAGGGTGGTGTGGCCAGCAACACAACCAATGTTTACACAGCAGCAGTTACTCATTTAAGGCTGAGGCAACCCTGGGGAGGGCCTGGACCGGATTGAATGTTCACCGTGGCCAGGAATCGAACTCGGATCGCCAGGTAGGTAGTGGAGTGTGCTAACTGTTGCGCCGTCGCTCCACCCATGGTAGTGAAGGGTGAGTGAGGAAGGAACAGTGGGGGTCATCTGGGCACCTCCTCGCCCATGTGACCCCCCGTGTGACCCCCCGTGTAACCCATGTGCGCCAGCAAGAGGTCGATGCCACGCTCCAGCGCTCGCTGGATCTGCGGCTCTTCCTCGGCTGAGAACGGCGCCAGCACATGGGCCACCAGCGCCGCAGAGCCCCGCGCCACGTCGCCACGGCCAACGCCAATCCGCAAGCGGACCATGGCCTGGGTGTGCGGCACAGGAGAGATGCAGCAACAACAACAACACGGAGTGAACGTGGGGTATGGGCAGGTTGAGAATGAGACTGTCAACACCCGTATCCCAATACCTGCATCACTCAAGCTTGCCCCACACACACCATCCACATCAACACACTGGCATCTCACACACACACACCATCAACACACTGACATCTCACACACACACCATCCACATCACACTGATATCTCACACACCATCCACATCAACACACTGACATCTCACACACACAGACACCATCCACATCAACACACTGACATCTCACACACACAGACACCATCCACATCAACACACCATCCACATCAACACACTGACATCTCACACACACCATCCACATCAACACACTGACATCTCACACACACCATCCACATCAACACACTGACATCTCACACACACACACCATCCACATCAACACACTGGCATCTCACACACACACACCATCAACACACTAACATCTCACACACACACCATCCACATCAACACACATCACACACACACACCATCCACATCAACACACTTACATCACACACACACACACCATCCACATCAACATACTGACATCACACACACACCATCCACATCAACACACTGACATCTCACACACACACACACACCATCCACATCAACACACTGACATCACACACACACACACCATCCACATCAACACACTAACATCTCACACACACACACACACCATCCACATCAACACACTTACATCACACACACACACCATCCACATCAACACACTGACATCACACACACACACACCATCCACATCAACACACTGACATCTCACACACACACCATCCACATCAACACACTGATATCTTCTTCTTGGTTCTTTCGGTAAAGTCACGTAGAAGGGAAGTAATAAAATAATACAATAATTCTCACGACACTGATATCTCACACACACACCATCCACATCAACACACCATCCACATCAACACACTGACATCTCTCACACACACACCATCCACATCAACACACCAAAATCACACTTGCCCATGCACCACACCCGCATCACCCAGCGCAGTGTCACAGTCGAGGTGTCTGGAGGGGAGGTACTCACATCAGACCGCAGGCAGTGAATGCAGGACTTGACTCCATTGTGTCCCCTAGACACAAATACAAAGATTCCCCATGGAGCCTTTAAAACACTTTTGGGGCATTTCTGTGAGCAGATATGAAGGCCAACATGGCACGCCATGCCCGGCCGCCTTTGTCTCCCCAGTGCTGATGTTTATTTACATCAGGTACTCAGTCGAGCTTAAGGGAGGCCCAGGTCTGGTTCAGATACTCGTCACCGGTGTTGAACTCAGGTTGCCTGGCTCGCGGCGTAGCGCGCTAACCGCAGCGCCACCGCTCTCCGTTCGAGACAAGGTGCAGACGCACACACGTGGTGAGCCTGCACGAGCCTCCTGCTCCTGCACCAACAACAAGGGGAGCACGCCGATGGGGTGGACAGCGCACCGATGGGGTGGACAGCGCACCGATGAGGTGGACAGCGCGCCGATGAGGTGGACAGCGCGGCGGGGTGGACAGCGCGGCACGTGGCCACACAGCTGGGGTGGACTCACCGGGCACTGCCCCCGTGCTTGAGAGCCACGTGACCCAGGGGCTTGTCCACATCGTCGTGCAGGAGGACGACCTCCTGGGCGGGCACCGAGAACTTCTTGGCTGTGCACAAAGACAAAGACCCCCCCCCCCCACTCCGGTATAGCCTCAATAGACATTTGGGGCAAGTTGTTATCGTGAAGCAGCACCTTTGAAGGGCTGGCACGGCATGTGGCAGGGTGGGTGGCCAGCACCACGCCCGGCCGCCTTTGTCTCCCCAGTGGCGACGTTTACTACACACCGCACCAGGTACTCAATTGGGTACACCCCCACTTCACACCTCACCCCACACTACCCCACCCCACACATCCCCCCCCACTCCATACTACCCCACTCCACACTACCCCACACCCCCTCCACACCCCCACCCCCACACATCCCCCCCCACTCCACACTACCCCACACTACCCCACTCCACACCCCACCCCACACTACCCCCCCCACTCCACACCTCACCCACACTACCCCACTCCACACCCCCCACCCCCCCACCACCCCACTCCACACCTCACCCCACCCCCCACTCCACACCTCACCTCACACTAAACCCCACCCCCCACTCCACACCCCCCCCCACTCCGCACCGGCGAGGGCGGCGCTGAGCCCGTTGACGTTCATGGGGTGGCTGGAGGCGAGCAGCACGAGGCGGGGCCCCCCGGGCCACGCGGGGGGCCCCCCGGGGGGCCCCCCGGGGGGCCCCACCTCGGCCAGGGTCCCCGCCACCGCGCGGTCCCCTCGCCACGCGGACCCCGCGCCCAGCCGCTCCGCCAGGCGCCGCACGGCCACGGCCCCCACGCTGTGCCGGGTACCCGCCATGCCGGGGTTGCCCAGGCCCAGCACCTGCACGAGGGGGCGGTGGGGGGGGCGGAGAGAGGGGGGGGGGATAAAGGGGGGGTGTAGGGGGGGGTGTATGGGGGGATAAAGGGGGGGGGGATAACGGGGGGGGATAAAGGGGGGGGGGGATAAAGGGGGGGGGGGGGATAAAGGGGGGGGATAAAGGGGGGGGGGGTTAGGGGGGGGGGATTAAGGGGGGGGGGGGATTAAGGGGGGGGGGATTAAGGGGGGGGATTAAGGGGGAGGGTAAAGGGGGGGGGTAAAGGGGGGGGGTAAAGGGGGGGATA
The DNA here is from genome assembly GCF_015708825.2 of Lethenteron reissneri. Lineage (NCBI taxonomy): Eukaryota > Metazoa > Chordata > Hyperoartia > Petromyzontiformes > Petromyzontidae > Lethenteron > Lethenteron reissneri. The sequence continues at coordinate 4,100,761 of NC_083826.1, read as the reverse complement.
AACGGGGGGGATAAACGGGGGGGATAAACGGGGGGGATAAACGGGGGGGATAAACGGGGGGGGATAAGGAGGGGGGATATGAGGGGGGGATAAAGGGGGGGGGGGGTAAGGGGGGGTAAAGGGGAAGGTAAGGGGGGGGGAGTTAAAGGGGGGGTAAAGGGGGGATAAGGGGGGGGGGGCACGAGATGAAGGGGGGGGGCCGGGGTTGCCCACAGCCAGTCTCTACAGAAGGCGGACAGAGAGACATGCAGTACCCATGGAGCTGGGCACGAGGGGAGAGGGGGGCAGGGGGGTCAAGACGAGGGGGTCAAGAGGAAGGGGGACATTGGGGGGGGGCACAGGGGTGGGATATGGACTTAATGGGGGGGGGGGTAGCGCAGTTGTCCCCCAGGCCCAGTCGGCACGCACCAGCCAGCACGCCGCGCCACGCTGCGCACTCGAACTGAACTCGCGCCTCGCGAGCGAAGCGGGGAGGAGGCCGAGCGAGTAGGAGGCGAGTGGGGGGCCGAGTCGGGCGGGTGAGACGAAGGAGAGGGGGGGTGGCCCCCTCCCACTCAGCCTCAGCACGAGCCTCCTCATCCCGTGGGCGCAGGGCACGGCGAACCGAGCGTGACCCCTCACACGTGGTGGGGTGGTGGGGGGTGTCGGCTTCTTGGGTTCCCACCTCTGAGTGGCGCTCTCGCATTGCTAGATTGACGATCACACTCGAGCGCTCTCGCATTGCTAGATTGACGATCACACTCGAGCGCTCTCGCATTGCTAGATTGACGATCACACTCGAGAGCTCTCGCATTGCTAGATTGACGATCACACTCGAGCGCTCTCGCATTGCTAGATTGACGATCACACTTCAGCGCTCTCGCATTGCTAGATTGACGATCACACTCGAGAGCTCTCGCATTGCTAGATTGACGATCACACTCGAGCGCTCTCACATTGCTTGATTGACGATCACACTCGAGCGCTCTCACATTGCTAGATTGACGATCACACTCGAGCGCTCTCGCATTGCTTGATTGACGATCACACTCGAGCGCTCTCGCATTGCTAGATTGACGATCACACTCGAGCGCTCTCGCATTGCTAGATTGACGATCACACTCGAGCGCTCTCACATTGCTTGATTGACGATCACACTCGAGCGCTCTCACGTTGCTTGATTGACGATCACACTCGAGCGCTCTCGCATTGCTTGATTGACGATCACACTTCAGCGCTCTCGCATTGCTAGATTGACGATCACACTCGAGCGCTCTCGCATTGCTAGATTGACGATCACACTCGAGAGCTCTCGCGTTGCTAGATTGACGATCACACTCGAGCGCTCTCGCGTTGCTTGATTGACGATCACGATGGGAGCGCTCTCACATTGCTAGATTGACGATCACTCTCGAGCGCTCTCACATTGCTAGATTGACGATCACACTCGAGCGCTCTCACATTGCTAGATTGACGATCACACTCGAGAGCTCTCGCATTGCTAGATTGACGATCACACTCGAGCGCTCTCGCGTTGCTTGATTGACGATCACGATGGGAGCGCTCTCACATTGCTAGATTGACGATCACTCTCGAGCGCTCTCACATTGCTAGATTGACGATCACACTCGAGCGCTCTCACATTGCTAGATTGACGATCACACTCGAGCGCTCTCGCATTGCTTGATTGACGATCACACTCGAGCGCTCTCGCATTGCTTGATTGACGATCACACTCGAGCGCTCTCGCATTGCTAGATTGACGATTACGGCCTCGCTGACGCGGCGCCGCGGTGCACGCCGGAACCCGAGGACGTGGTCGCGCGTCATGGCGGAGGGGGGCAGCAGACAGGCGCGTCTCGCCGCGGCCAAGAAGAAGGTGACGACGACGACGAGGCCAGCGGCGCACGGGGCAGTCGTGGGCTGGGGGGTTCACGGGGCGTGCGAGGCGAGTGGTGGGGGGGTGGGGGGCACGAGGCGGCGCTGCTGGGGAGGAGGGGAATGGGTACCCCCCCGCCGCCGCCGTCGTAAGGCGCCGGCTTGCGGGGTTCAACCCGGACGTACGCGGCTCAGCGGTCGATTTGGTCGTCTGAAGCGTCTCATCGCTTGTCTCCGCGTCTCCTGGCGCGTCTCCACTTGTCTGTCTTCACATGTCACTCTCGACTGAGACCCCCGCCTGTCTTAAAAGCCTCCCTCTCTTCGCTTGTCCCCCATGTATCTTCCCTTGTCTGCCTTCACTTATCTGCAAAGGTCCCCATGCCCCCCACCCCCACGGCCTCCCTTCCTCCACCCGTCTTCACACGTCTCGCTCTGTCTTCACGCCTCTGGGCGCGTCTTCCCTTGTTCGCCCGTCTCATCACAGGGCCACTGATTCTCCCCCCCCCCTACCACCACCACCACCTCCAAGTCTATTTCCCCGCCTCGTCTTTTAGTTTTCGACTTTGTGTGCACCGTACGCCGGTCCCACTCTACCCCTCAACGCCCCCTACCCCGAGATCCCATCTTCGCGTCTCGCCGTCTTCACATGTCTCCATTTACATGTCTCTCTGTCTTCACCTGTCTTGAGCTGTCCCACCGCTCCTCTCTCCACTTACATTCATGGCCTCACCTTTATCTCCCCACCTGTGTTGAGATCTCTTCATCTGAACCTGTCAGCACGTCTCGCTATCCCCCACCTCCGCCCGTCATCAACTTGTCTCCGTATGTGTCCAGTCTCAACATGTCCCTCTGTCCCCACGTCCTCCACTTGTCCTCACCCGTCTCTGTATCCCCATGTGCCCCCCTCCCAGCTGAAGGAGTACCAACAGAAGGCAGTCCCCGGCGGCGGAGATGGCGGCAGCGCCAAGAAGAAGCGGCGAGGACGAGACGGCGAGGAGGGCGGCAATGACCCCCGGGATGAGCGGGACAGCCGAGAGCAGGTCACCCGCCAGGCGTCGCCCTCGCGTTCACCCTCAAGTTACCCGAGCGCTCACCTCGCGTTACCCGAGCGTTACCTTAGCGTTGCTCCTGTCAACCCACTCGTGGTGGTGCACGCCTGTCGCCCCAGCGCTGTGGAGGCAGCCGCAGCAGCGTTGGTTGGTGGATCACAGAGAAGTTGTGAATATCCCTTCCTACAGCAAGTGTGGACTAATCGCCATCCGTGTGGGGATAGGGTGTTTCCCCCTCGCACCCATTGGTTTTCTCCGGGTGCTCGGGTTTCCTCCCACATGTAAACACTCGTTAATTGGCCGATAACGCCTTCGTATATAGAGGACCCCAGAGCTTGGGCAATTGTTGGAGCCACCTCACCAGCTGGCTGCTTTCTTGTCTGTGGTTCCATGCACTTATTAAATTATTATCCGTTACCCTGGAATTATCCTGAAGATACCCTTGTGTTACCATAATATTACTGTCACGTTACCCTGACGTTGCCGTCCCCTGTCAGCCGTTAACCCAGACATTACCCAGTCATCCTGACGTTACCCACACGTTACCCTGACATTACGCGAGCGTTACCCTGGCGTAATTCCTGAATGTTACCCTCTCATTACCCGGTCATTACCAAATCGTTAATACCGTGGCATTATCCTCTTAATACCCCCGCCTAACATTGCTGCCCGCCATCATCGCCTGACCCCCGCTCTGCCAGCTGCTAACATCGCTCACCCCAGCTCGCCGTCGCCAGACACGTCGCCCCTCACCCTCGCCGTCGCACGTGACCCCGTGACCCCCATGTGTTCACCCCCCCCCTTCCCCGTGCCGGGTGCTGGGCGCAGTCGGAGGACGAGCGACTCTCTGCGAGCGCCGGAGAGGCCGACGAGGAGACGGCGGCGGGGGCGGTGGGGGGGTCGCCCCCCCCCACGCTCACGGAGGTGCATGAACCGCCCTTGCATGCGTCATGTGACCCGTGCATGCGTCATATAAACCCTTGTGTTTCGATCACGTGGTCTGTCGCACGCGTGACCCGTGCATGCATCACGCGGCCCCGCGCCTGTGCAGCATGACCTAAGCGTGCTCAGATGGCTTGTGCTCCTAACACGTGACCAGTGCTTGCATCATGTGATGTGTGGCTGCAGCACATGACTTGTCTGTGTAACGCGACCGACTCACACAGAGCGACCCACAGAGATAAAAGACAAAGGATCGCCTGTTTAGCCTTAACAGACTGCTAGGGCCAGTTCTGTCAGCGAGCACCTATTTAGGCGAGCATGGCACACGAGGGGGTGGGTATCTAGCACCAAGCTTGGCCACCTTTGTCTTCCCGGTACTCATGTTTGTCCACCACACCCAGCAATAACTTAAGTGTGAGTCGACCTAGGGGGAGGCCCAAGACTGGTTCAGATAACTGTCACTCATGTCGGCCGTGAACGGATCTCGGGTCACCTGATTCATAGCGTGGTGCACTAGCCACTGCACTACCACCGCTCCCCACACACACAGCGATTTGCACAGACAGCGAACCACACACATACACAGAAATCTGCACACAGCTCACCACACACACACAGTGAATCAGACACATACAGCGATCCCCATACACAGCGAAACACACACACACAGCGAACTACACACACACAGCAAACCACACACGCACACAGCAATCCACACACACAGCGAACCACACACGCACACAGATCCACACACACAAAGTGAAAACAAACACAGCAAACAACACACACAGCTAACCACACAGTGATCCGCATACACAGCGAACCACACACAAATACACCATGATCAGCACACAGCGAACCACACACGCACACAGCAATCCACACACACAGAGTACCCTTGTGTTCCGTCTGTCCTGGATGTGGCCCAGCGCCTTGGCTGGTGGCAGGGATTCTGAGTAACGGGGTTTGTGCTGCAGGTGGCGGAGGTGATGGATGGGGGGGAGGAGGAGCAGCAGGAGGGAATGCGGTAATAGCAGAGGCACAAGCGCACTCATTCACACTCTCTCATGTCGACACGGACAGACGTGCAGACACACAGACAATGACCCCCCCATAGCCTTCAACAGGCTTTTGGGACAGGTGCCGTTAGCGAGTTGCACCTCTATGAAGGCCGGCATGGCACACGGAGGGGGTGGTTGGACAGCACCACGCCTGGCCGCCTCTGTCTTCCCACTGGTGATGTTTACACTCTGCATCAGGTGCTCATTTAAGGCTGAGTCGACATAGGGAAGGCACAGGACCGATTCAGATAATCACAGATGTCACCGGTGTTGCCCGTGAGCGGGAATCGAATTTTTGTCACCAGATTTGTCGCGCAGTGCGCTTACCACTGCGCTACCACTACCCAAAGACAAGACAGAGATCCCCTGTTTACCCTGAACAGACTTTTGGAGCAAGTGCTGTTAGCGAGCACCTGTGAAGACTGGTACGGCACATGAGGCCACGCACACACTTAAGCAGACACACTAAGTGACAAAGAAAAATGTTTAGTACAACTCAATACTCCAGCAGACATACAGATGGAGGCACATGCAGCAATACACACAGATGCACGCAAGACAAAGAATCCAGCTAAAGCCTTGAACTGGTGATGGTGTGGAGTCATGGTGATGGTGGTGATGTAGTACCGCATGATGCTACATGGTGGTGGTGGTGATTGTGTGGTGGTGGTGGTGGTGTCATGACGATGTGGAAGGGTGTTGATGTTGTAGTACTGCGTGATACTGCTTGGTAATGGGGTGTGGTGGCGGTGGTGGCGGTGTGGTAGTGGTGATGTGATACTGATGGTGTGGTGTTGGTGTGGTGGGGGTGTGGTGACGCGGTGGCTGCGGTTCTCACTCTGCTGCCCGTGTCGTCACAGGGACGTCTCGTCCACGGAACGTTTGCGCCAGATCTCTGTGCAGATCAACGGCCTCATGTCCCAGGTGAGTGAGTGAGTGCGTGCGTGTGTGTGCAAGCGTGTGCGTGTGGAGTGGAAGTGTAGTGGTTAGCGCGCTGCGCTATGAACCCGGCGATTCCTGCTCACGGCCAACACCAGTGACGATTATTTGAACCGGTCCTAGGCTTCCCCTAGGTCGACTCAGCCTCAAATGAATACCTGGTGCGGTGTGTAAATATCGCTACTAGGGAGACAAAGGCGGTCGGGCGTGGTGCTGGCCACTCACCCCCTCATGTACCATTCCAGCCATCGTAGGTACTCGCTAACAGCACTTGTCTGCTAAGGCTATACGGAGGATCTTTGTGTGTGTGAGCACGTGTGTGTACTCACTAATGGCACTTGCCCCAAGAGTTTGTTAAGGCTACAGGGGGGAACTTAGTCTTTGTAGTAGTTGTGTATTGCATGTGTTTGTGTTCTAACGAAGTCTGTGTGAACTGTGTGCCAGTCAAACTACCGCAACGGGGAGAGCGGCAGCCACTCGGCAGACACCAGAGAACTGGAGGTGAGATGCACAAACAAAAACAAAAGATACCCGTGTAGCCTTAACAGACCGAAGGGGCAAGTGTTAGCAAGCAGCTATGAAGGCCGACACGGCACACGAGGGGGTGGGTAGCCAGCACCAGGCCTCGGCTGTCTTTGTTTCCCCGGTGCTGACGTTCACACACAGCGTCAGCTGCTCATTAATGACTTGAGCCGACCTCGGAGAGGCCACTGATGTTAGCCGTGAACTGGAATAGAAACTGGGTCACCGGGTTGACAGAGCAGTGCGCTAACTTGCCACAACAGGATGTGTGACCGCACAAGGGATCCATGGCGTGCTTGTGTGTAAAGGTGCGTGTCGGCTCAGCCTCAAATGAGTACCTGGTGCGATGTGCAAACAACGCCACTGGACAGACAAAGACGGTCGTGCGTGGTGCTGGCCACCCACCCCCCTCGTGTGCCGTGCCGGCCTTCATAGAGGTGCAACTCGCGGACAGCACTTGCCCCAACAGTCTGTTAAGGCTATACGGAGGATCTTTGTCTTGATACGCATGTGTGTACATGTGTTGTGGGCGTGGTGCTGGCCACCCACCCCCTCGTGTGCCATGCCGGCCTTCATAGAGGTGCAACTCGCGGACAGCACTTGCCCCAACAGTCTGTTAAGGCTACACGGCTGATCTTTGTCTTTGTGTGTGTGTGGACGCACAGACGAGGAACCAGGAGCTGACTCAGGCTCTGGACGCTGCGTCGCTCGATCACAAGAGACTCCTCGCAGACCTGCACGACGCCGTACTGCACCGCACTCGCCACACTCGCCACAGCCACTCGCCACAGCCACTCGCCACATTGACGAACCACACCACACTCATACTCACTTGGCACACTCAACACACTCGCTGACCACACTCGCTCACCACACCCACTCGTATATCACACTTGTCAGACTCACCATATTCACTCGCCACACTCACATGCCACACTCGGCACATTGACACACCACACTCACCACTCCCACCACCCTCACCACCCTCACCACTCACCCCTCCGGGACTGACCCCCTCTGCCCTCTCTGTGTGCCCCACAGAAGCAGCAGAACGATGCCCTGGAGACAGAGCTCCTGAAGGTGGTGGCACATCCTCACTCTGTTCCTGTAGTGTGTGTGGCGCGTGTGTGTGTGGTGCGTGTGTGTGGTGCGTGTGTGGTGTGTGTGTGGTGCGTGTATGTGTGGTGCGTGTGTGCATGTGTCTGTGTGGTGCGTGTGTCCGGTGTGTGTGGTGCGTGTGGGGTGTGTGTTGCGCGTGTGTGTGTGGTGTGTGTGTGTTGTGCATGTGTGTGTGGTGTGTGTGTGTTGCGCATGTGTGTGTGTGGTGTGTGTGTGTTACACATGTGTGGTGTGTGTTACACGTGTGCAATGTTTTGGACGTGTGTATACGGGGTGTAACGTCAGATGTCGCACGTTGCAAGCCGTGCGTAACGTCTGGTGTCACCTAACATGTTGACCTTGACGCGTCACGTGGAGTGCATTGCGTTTACCTCGCAATGCGTGTCGAATGTCGTCCTTAACGTGTGAAACACGTCTCACAAATTACATGTCGCGTGTCGTCGTATCTCTCAGGTCCGCGCTGATCAGGAGAAGCGGCTTCACAGTGAAGGGTCAGCTTTGGAACAACTGCAGGTCAGAGGTCAGGGGTCAGGGTCGTGGGTGGGTTTGGGTCAGGGTGCCGCGTGCTCTCCGTGCTGTTAGCCGGGTGACCTGTGACCTGTGATCCAGCGCTGTGGAGGCAGCAGAGAGGGTTAGTGGATCACGCACAGATGGGGTGAGGAGGTGCCATACCCTGGGCTCGCCAGGAGAGGGCAGCAAAGCAAGTGGACTAATCGCCATCCGTTTATTCCACCCGTACGGGGCTAAAGCGCTGCCACCTCGCGCAAGGCGTGGCTGTTCTCCGGGTGCCGCGGTTTCCTGCCACGTGGTATAATTAACACAGCTCATCGTTAATTGGCCGGAAACTTCTCGCAGACAGACGCCCAACGTAGCAGCAGCAGCAGCACCCTCCTGAACAAGGGTCACACGACTCGGTGTGGCTCTCCTGGCTAATGAAGTAATTTACACGTTTTTAATTTGCGCGTGTGCTGCGCGGGTGCCGCGCGTGTGACGTGGCGGGCCGTGGTCTGGGCCACCCCAGGTGCACGTTCAGACGATCGGGATCCTGGTGTCGGAGAAGTCGGAGCTGCAGAACACACTGAGCCTCGCGGATAAATCCCTGCAGCAGAGAGCCGGTCAGCACCACAACCACAGCAACCGCAATCTCGTGTCTCTCTATCCTATATCCCGTCTATGTCCTCGTGTACCTCGTGTCTCTGCGTACCCATGCCCCATGTCTCCGTGTCTCCGTGTGCAGGCGAGGTGGAGGATCTGAGCGCGCGCCTCAATGCCGGGCGCCAGCGCGTGTCGGAGCTGGAGCGCGCCCTCTCCACCGTCTCCTCCCAGCACAAGCAGGCCGAGAAGGTGACGCGCAGAGCACGCCACGTGACACACCGTGTCCCCGTGTCGCGCAGAGCACGCCACGCGACACGCCGTGTCCCCGTGATGCGCAGAGCACGCCACGTGACAAGCCATGTTCCCGTCTCCCCGTGTCCCCGAGTCATGTTGATGCCGTGTCTGTGCCCGCAGCTCGCCAAGGAGCTGCAGACGGAGAGAGCGGCCGTGGCGGAGGAGCGAGAGCAGCTGACGTGAGTGTGCGCGTGCGCTGGGGGTGCCATCACGATGCCTGTGGGAAAGTGAACCCCCGGTTGGCTGGGATCTCACCCCCCTCTCGATTTGTTCGGGTGTTAAAGTCAACAGCTGAGAATCTCATTCTCCTCTGTTCACTGTGCCGGTCACACCATGCCCCCCGTGCGCCGTGCCGGCCTTCGTAGGTGCCACCCGCTAATGGCACTCTGCCCCTGCACTCTGTTGGAGGCTCCACGGGGGATCTGCGCGTGCGTGCGTCTGCGAGTAGGCGCGTGCGGGACGAGCTGACTCAGCAGACGTCGGAGCAGGCGGAGCAGCTGGCGTCGCGCGCCGCCGAGGTGCTGGGGCTGCGCGAGTTCACGGAGGAGCTCAAGGGCAAGCTGCACATGGCCGACATCATGGTGCAGCAGGTGAGCGAACGGCGCCGCCACCACCACCACACCGCATGCATGTGCGGTCTCTATGCGCGTGCACGCGGCGTGCTCACCGCACACTAACCCGACACTCGCCGCACACTCGCCACACACATGCGGCAGGCGCGCATTATAGTAAAAATAATCAATCTTACCTTGAAACGGTGAGCCGTCGCCGCCGCGCATTATCTGCTCATCGCTGTCGTAGAGGGAGAGAGGGGACGACTCAGAGAGAGAGAGAGGGGACGACTCAGAGCTGCCGGGAGGAGGAACTACAGACGGGGAGCGGGAAGGCAGCAGCAACGGCACTACCAACAATTGCCCGATTTCTGCAGGTCCTCTGTATATCGAGGCGTTATCGGCCAATTGATGATGAGTGTTGACGTGCGGGAGGAAACCATGGCACCCGGAGAAACCCCACGCGGGCGAGGGGGAAACACTCGATTCCATGCCGAGGGAAACAGGCCGAGTCCTCACCTCTTCTGCTCTGCCGTCTTCCGGCGAGCCGACGTCACTTTGTCCAGATTACGGACCGCAGGCCTTGCCGTGACGTCACCGTGGAACGCCTGGGAGGGCAAAACCCGTGGTGGAAGAGCGATACGGAATCCACGCGTGCCGCCCGATTTTTCGTCTTCGTTTACAAATACGAGCGTGCCTGCGTGCCTGCGTGCGCATTCCCCCATACGTGTGCGCTTGCAGCTGTCGAGTCAGGCGGGGATGCCACATCTCAACCAGCAGCTGCAGCAGCTCTCGGAGGAAAGAGAACAGCTCCAGCAGCAGCTGCACGCGGTACGGACGCTGCTGCTGCGGTGGCTGTGTCCGCGTGCGTCCGTGTGTGTCCCGTGCGTGTTTGAGTGCCTATGTGTTTGTTTGTGGATGTGCGTGCGTGTGCGTGCGTGTGCGTCTGTGTGTGTGTGTCCGTGTGCGTCTGTGTGTTTCCGTGTGTGTGTGTGTATCATTACGGGTGGGTAGCAGTATTGTAGCGGTTAACGCACTGCGTTACAAACCCGGCGACCCGAGTTCGATTCCCGCTCGCCAACACCGGTGACGATTATTTGAACGGGTCCTGGACCTACCCAAGGACGACTCGGCCTCAAATGAGTACCTGGTGCGGTGTGTAACCATCAACAGTGGGGAGACAAAGGCAGCCTTGCGTGGTGCTGGCCTCCCACCCCGTTGTACGCCGCGCCGGCCTTCATCGGCGCTCGCTAACGGCACTTGCGCAAAGTCTGTTCAGGGCTACGTGGGGGGTTGTGTTTGTGTGACTGTGTTGCGGGCGCTGTGCGTTTTCCCGGTGCAGATGTCGGAGTCGGTGCAGCAGCTGATGCTGGAGCGGCAGCAGCACCTGCAGCAGATGGAGGAGCAGGGGCGCCTCTGGCAGGAGACGGCTCGCCACTCGGCACAGCAGGTGCACGCGCGTGTGCTGTGTCGGACGCAGTGTGCTGTGTGTGTGTGTGTGTTCCGTGCGTGCTGTGTCTGATATGGTGTGCCATGGTGTGCTGTGTGTGAGCTGTGTCTGATATGGTGTGTTCTGTGTGTGTGTTTTCTATCACTGTGTGCTGCGTGTGCTGCGTGTGCTGTATCGAGGGTGGTGTGCTGTATGTGCTGTGTCGCGCATGGTATGCTGTGTGTGTGCTGTGCTCTCTAACATGGTGTGCTGTGTGTGCCATGGTGTTCTGTGTGTGTGCTGTGTGTGTGCTGTGTGTGCCATGGTGTGCTGTGTGTGTGCTGTGTGTGTGCTGTGTGTGCCATGGTTTGCTGTGTGGGTGCTGTGTGTGCTGTGTGTGCCATGATTTGCTGTGTGTGTGCTGTGTGTGTGCTGTGTGTGCCATGGTTTGCTGTGTGTGTGTGCTGTGTGTGTGCTGTGTGTGCCATGGTGTGCTGTGTCTGACACGGTGTGCTGTGTGTGTGTGCTGTGTGTGTCATGGTGTGCTGTGTCTGACACGGTGTGCTGTGTGTGCCATGGTTTGCTGTGTGTGTGCTGCTGCTAGGTGGAGCTGCTGTCTCGTGAGAAGGATGAGCAGGTGGTGCGCATCACAGAGATGGAGCGGTCGCTGCACGAGCTGGAGCAGCAGAAGGGTGAGCTGAGCGCTTGCGGCACACACCCAGTACACACATTATAACGCAGTGCGCACGGCACGTACGGTATGACACGCGCTGTGTTACCTACATACAGCAGGTAACAGCGCACGCACATACACAGCACGTTAACGCAGCGAAGACAAAGGTCCCCTGTTGCGGCAAGTGCTGTTAGCGAGCACCTATGAAGGCCGGCACGGCACACGAGGGGATGGGTGGCCAGCACCACGCCCGACCGCCTTTGTCTCCCCAGTGGCGATGTTTACACACCGCACCAGGTTCCCATTTTAGGCTGAGTCGACCTCGGGGAGGCCCAGGACCGGTTCAGATACCGAGCCCGGGTGGCCAGGTTCGTAGCACAGCTCACTAACCGCGACACTACCGCTCCTCAAGTTAACACAGCACACACAGACACACAGACACACACACACGTGTCACACAGCAGCCGCTGAGTGACCGCCGGTTCCCGCCCCACCCCCCCCACCAGTGGTTCTGTGCGAGCAGGCGGCGCAAAAGTCGAGCGCCGCCGTCGCCACGTCGGAGCAGGAGGGGCCCTCGGAGCGCGAGCACGGCCTGGCGGTGGAGCTGGAGAGGGCGCGCAGGGAGAAGGACGAGCTTGTAGCCCAGTACCACGCACAGGCACGCGCACGCACGCACGCATCCGCACGCACAGGCACGCACAGGCACGCACAGGCATGCATACACAGGCACGCGCATGCACGCATCCACAAGCACGCACGCACAGGCACGCACGCACAGGCACGCACAGGCACGCACGCACAGGCACGCACAGGCACGTGCATAAACACATACACACAGGCACGCATGTGCACGTGCACACGCAGGCACAGACGTAAACACGCGCACACAGGCATGCACGTATACGCGCACACACAGACACGTGCACAACAAAGCACGCATACGCACAGGCACGTGCGCACACACTTAACTCCTTACCCACTGTCTACTCAGCTGCGCACGTGTGAAAAGCTGAGTGAGTTGAAACAGGAGGTGGTCATTTCTCCTGAGCACACACACACACGCTGGTACAGAAACAAAGATCCCCCACATAGCATTAAACTGTTAGGGCAAGTGCTGTTACGGAGTAGCACCGATGTAGGCCGGCACGACACACGAGGGAGTGGGTTGACAGCACCACGCCCGGTCGCCTTCGTATCCCCAGTGCTGCTGTTTACACACCGCTCCAGGAAGTCGTTTAAGGCTAAATCGACCTCGGGGAGTCCTGGGACCGGTTCCGATATCCTCCCCTTCACCGCTTCTGGCCGTAAGCGGGAAGAGTGAAACTTGGGCCGGCGGGTTCGTACCGCGTCGCGCTAACCGCTGCGCCTCCGCTCCCCTCGCTCCCTTTACCCCGCCGTCCGCCCAGGTGCGCGACAACGAGCATCTGAGCGAGCTCAACCGCGAGGCGGAGTCACGGCTGCTGGCGCTCGAGTCGCGGCTGGGGGACCTGGGCTGCGAGGCGAGTGACCGGCAGCGGCTGCTGGAGACGGCGCAGGCCGACAAGGCCACCATCTCCCGCGCGCTCGCGCAGAACCGCCAGCTCAAGGAGCAGCTCGCTGAGATGCAGAACGGCTTCGTCAAGCTGGTGAGCGCCGTGTCTCTCCGCGTCTCGCTGTTCGCGCGTACCCGTGTCCCCCCGTGCTCGTCGTCCCACTACCCGTGTTTTCACTTCCCCCTTTGTCTCCCCCTGCGTGCCCAATGTCTCCGTGTCTACCCGTGCCTTGTGTCATCCCTTTATCACCTACCTTCCCCTCGTATCCCACATGTACCCTTACGTCCCATTTCCCCACGTGTCTGTGTCTCAATCTTTCCCGTGTATTCCGTGCAGAGGTCGCAATCGGGTTCCCGATACCCGTACCCGGCCGGGTACGGGTACGGGTACCCGTTTGCGACCCTGGTGTGGCCGGGTACGGGTAGGCCGTGAGTCACTGATGAGTCACTGTTTGTCACTCATTTCCCAACGTCTTGTCTCTTCTCACAATTCAAGTTCCTAGAATCAACCCACCCGCGTCTGCAACATGGCTTCATCCCAGAGGTCGCAATCGGGTACCCGATACCCGGCCGGGTACGGGTAGCCGGGTATCGGGTAGGGTACGGGTACCCGTTTGCGACCCTGGTGCGGCCAGGTATGGGTAAGGAATCAAAATCCGTTTGCGACCTCTGATTCCGTGTCTCCGATGTCGCCCATGGCCCAACTGTGTCCCCTTGTCCCTGCGTGTCCCCATATCCGTCTGTGTCCTCCCGTGTCCCCATGCTGCTGTCCCCTGATGGCTGTGCTGTCCCCCGTGTCCCACCGTGCCGCCCCCGCCGCTGCATGTCCCACAGAGCAACGAGAACATGGAGCTGGGCAGCGCGCTGCAGTCGGAGCAGCACGTGAAGAAGGAGCTCGCTCGCCACATGGGCTCCCTGCAGGAGAACTCGCACGAAGTCAAGGAGCAGGTGGAGCTCCCGCCACCGCTGCCACCGTGCCACCGCTCATGCCACGCAACAAATCGTTTCTGATAATTGGTTTTTTACCATTTTTATCTGGCAACAAAACTGACACCTTTGTTGCCAGATAAAAGGGTAAAAAAACAATTATCATAATTTGATACTGGCAAAGGACGTTCCAAAGGTGTAAACAATAGTTTCTATTTGTACGAAGCGTCGTCATTGGTGCAAAGAATCGCAGATCGAAGCGCCCGCTGTAGGATTTGTGACGCCGTGCCCAGATTTTCGCTCGGAAAACCGCAGGTAAGCCGGAGAAGGAAGGGCACCCAGAACCAGCACCGCCAACAACGATTGCCCAAGCTCTCTGATCCTATAATTGGGGCATGTGGCCAACTCCAACCCGAAAACACAACGGGGAGCCACACGTCGCAACTTGCACATCTCCACACGCCGTCCAAAAATAGTGTGACGTTCGTGGCCTGTAAACGGTGACAAACGGTAAACACACACACACACCAATACACCCCGCCACTCACCACTAAGTGACGGTTACATCAGCGGAGTGCCTTCCACACTTCACACGGCTATCAAAGCGCACCTAGCCGGGTACACGCGCCGTGGCCGAACGGCGGCTCGCCATCGATGTCGGCGTCGGCGTCGGCGTGATCGCGTGACCGTTGCCTTCGTCGCAGCTGCAAGCCAAGTGCGCGGAGGCGGAGGCTCTGGTGGCGGAACGGAGCGCGGTGCTGCAGCAGCTGCAGCAGTACGGGGCGGCCGTGGTGCAGCTGCAGGCGGAGCGCGACGAGCTGCACCGGCAGTGCCTGGCCCAGAGCACGCTGCTCGACCGCGTGCAGCACCAGGTGCGGGGCCCGCACACGCACGTGCAGACAGTAACTTCAGATACTCGTTTAAGGCTGAGTCGATCTGGGGGAGGCCCAGGACCAGTTGTTCATATATTCGTCACTGGTGTTGGTGGCCGTGACGACTGCTCCCATACAAAATACAAAGATTTCCCGCCCCCCCCCCCCCCGCATAGCCTCTAACAGACTGTTGAGTCAAGTGCTCTTTGCAAGCAGCACCTATGAAAGCCGACGCTGCTCACACGAACTCGACACGTTAAAAAGATTTAGTAGTCTGTTGAGGAAGGTGCTGTTAGCAAGTACCTATGAAGCCGGCACACGGCACACGAGGTGGGTGACCAGCACCACGCCGCCCGACTGCCTTTATCATGTAAGGCTGAGTCGAACTTGGCTCGCCAGGTTCGTAGCGCAGCGCGCTAACAACTGCACCACCGCTCTCCATGCTCAGCAACCACACACACACATGCACACGCGTACACACAAGACGCAGCTCCACCAATTGCTGTGTGCGAGCTCCTAATACGCGTGGTACCCTCCCACTACAACCTATAACAAATATTACCATTAATTCTGGTTATCATTTATGTGTGCCCGTGACCCCGTGACCCCGTGTCGAGCAGGAGGCCGAGGCTCGTTCCGCTCTGCACATCGCGCACGACAAGCTGCGCGCTCTGGCCCAGGGGTCGCAGGTCACCGTCGACGGGTCGCAGGTCACCGCCGCGGAGGGGGTGCTGCAGGGCGGGGAGAGGAGGGTGGGAGTGGGGGGCCCCGAGGAGGGCTGGGCCGTGGGGGGGGGCCTGCAGGGGGTGCTGGAGGACATGGCGTCGCTGCTGGAGGCGCCGACGGACGCGCCCGCTCCGTCTCCCACAGACTCGCCCGCAGACGAGGCTGGGGCCGAGGAGCCAGAGGAGACGGTGAGGGGCTGTGGGGTGTGTGGGGGTAGGGAGCAGTGTGATCAGGGTGTGTGTGTGTGTGTGTGGGTAGCAGTGTGATCAGGATGTGTGTGTGTGGGTAGGGAGCAGTGTGATCAGGGTGTGGGTGTAGCGGTTAGCGCGCCGCGCTACGAACTTGGCCACCCGGGTTCTATTCCCGCTCACAGCCAACACCAGTGACGATTATCTGAACCGGTCCTGGGCCTCCCCTAGGTCGATTCAGACTCGAATGAGTACCTGGTGCAATGTCTAAACATCGCCACTAGGAAGACAAAGGCGGCCGGGCGAGGTGTTGGCCACCCACCCCCTCGTGTGCCGTACCGGCCTTCATAGGTGCACGCTAACAGGACTTACCCCAACAGTCTGTTAAGGCTATCTGGGGGATCTTTGTCTATTTGTTCACCACGTGTAACCTATGCATGCCGTGTGCGGCGCTGCGCGTGCCCGCCCAGGTCTCGCACCTGCGGGCTCTGGTTGAGCAGCGCGAGAGCGAGCGAGCGCAACTCATCTCGCGACTCGGGGACGTCTACGCCGCCCTGCGTCGTCTCGGCAACCTCGCCGCCCCCCCCTCGGCCGCCCCCCACCACGGGGAGGGGGCCGTGTCCCCCCAGGAGCACGAGTCTCTGCGTGCAGCCATGGAGCAGCTACAGGTGAGTGGCGGCTGCGGTGATGGAGGGAGCGGTGGTGAGTGGTGCGTGGTGACAGGGTTGTTTCCCGTGGGCCGTGCTGGTGACTCCCACCAGCACCAGTAAACGAGACCTCGTCACCCCAACGCCGCGATCGCTCCATCGGCTCCCGATCTGCGGTGAGCGTGACGCGGTGAGCGTGACGCGGTGAGCGAGACGCGGTGAGCTAGACGCGGCGAGCGTGACGCGGTGAGCGTGACCCGCACCCCCTCTGTGCTGTGGCGGCGCAGGTTCGCTTCCAGGCCGTGATGCGGGAGAAGGCCGACCTCCGCGATCAGCTGGAGCAGCTGGAGCACCGCTGCGAGCAGCTGTCGGGAGAGACCGACACCATCGGTGCGCACGCGTGTGTAGGTCGACTCAGCCTTAAATGAGTACCCGGTGCGATGTATGAACATCAGCGCTCGGCGCTGTGGAGACAAAGGCAGCGGGGTGTGGTGCTCGCTAACAGCACTTGCCGCAACAGCCTGGACAGGCTGTATGTGGGATCTCTGTGTGTGCGTGTGTGTGTTTGCGCGTCTGTACGTGCGTGTGCGCGCGTACCTGTACCCATGCGGTACCCACGTGTGCGTGCGTCACACCCCGTGCGTGCGTCACACACCGTGCGTGCGTCACACACCGTGCGTCATACCCCGTGCGTGCGTCACACACCGTGCGTGCGTCACACCCCGTGCGTGCGTCACACCCCGTGCGTGCGTCACACCCCGTGCGTGCGTCACACACCGTGCGTGCGTCACACCCCGTGCGTGCGTCACACCCCGTGCGTGCGTCACACACCGTGCGTGCGTCACACACCGTGCGTGCGTCACACCCCGTGCGTGCGTCACACACCGTGCGTCATACCCCGTGCGTGCGTCACACCCCGTGCGTGCGTCACACCCCGTGCGTGCGTCACACACCGTGCGTCACACACCGTGCGTGCGTCACACACCGTGCGTGCGTCACACCCCGTGCGTGCGTCACACACCGTGTGTGCGTCACACACCGTGCGTCACACACCGTGCGTCACACCCCGTACGTGCGTCACACCCCGTGCGTGCGTCACACCCCGTGCGTGCGTCACACCCCGTGTGTGTGCATGCACGTGTGCAGGCGAGTACATCGCGCTGTACCAGAGCCAGCGCGACGTCATGCGCCAGCGCCACCGCGACAAGGACGAGTTCATCAACCGCCTGGCGCTCGACCGTGACAACATGAAGGTGACGCCGACCTACGACCCCTACGACCCCCACGCTCCGCCCAACCCACCGTCCCATCGCCCCTCTGACCCAGGGGCCGCGCCATTGCAGTGACAATTTCGTAGAGGCGATGGGACGTGCGGGTCAACGGCTCTCAGTCGTTGCTTATCCCCCCTCCTGAAACAATCTGATTAAGGGGAGATTCACTCTGCACCTCACAAAGCTCATGCTTGCAAACTGCGAGTCATGCCATTAAAATATTAATGAGATTCGTCCATGCGTGTTTATCATGTGAACCTAATGTATATAAATCTATGAAATTCACTCCACATTTGCCAGAGGTCCTGATTGGATCTCAAAACCTAACATCCAACCGTAATATATTCGCGTGTTTGCTCCGTACCACATCCTCGTTATCATATTCAAAATCATCTTCTTCATCATCATCACCACCCCTGTCACCCAACCCTTGCCCACACGCCCTGACCCTTGCCCTGTGACCCCGGCAGGTGAAGCTGGGGGAGCTGCAGGAGCTGGTGATGAGACTCCTGGCCGAGAGGAACGCGTGGGGGCTGGAGGGGCCAGCGCCACGGGGGGTAGCGGCGGTGACGGCAGCAGCAGCGGGAGGACCCAACGAGGAGAAGCAGGAGGAGGGAATGGGCCCTCACCTGCCCAACGGCACCCAGGGTGACACGGCCACACGCCACGGTTGACCCGCGCAGCTACAGCCACGCATCCTTACAGCCGGTCACCGCAGGCACGGCCGCCCAGATACGGAGAAGCCGCCGCAGCCTCCGGTCACTTCCGTCACTCATGGTGACACCCCCCCCCCTCTCTACCCGCAGACGGAGATGAAGGAGGTGAAGGAGGTGAAGGAGGTGAAAGCGAGGGGGCGAGTGCGAGGGAGAGAGCGGCAGAGACTGGCACGGAGAGAGCACACACAGGTGATGCACACGGCACACACTGGACACACACAACATAATGTTGCACTGCACTGTTGTACCATACACAACACACCATGCATACTGTGTAGTACACTGGGGTACGAAACCTATAACATGATACGCGCTATATGCCACTTTGCATAAAATACGTCACATGATACACACCATGCACAACACATTACCCTACACACGACACACAACACACCATATTATACACCACACATACTCACTGCACATGCGACTGAAACTAGCTCCAGTGAGGTGCGTTGACTCGAACCTCCCTCCCTGTACCCCGCCCCCCGCTTCTCATCCTCCCGCAGACGACGACCCTCGGCCCCCCACGACCGCCGAGCCCCCCGGCACGGCCGGGCAGATCATGCAACTGCTGCAGGAGCTGCAGGAGTCGCGCGGGCCCTCCTCCTCCTCCTACCTCGACGAGTCCACGTGCATCCCCTTCTTCTACCGCGTGGACACCGACAACGAGGTCAAGGTCATGCTCATATGAGGTCGCGCGTGCGAGGTCGCGACCTTGCCCACCAACGTGCCCGCGGCTGCCTAGTCCACGGCACGGGCGGGCAGCTGGACGGGCGGGAAAGCAGCCCCGGCAGCGGCATGGAGGGCACGGCGAGCCGGAGGGGGTCGCCAGGTCGCCCGGCATGCGGCTTCACGGACGTTCACACCTACGCGGATCGTTTAGATGTGAACCCGGCTCTTGAGGTCACGGCTCGTGGGCGAGATCGCGTCAAGAGGTCAAGGTCACGCGTGCGCGATGATCGCGTGACGTCCGGAGGGCGGAACGGTTGGGGGGGGGGGGGCGGCGGGTGGGTGGGTGTGGGAGGTTGGAGGGGCTACAGACAAGAGCGATTGATGGGGGTGCGCAGACAGCAGGGTGGTGGTTGTTTTAGGGGGCCGTGTGGATGCATCCTCGGAATGTGCACATCTACAGGCGCATGGTGAAAACGTGTGCGTATGGCAGGATGTGTGTGGGAGGGTCTGCGTAGAGGGTGTGTATCAGGTGAGGCGGTGTAGTGCAACGGTTAGCGCGCTGCGCTATGAACCCGGCAACCCGAGTTTGATTGTCGCTCGCTCGCAGCCATCATGGGCGACGATTATTTTAACCGGTCCTGGGCTTCCCCTAGGTCTACTCAGTACCTGGTGCGGTGTCTAGTTAACATCGGCACTGGGGAGACAAAGGCTGCCGGGCGTGGTGCTGGCCACCCACCCACACGTGTGCCATGCTGGCCTTCATAAGTGCTACTCCCTTCTAACAGCACTTGCCCCGACAGTCTGTTAAGGCTATACAGGGGGGGGGAGGTCTTTGGCTTTTGTACGGGTAGAGGCTGCGCGGGTGTGGAGGCGTTTGCACCAGGGCCCACTCCCGGTGAGTGGAGTGGTGAATGGAGATTGGTTTAGCAGTGGGTTCTTGCAAGTGGAGATTGGTTAGTTCTGTGAACTACAAACGAGTTCTCTTTAAACTCCGAGAGTAGGTGGTTGGGGAGACTGAGTAGCGGAGAGGGTTGAGAAGTTGGGGGGCTGGGAGACTGCGGGGGGCGGGGAGACTGGGGGGGGCTGGAGCACTGGGAGTATTGGGGAGGGGGTGGCTAGGAATACAAAAACATGGGGAGCACTGGATGTACTCGGGGACTGTGAGTCCAGTCTCCCCCATGGCTGCACTTGGCAAGATGCTCTCACTTTATATGTTTGGGGCGCGGGGTCACGGGGTCATGGGGAAGAGATGTTAAAGGCGAGCGGCGTGCACAGCAGAGGTCCACAATGTCACGGGCCGTGCTGGGGTGCCTGTGTGCGCGTGCGTCGGTGTGTGTCCATTCCTCTTTGTGACCGTCTGTATGTCTCTGCGTCCTATCTGCGCGTGTTGCCTTCATCTGTCTGTGTGTCTTACTATGTCGGTGTCCTTCTGCTGGGTGTCTTCGTAGCTACGTGTCTGTGTTGTCTGTCTGTGTACATGTGTGTCTTCATGTCTGTCTGTGTACGTGTGTCTTCATGTCTGTCTGTGTACGTGTGTGTCTTCATGTCTGTGCAGGTTTCCGTCCGTCTCTTTTTGGAAACCGGCTTTTCCAAGTATCTCTGCGTACCGCCATCTGTGTATGGTCCCATGTGTGTTTGTGTCTGCCTGCGTGGCTGTTGTGGGAAGCGGTGGTGCAGTGGTTAGCGCGCTGCGCTACAAACCCAATTGTATAGTAAACATCGGCACTGGGGAGACGAAGGGGGCCGGGCGTGGTGCTTGCCACCAACACCTGCCCCAACAGTCTGTTGAGGCTATACGGGGGATCATTACTTTGTTGGTGTGTCTGTGTGCCTCATGTAATCCTGCTGTAAACAGAGCTGTATCGAGTCTCCCATTTCCACGTCGATTTTCCACGACAGCAAAGGCCTCGGCGAGGCCTCGCTTGCTCAGCGTGCGTCTCGGCGTTCGTCGCGTACGCACGGGCACCGCGAGAATATACTACAAGTGTCTCCTCGTTGCGTACCATACACGCACGCATACCGCAAGTGTGCCATGCGTACCAACGGCGGACTGTGTACCATGTGTATAGCTTACAAAATGGGTGTGGGTGTTCCAATCTGATTAAGTGGGTGGTGACCACATGGACAGTGGTGGGGGCTTGTATTAATTGTGGGGGGAGGGGGGAGTAGGAGTTGTACCCCCCCCACCCCCAGGGCTGGTGTATAATCGGTTAAGGCTGTCACATGCCCCCCGACCCCTAGCCGCCCCCCCCCCCACCCCACAAAGGGGTGCTGGGGGGGATTGAGTTTTGCACATAATTGTATCTGGTGGGGGATATTTATTTGAGATTGCTTTGGGAATCTTGGCGCTTTTTGATAAGAACCTGTATCTACTACTATTAAGCCCGGTGTCGGCGGCTAGATTCCTGTTTCATAGATTCCTCGCGCGTGTCCTCCAATAAATCAACCGATTGCACATTCCCCTCCCCACCCGCAGTTCACTATCCCTCACCGTGCTGCCCCACTGCACGCGAAAGACACGGGGGGTTATTCAACGTAGCTTTATTCGCGCCGAGACAAACCGCGGACGTCGCCACGCGCCCTTACAGACGTCGTCGCCAGTGCAGTCCGAAAGGAACCGAGAGTGCAGATTTCTTCAGCCCCCTGCTACATGCTGCCCTTGCCCTGTGTATGCCGCCCCTTTGTATGCTACCACTTCCCTGCGCACGCTGCCCCTGCCCTGTGCCACTCAACCACGTCGCCCCACCCGTGCCACGTAGCCCCGCGCTACGAGGCGGTGGCGGGCTGGAGGCGTCCGCAGTAGGCGTCCCAGCCGGCCTGCTGGTAGAGCCGGGCGGCGGCGGTCACGTCGGTGGCCTCCAGCACGCCGCGGCCCACCACCATCACGTCGCAGCCACGGCGGCCCACCACCTCCTCCGGGGTCAAGTACTGCTGACCCAGGTCGTCGCCTGGCACGCACGAGACATGCATTCAGAAGGGTACAGAAGTGCACACAGGCACAAGTGCGGGTGCGAGTGGTGGGTGCAGTGGGCGGGTGTGTAAAGTGGAGAGTGTGGGTGCTACTATGAGAGGTGAGAGAGTGTATAGAGTGGTGATAATTATGATAAGTGAATGGTGATTCTCTGAGCTACGCGAGCAAGCGGTGCGAGTGGTGATGCCGTGGTGAGCGATTGGCGAGTGAGTGGTGATGCTGTGAGAGATGTGAGTGGTGAGAGGTGAGTGGTGAGAGGTGAGTGTGGTGAGTGAGTGGTGAGCACCTCCCGGCTGTAGCTTGACCCCGGGGGTGACGTGCAGCAGGGAGGGGTCCTGGGTGACGCGCTCCGTGCTGATGAATCCCAGCACAAAGTCGCGACGCGCCTCGGCCATTGCCACCTGTGTGGCATCGCACGCCCCACCATCAACACTGAGCAAGGGTGAATGGAGCAGTGTGGTGAGTGCGGTGCGGTAAGTGGTGTGCGTAGAGCGAGCCAAGCCGTACCGTTGCCTGCGTGTACCCCTGTGTGGTGAGCGCCCCCTGTGAGCTCATCTTGGCGATGAGGAGGCAGCCCCTCCCTAGGGGCACTCCCACCCCAGCCAGGGCCTCCAGCCCCCCGGGGCCTGACACGGCATGAGCCGTCACCAGATCCGCCCAGCTCGCGATGCCAAAGACCCCTCCTGCAGTGCACGCCCACACACCACACTCGCTAAACTCGCCACACAATAAACGCCGCACATCGCACACTGCAGTACACCCCCCCCCCCCCACACGTACCCTGGTACTGCCGCCGGGCGGTGTGGCCGATGTCGGCGAATTTGCGGTCCTCGAACAGCAGGAAGCGATGGCTCCGCGCCAGCTCGGCCAGGCGCTCCGGCAGGTCGGCCGTGAAGTCGTCAAGCGCGTCCACGTGCGTCTTGAGGAGGCACACGTGGGGGCCCACGGCGCGCGCCACCGCCAGCAGCTCGGCGGCCGTGCGCACGTCGGCCGACACGCACAGATTGCTGCGCTTCTCCTCCATGAGGAGCAGGAGCCGCGAGGCGACGGCCGACGTCGACGGGAGACGCGCGCGCTGCCCGTAGCTCTGTGCCACCGCGCCCGGCCCAGGTTCGAGCGAGGGCGACGAGGCAGGAGGTGGTGACGTAGCGCGGTTTTGGGAAATGAAGGCGGACACGGAGTCGACCGTGGCCTGGTCGACGCGGGCCGCGGTCCAGCAGCACCTGCGGTGGGGGTGGGAGTGAGCGGAACGGCCGCCAAGATTGTCCACCGGGTCGTTGGGTGGACACTGCAACCACCCCCGCCACGGTGATGACCAACACTGGTGTGCAACAGTGCAGGGATTCGTGGTCTTGCATGGTTTTCACAACGGCTGTTCCGGTTGTTTTAGCGACACTGACACTGCAGAACGGGATATCACGGAACTGCTTCCAAGATCCTTTCCAAGTGACGCTTTGCTGTTTTATCCGCATACACGAGTTTGGGCCGCAATCTTCACACGCCCCGCTATGGAGAGTTGACATCCCTTGCGTGGCAGTTGCACCGATATAGCTGAAATTCTCACGAGCTGTAATTCGGCCCAGTTAAGTGCCAAACCAGATATAATGGTTTGTGGGCTGGTGAACCCATTCGTGCGAACCTTTGAGCGCAACTCCCCTCGTAAAGAGCACGCTGGGCGAGCATCGCCCCACGCCGTGACAGCCAAACCCCCTCAATATGTATGCAGCGGAACCCCTCTGTGAGGTGTTCCCAGGTTAATAAAGGAAATGAATGATCGTCGTTGTTGTTCCCAACTCTGTACTCGAGTCGCCTTCACCTGCATGAGCCGAGACACGGTGCACACCGAGTGAAGGGTGATGCCAGCGCCGGCCAGGGTCTCGCGGCCACCCTGCTCACGGTCCAGCAGCACCAGCGCATCACGCACCTGCAGCATCAACATCACAACAGCGTCAACATCACAACAGCGTCAACATCGCACCGCGTCAACATCGCACCGCGTCAACATCGCACCGCGTCAACATCGCACCGCGTCAACATCGCACCGCGTCAACATCACAACAGCGTCAACATCACAACAGCGTCAACATCACACAGCATCCCGTCCGGCTCTGTCCACAATCAAGAGTATGATAGCATCGTGCCACTGCACCACCGTCAAATGATCACCATCACGCACACTGTCATCATCACGGGGCATCTCGCACCTGCAGGCCGTGCTGACGCAGCACGTCCGCCGTCTCGAGCACGCTGGATCCGCTGGTGACGACGTCCTCCACCACCACGCACACATCTCCAGCCGCGAACGCGCCCTCCAGCATGCGCGCCGTGCCTACACACCGCGTCACGCCACCACCCGTGTTGAGCCACCACCCGTGTTGAGCGACACCGCATCAGGCCATCCCGCGTCATGCCAACCCCGTGTCGCGTCACACCACGCAGCGTCACCTCTCGTGTTACGTCACACCTCGTGTCGCGTCACACCACGCAGCGTCACCCCTCGTGTCGCGTCACACCACGCAGCGTCACCCCTCGTGTCGCGTTACCACCCGCGTCACGTCACCCCGTGTCGCGCCACACCACGCAGCGTCACCCCGTGTCGTTCCACACCACGCAGCGTCACCCCTCGTGTCGCGTCACACCACGAAGCGTCACCCCTCGTGTCATGTCACACCACGCAGCGTTGGGCCACACCGTACTGCTTGGCTTCCTTGCGCCTCATGAGCATGGGCCTCTCGTGCGCCGTGGCCATGAGCGTGGCGATGGGCAGCGCCGTGTAGGGTACGCCGCACAGCAGCGCTGAGGGGCACACGGAGCGGCCCACATCCCATAGGCGCTCCGCCACCTGCGGTGGAGGGGAGGGAGACAAGGGGATGGGTGAGTTGCAATACACGTGATGGAATCATCGAGCTCATCAATAACAGCGTAACATCACAGCTGTTCCTCGGCATCAACATCAGCCATATCAAGACATTCATCGATTCACAATGAGACCCACAGACCTATATAGATTCATACAGACCCACTCGCATAGAGACCTCTACTCAGAGATCTATAGATTCACATGAAGACCCACTCACAGAGACCCACAGACTCACACAGATCTATATAGATTCATACAGACCCACTCGCATAGAGACCTACACTCAAGAGATCTATAGATTCACACGAAGACCCGCTCACAGAGACCCACAGACTCGCACAGACCTATATAGATTCATACAGACCCACTCGCTTAGAGACCTACACTCAAGAGATCTATAGATTGACACGAAGACCCACTCACAGAGACCCACAGACTCGCACAGATCTATCGATTCACACCGAGACCCACTCACTTAGTGCTCCCGCAGAGATCTACTGATTAATACCGAGACCAATAGACTCGCAGAGATATATAAATTCACACCGAGACAGACAGACACTGTAACAAACTCCCACTGCACATGAAACATCTTCACGCTCCTGATTCCGTTTCTCCCTAGCCCAGCATCATCATCCTGATACTGCTACTCCCTGCCCCCAGCTACGACCAGGCCTCATGCAACCCCTACCACACTTCCCTACCCCTACCCTACCACTACCCCTTTCCTACCCCTACCACTACCTACCCTTATCACTACCCCTATCCCTTTCCTACCCCTACCCTACCACTACCCCTTTCCTATCACTACCACTACCTACCCTTATCACTACCCCTATCCCTTTCCTACCACTACCCTATCACTACCCCTACCCTATCACTATCCCTACCTACCCTTATCACTACCCCTATCACTACCACTACCTACCCTTATCACTACCCCTATCACTACCACGATCCCTATTCTACCACTACCCCTGCCCTATCACTCCCCCAAACTCGTTCACTACCACTACCCCTATCATCACTACCACGTGCCCCATCACTACAAAACTACCCCTTCCTTAACCCCTCCCCTGCCTGTTCTCCTGTCACCATAACTACAGGTCTGTGTGAGTGTGTAGATCTGTGTGTGAGTGTGTGGGTCTGTGTGCGAGTGTGTGGGTCTGTGTGCGAGTGTGCGGGTCTGTAGTTATGTGTGTGAGTGTCTGGGTCTGTAGTTCTGTGTGTGAGTGTGTGGGGCTGTAATTCTGTGTGAGTCTGTAGATCTGTGTGTGTGGGTCTCTAGTTGTGTGTGTGTGGGGGTCTCTAGTTGTGTGTGGGTCTGTAGATCTGTGTGTGCCGGTCTCTAGTTATATGTGTGTGAGTGTGCGGATCTATAGTTGAGGGTTATGATGATGGTGAGGATGAGGGCGAGGATAAGGGTTATGATGATGATTATGATGATGATGGCGGTGATGATTATGATGATGGCGGTGATGGTGATGATGGTGGTGGTGATGATGGTGGTGGCGATGATGATGGTGGTGGTGGTGGTGATGATGATGATGGTGGTGATGATGATGGTGGTGATGATGGTGGTGGTTATGATGGTGGTGGTGATGGTGGTGATGATGGTGGTGGTGGTGGTGGTGATGATGGTGGTGGTGGTGATGATGATGGTGGTGATGATGGTGGTGGTGATGATGGTGGTGGTGATGATGATGATGGTGGTGGTGATGTAAACGTGTGCCCACAAAGTCGAGCTAAGTGTGCTCCCGACCTGCAGCATGAGGCGCGGGTGCGAGACGATGACGCGGAGATCGAAGTAGACGGGGGAGGCGAGGCCGCTCTTGAGCGTGAAGCTTCCAAACTTCACCGCCTCCGACTCGAACAGCGCCTCTACGAGGTCCTCCATGGCGCACCGATCAGCCTGAACAACCACGACCACCACCACGACCACCACTACTACTACCAGCAACAGCAGCAGCACCAAAGATCCCCCGTGCCTCTAACACCGCTGGCCAGAACAACACACCCGACCGCTTTCGTCTCCCTCGTGGCGATGTTCACTGCACACCGCGTCGGGTACTCATTTGAGGCCGAGTCTACCTAGGAGCACAGCTAATGCAGTGCCACCACTACTACCAGCAGCAGCAGCAGGAAACAAAGATCCCCCGTGTCTCAGCCACGAACAACACTAGTGAAGACACCTAAGAAGGCCCGAGGGGGGTAATAAGAGGGTGAGTGGGTGGCCAGCACCACGCCCGAACCCGCCTTTGTCTCCCTCGTGGCAACGTTTACTGCATTTAAGGCTGAGTCTACCTAGGAGCACAGCCAGTAACAGCACTACCACCACCCGCTACCACTCACGCCTAGGGGCGGAGTGCGCGGCCACGTGGTGGTGGTGGGGAGGGGGTGACTGTACAGGGCACACGTGGTTAATTTTATTTATCTTTTAACGAATCAACAAAACCACGGCTTTGTTTATTTTAACAAATGTTCAAAAGATGACCTCTGTTAGCGTAACAATCGCGGTGTCCTTTATGTGTTGAGCGGCGTAGATTCAGGAGGCACGGTTAGACAATCACAACTATAAAAATGTGTACTGTACGTTTCATAGATGTGAATTGACTCGTGAATTGATGAGGTTATCAAAGCATGTGATAAACTCTTAGGTTTTTTAGGTAGGTAAAATGATAATAAAATTCAAATAATAAATTGTGATTTGTTTTTAGTTTATTTTATTATTTTACCTACGTGACTTTACCGAAAGAACTTAAAAGAGTATGAATCCTTGCAGTCACGAAAGCTTCAAATTTAGAAGCATGTGATAAAAACAATTTCCAATTATCAAACATTAATTTAGATCGCTAATAATTTAAAATTCACGGTATTTAAAAATGTGTAACAAACTTCATATTTGAACGTTCAAAATGTCAATAATTGAAGTTTTCGTGACTGCAGGAATCCATACTCTTTGGTTCTTTCGGTAAATCACGTAGGTAGAAATAAAATAAATCAAATCACGACTTTACCGAAAGAACCAAAGAGTATTAAAGACATTTAAAAATGTCTAATGTAGGATACAGGATATTGAATGAATGGCATGTCGAAAACCAGACGTAGCAAAAACATCTCCAATACATTGCATCAAGCTCTCCTTCATGTATCCACAGCCGAGTGTAGGCCACTGCTTAAATGCGCCATGAAAGAGGATCAACGCCCGAAACGTTGCACCCAAAAATCACGTGGGCAGAGTTTCAGAGACACGTGCCCCAGGCGGCGAGTACAGTGAGCACTGTACGCGACGTGGTCACGTGGGCGGTGGGCGGGGCCACGTCTCTGACGTAGCACGACTTGTTCGATCCACTGCTGCCTGAAGTCAGAATCAGATGCGAATTGAGCTGTGTGGAGGTCTTAGTCTTAGGTGTTTTCGGTAAAGTCACGTAGGTAAAAAAATTTAATTAATAAAAAATAAAATAAAAATCACGACGTTTCGGAGGCAACACAAGCTTCAGGTGGAACCGTCACAGCACGATAGCTGTATCAAGTGAGAGAAATTCCAGTATATATACAAGGACTGTTTTCTTGGAATGTCTCTCACTTGATACAGCTGTCGTGCTGTGACGGTTCCACCTGAAGACGGAAGCTTGTGTTGCCTCCGAAACGTCGTGATTTATTTTATTTTACTTTTAATTATTAAAATGTTTTACCTACGTGACTTTACCGAAAAAAACCTAAGAATATGAATCCTTGCAGTCACGAAAGCTTCAAATCTAGAACTGTGGAGGTCTCTTTATTCAAGGGCCACTCGGCCGGCAGACATCAAACAACGTCTCGAGTTGGTTTCGTCTTAGCAGGCGTCCTGAAGCCCCCGTGGGACCCGAACTGGATATCTCTCGCCCACTTCAGCATTTTACTGGAAGGAACCTCCTGGTTACACCAGCCCACAGGGGATTATTGCGTCCGTCCGTCATGCAGGGAGGGGCTGAGTGGGGAGGGTGGGGCTGGGTGGGGGGTGGGAGGGGTGGGGCTGGGTGGGGTGGGGCTGGGTGGGGAGGGGCTGGTCACCCCGTGGTGCCCTTATAAAACTCAACGTTTAACCTACTCACGCCGGCTTGTGCCCGCCCTCACAGTCGGGCATATTTGCGGAATACACCACGCCGCCGTTGACCCTGGCCATTGACCGAGCAACCCAACGTTCCTACCAGCTCCCTCCGCAGGACAATGTGTTTCTTGCTGTGGTTGTTCCACCTGATTCAGTTTCATTTATTAGATACGAGCTTTACTACCCGGCTTCGCCCGGGACTTGGATTCACCACGCCCGGCCGCCTTTGTCTCCCCAGTGGCGATGTTCACACACCACACCAATTACTCGTTTGAGGCTGAGTCGACCTAGGGGAGACCCAGGACCGGTCCAAATAATCGTCACCGGTGGTGGCCGTGAGCGGGAATCGAACTCGGGTCGCCGGGTTCGTAGTGCAGCGGCGCGCTACCCGCTACACTATGCGTTACGCTTCCACGTGCGCGGGTCACGTGACAGATGTGACGTCACAGCTCACTTGCCGGGCAAAAAAATATATGCATTATTGAGCTCCCCCCCCCCCCAAAAAAAAGTGTATTTTTATAATGTTTGCATGGTGTACAGTCTGGATAGTACCCACATGGCAAATTTCAAGTTTGTTGCATGTCGGGAAGTACACTAAACATTTTGAACAGACACATAACCACAACGTTGCCTTTTATATATATTGAGAATAGCCCTGTGAGCCATTCGGCTCTTGACTCGGGTGCAACCGCAACAAACATGAACAAGAAAACATCTTAAAGTGACTACGCACAAACAGAAAAATCCAGGAAAAAACAGCAAAGTCTTCCAGAAAAAGCACCGTACATCAATGCTGTGTGCAAAAATCCCAGTGGGATGCAAGTCAAACAATAACAACCATAAGACAATTTGCTTCTGATGAAGATTGCGATCGAAACGTCGTGATTTGTTTTATTTTATTTCTACCTACGTGACTTTACCGAAAGAACCAAAGAGTATGGATATCTGTGGCATAAAAAAGGGATCTTTTGGATTGCTCCATCCGTAATATTGCATATTCTGATTCTAACACTCAAGAGAGTCGGATTAGTCTCATTTTGCAACAAGTGGCTTGACCCGGCTTGCCGAAATGACAGAAGCAAATCGAATTTAATAAAAGTCTTTGATGGGCCCAAGTCGCCGGATCACGTGCTGTACAAGATCCACTTGGCACCCGCGCTTCGAGTCGATTTCATCGCTCCGTCTCCCCACGGATCCATCAGACGCGTTCCTTCCCTTGGCTACCACTCCGTCATTAGTCTCTAAAGTTGTTCACTTCTAGCCGTGGCGTGCCCTGCCCAAGTAAGTGCAGTCTCTGCAGTTTCCAACCGGCTTGTTTTGCTTGACGTACGCCCGATGTTAATGTCGTCTCATGCACATGTCACTTTTATCATCCGCACAGCGACTAATAAAAAAAAAAGTATTTTTAAAATATTGTTGCCTGCTGTTTACATTGTTGTTAATTTGCACCAGCTGAGAGAGCGACACGGGAACAAAAATCTCACTTCCATGTACCTCGTGTGTGCATGGATGTGATCAATAAAGCTGACTTACTGACTTACTACATGGCCACGTGGTATAACACCCGAGCCGGGTGAGCAGAGCACGTGTGGGAGATGGGTGCCAGGGGTGGTGGTGGAAGTGATGATCATGGAGGTGGTTGATGATGATGATTAACATATCCAGGAGTGGTTATGGTGGAATGGTGTCGGGTGGATGATGGTGGTGGTGGAGATGATTGTGTTGATGATATGATGATGAGGTTGGTGACAATGCAATTTTGGTGGTCGTGATGCTGAATATGGATCGGTTGATGCGAGACGTTGGTGATAATGGTGAACGCGCTGATGGCGGTGTGACGATATGATGGTGACACGCAAGCTGGTTAACATCAACACCGCCACGCTCTCCCCGAATGTCTTCGCACGCCGTTTATTATCCATCCCATCAGGGCAGAGCCGCCCCTGCCTACAACAACAACCACCATAATTACCGCCGAAACTACAGCCACAATAAAACAACCACAACCCGCGGGCACGACCCCACAGCCCGCACGGCACCTGGAGGAAGAAGAGCCATCGTCTCCTTCCCCGTGCCAACAATTGCACTCGCGCTCAGCCAAGACGCACGCGTGGTTAACATCTTATATAATTAAAGGTGTGTGTGTGTGCGGTGTGCGTGTCGTATGCGTGCGAGATGTAGCGTATCAGGTGTGCGTTGTACGAGAGGTGTGTAATGGGTGCGTGTCCAGGGCGATGTTTCCCGTGTACCCGATTGTAAGATTTGCGTGTGCGGAGGGGGTTTTGCACAGCGGTACAGCGGTTGGCGCTCCGCGCTAGGAACCAGACGACCCGAGTTCGATTCCCACTCACGGCCAACTACCGGTGACTTTTATCCGAACCGTCACCAGGCCTCCCCTTAGGTCGATTCAGCCCGAGTACCTGGTGCAGTGTGTAAACATCAGCATTGGGGGGCGTGGAGCTGGCCACACCATCCCCTCCTAAGTGCGCCGCTCCGGCATTCATAGGTGCTCGCTAACAGCACCTGCCCCAGCAATTTGTGAAGGCCATCCGGGGGATCTTTGTCTTTGTAGCGTACAGCACGTGCGTTCTCTGTGCTCTGTGTAAACGCTCGTCGTGGTGCAACTGTGGACTTATCCTTAACCCCACGTGCCCGGCTCCAATGTCAAAGCCCACGCTAAGCGCCTCCGGATTTGCCCACCGCGTGGTTGTGTAAACAATAGTTGACGAGCCCCTAGCATTGTAGTGTGTTTATACACACACCGTGTTCGGTACGAACGGTGAGTGTCGTTCCTGTGTCAGGGTCTGATGTGCGTGTCACTACATGGGGAAGAGAGCAGCGTCGTGGTTAACGCACTGCACCACCAACCCCCAATCGGTCTCCTCGGTTTCATCCCCGCTTCAGTGGCGAGTTGTATCTGTCCCAGGCCTCCTCCCCCCCCCCTAGGTCGACTCAGTCCTAAGAGATGAGTGCCTGGTGCGGTGTGTTCAACACACGTCGTCAGCTCCAGGGAGACAAAGGCGGTCGGGAATAGTGATGACCACACCATCATCAGCCGTAATCAGTGATCTTTGTCCTTAAGCTGTGTGTGTGTGTTTTATTTGTGTCGACTATGTATCCATGCACGTGCTATGTGTGTACTGTCAATGCAATGTTTATGTATGTGCCGTGTGTGTGTGTGTACTATCCATGCTATGCGTGCTACGTATTCTGTGTGTGCGAGCGGTGTATGTTGTCAGGAGTGCCCTCAGGGCTCCCCCTCCACGCCACCTCTCTCCGCGAGGGGGATGTCGTCCGACTTCTGGCCGTGCTGTAGTCTCGCGTACGACACCGAGTCACCCCTGGCGACACACACGCACACAACGTACATGCAAAGATCCTGTTGGGGCAAGTGCTGTTAGCGAGCACCTATGACGGCTGGAACGGTACACAAGGGGCTGGGTGGCCAGCACCATGCCCGACCGCCTTTGTCTCCCCAGTGCTAAGTGCTGATGTTTTACACATCGCACCAAGCACTCGTAATCGGAATCTTTATTTATCCTGGAAAAATCCAACGAGCCATGAAGCTCCAGTTGGTGTGGGTCAGAAAGTTACGGCAATACAAGAAAACGATTGGAGTGCAAAAAATGTAGGAAAGCAAAAGACAAAAATAAATAGGCAAAT
Source organism: Lethenteron reissneri (assembly GCF_015708825.2). Taxonomy (NCBI): domain Eukaryota; kingdom Metazoa; phylum Chordata; class Hyperoartia; order Petromyzontiformes; family Petromyzontidae; genus Lethenteron; species Lethenteron reissneri. The sequence continues at coordinate 4,068,093 of NC_083826.1, read as the reverse complement.
AGAGAAGGGATCTAATTATACATTTCAAAAGTATATCAACTCCTGACGATTGTTCAACAATAAATGCAAGCTTGGACAAGGCAGCAAAACAACAACAAAAGTCCCAGACCACAACACACAGTCCCTCAATAAAAATTGCACATTAAAATGCAACTATCGATACACGGGTAAGGTACTCATTGAAGGTTGAGTCAACTCGTGTTGCCGGGTTCATAGCGCATTGCACTAATCATTACACCACCACTTCCCAACAACTTCCGCCATTCACCACGAAGTGGCGGTGACATCACCACGATGCTTGTGCCAGGCCAGGTGCACTTTGAGGCCAAGTGAAGCGTCGAAGGCTCGCTGGCAGGTCACGGGACAGACCCAGGTGCCATGGATTTACTCACTGTGTGTGGGGAGTGGTGGGTCCCAGTGAAACCACCACTCCCCACACACAACACATACATGTGCACACATAGACAATTGTTATTTACAATTCTTGTCTATCCAGGAAAGCCTCACCGAGTCTCTTGACTCTTTTTCACGAGAGACCTGTCACCCATGAGCTGTGAACCGTGACCTCTGTCCCATTCGCCGTGACCTGTCACCCGTGAGCTGTATATCGTGACCTCTGACCCATGACCCATGACCCGTGACCCGTGACCCGTAACCAGGCACGCACTTCCTGCCGAGTGACGCGAGGCCGTAGAGAACGCCGGTACCAAACACAATGGCATTGCCCAGGATGGTGGTGAGGCCGGCACTCAGAAACACGGGCACCAGCGCCAGTCTGCACACGCACACATGCACACACACCAACACATTAACAATAATACAAAGATCCCCCGTATAGCCTTAATAGACTGTTGGTGCAAATGCTGTTATGGAGTCGTAGCTATTAAGGCTAGCACGGAATACGAAGGGGGTGGGTGGACAGCACCATGCCCAGCCGCCCTTGTCTCCCCATTGCTGATGTGTACTACACAACGCACCACGGACTCATTTGAGGCTGAGTCGACCTAGGGGAGGGCCCAGGACCGGTTTAAATATTCATCACTGTTATTGGTCGTGAGCGGCATCTTAATTTGGGTCGCCGGTTCGTAGGACAAGCGCTCATCACTGGGCCACCGCTCCCCACAATATTTATATACACGTACGACACACGTATACGCACAAGAGATTCACTGTGTAGCCTACTGCATGTACTGTTTATACCTGTGTGCCTTGTACTGTTTGCTGCGTGTACTGTGTGTCCTGTACTGAGTGTGGGGCTCACGCGCAGTACACCAGGCCCTTGTGTTAGGAGTATGTATGCTGTGTGCACTGTGACGTGTACTGTATATCGTGTATTCCACATGCACCGTGTGTGCTGTGATTGTGTACTGTGTATGCTATGTGTGCTGTGTGGGGCCCATGTCCAGAACACCAGGCCTTTGTCTCAGGGGTGTGTGTGCTGTGTGTGCTGTATATCGTGTATTCCACATGTCCCGTGTTTACTGTGTGTGCTGTGCTTGCGCACTGTGTGTGCTGTGTATGCTGTGCGGGGCTGAAGTGCAGTACACCAGGCCTTTATGTCAGGGGTGTGTGTGCTGTGACGTGTACTGTATATCGCGTATACCGCGCGTCCTGTGTGTGCTGTGATTGTGCACTGTGTGTGCTGTGATTGTGCACTGTGCGTGCTGTGGCACTCACATGCAGTACACCAGGCCCTTGTGCCAGGGCTTTAGGCGGTCGGCACGCGCCGCCACCACGTTTGCAAACTCCACGAACTGACAGCAGAACGGAGCCTCGCATAGCAGCAGCACGGCTGCAGTCAGCCTGGGGGTGACCCGGGAGGCATCGGGAGAACAACACAAAGCGTATCGGTGAGACTCGCACACAATGTTCCAATTACTGTGGGGGTACAACCAGGTTCAGTGTCGGGGTTGGATTACGGGTAAAGGGTCAGGGTTAGAGTTTTGGGACAGGGACTGGACCCAGCGTGGGGATTGGGGGTTGGGGGTTGGGGCCTGGGTGTAGTATCAAAATTGAGAGTTAGTGTACAAAATAAAGTGAGGTTTTTGGTAGGGTGTATGTGGGCATGTGCATGCTGGTGTGTGCAAGTTTGTGGATGTGTGCGGCCGTAGTGCAGTGGTTAGGGTAGTGGTAGTGCAGTGGCTAGGGGAGCGGTCACGTTGTGGTTAGTGCACTGCACTACGAACCCAGTGAACCGAGTTTGATTTTCACTCACGGCCAACATCGGTGATGAATATCTCAACCGGTTCTGGGCCTCGCTAAGGTTGACTCAGTCTTAAATTAATACTTGCCGTGGTTTGTAAACATTACAATTGGGAGGACAAAGGCAGCCGGGCGTGGTGTTGGCCATCAACCCCTACGTGTGCCGTGTCGACCTTCATAGGTGCTCACTAACAGCACTTGCTCACGTTAAGGCTACGTGGTGAAGCTCTTCCCCCTCCGCCCGCCACTCACATCATGAAGATGCCAGCCAGGAGAGTGAGTGGGCTCACGGTGATGCAGCTCCAGAGACCGGCGATGGCACACGCTGACACAACAACAACAGCAGCAGCAACAATGACAGCCGTCATTCTCCACAATGTGATGGTGCCATCACCCCAGTACTGTCTGCCTGTGCCAGGCTAGGTGCACTTTGAGGCCGTCACTTTAAGTATGGATGGTGTAATGAGTTGACCGAGATGACTGGCAGATGCACTACCTGTGCTCCCCACTGCGCCCAACACGAAGACAGAATACTATTGGGGCAAGTGTTGTGCGCGAATACAGTTATGTTCAGTACAACAAGACAAAGATCCCCCGTATAGCCTTAACAGACTGTTGGGGCAAGTGCTGTTAGCGAGCACCTATAAAGGCCGGAAAGGTACACGGGGGTGGAGTGGCCAGCACCACACCAAACCGCTTGTCTCCCTAGTGGCGATGTTTACGCACCGCAACAGGTACTCATTTGAGGCCGAGTCGACCTAGGGAAGGTACAGGACCGGTTCAGATAATCGTCACTTGTGTTGGCCGTGAGCGGGAATCGAACTCTGGTCGCCGGGTTCGTAGAGCAGTGCGCTAACCACTACGCCACCGCTCCCCACAAATACCTAGGCAGAATATACGGACATTACAAAGTACACGAATAATGGGGTCGAGACTAAATTATTGAAATTCCTCTGTCAATCCACTTCCGGAAGAAGGCGTCTCCCCTGCGCCCACGGCTGGCACGTCAGTGATGGTGGTTGTTTGACCATACTTCACCACGCCGGTCAATGCGGCTTGGCGAAAGGATAAATTATGCACACAGTCATCAATAATTAGCAATGGTCCGCGTTTCGCCGTGAAAGGAAACGCGTGGAGGGGTGCATGATGCAGACTTCTCCGAATGTGTGTCCACGCAGCACTTGACTATTTTTGACCCTGGGTCTGTTTCTTTGTCCCTTTGTCTCTGGATTCCCGTGACTCGGATTCATTCACCCAAGTCCCTGAACACTCCGTCTCCCTGTGTCTGTGTCCCTGTGTCCCTGTCCCCCTGTGTCTGTCCCCCTGTGTCTGTCTCCCTGTGTCTGTGTCCCTGTCTCCCTGTGTCTGTGTCCCTGTCCCCCTGTATCTGTGTCCCTGTCCCCTGTGTCTGTCCCCCTGTGTCTGTCTCCCTGTGTCTGTGTCCCTGTCTCCCTGTGTCTGTGTCCCTGTCTCCCTGTGTCTGTGTCCCTGTGTCTGTGTCCCTGTGTCTGTGTCCCTGTGTCTGTCTCCCTGTGTCTGTGTCCCTGTGTCTGTGTCCCTGTGTCTGTGTCCCTGTGTCTGTGTCCCTGTCTCCCTGTGTCTGTCTCCCTGTGTCTGTGTCCCTGTCCCCTGTGTCTGTCCCCCTGTGTCTGTGTCCCTGTGTCTGTGTCCCTGTCCCCTGTGTCTGTCCCCCTGTGTCTGTCTCCCTGTGTCTGTCCCCCTGTGTCTGTGTCCCTGTGTCTGTGTCCCTGTCCCCTGTGTCTGTCCCCCTGTGTCTGTCTCCCTGTGTCTGTGTCCCTGTCTCCCTGTGTCTGTGTCCCTGTCTCCCTGTGTCTGTGTCCCTGTCTCCCTGTGTCTGTGTCCCTGTGTCTGTGTCCCTGTGTCTGTGTCCCTGTGTCTGTGTCCCTGTGTCTGTGTCCCTGTGTCTGTGTCCCTGTGTCTGTCTCCATGTGTCTGTCCCCCTGTGTCTGTGTTCCTGTCTCCCTGTGTCTGTGTTCCTGTCCCCCTGTGTCTGTCTCCCTGTGTCTGTGTCCCTGTCTCCCTGTGTCTGTGTCCCTATCTCCCTGTGTCTGTGTCCTGTCCCCCTGTGTCTGTCTCCCAGTGTCTGTGTCCCTGTCTCCCTGTGTCTGTGTTCCTGTCCCCCTGTGTCTGTCTCCCAGTGTCTGTGTCCCTATCTCCCTGTGTCTGTGTTCCTGTCCCCCTGTGTCTATCCCCCTGTGTCTGTGTCCCCGTCTCCCTGTGTCTGTGTCCCTGTCCCCCTGTGTCTGTGTCCCTGTCCCCCTGTGTCTGTGTCCCTGTCTCCCTGTGTCTGTGTCCCTGTCTCCCTGTGTCTGTGTTCCTGTCCCCCTGTGTCTATCCCCCTGTGTCTGTGTCCCCGTCTCCCTGTGTCTGTGTCCCTGTCCCCCTGTGTCTGTGTCCCTGTCCCCCTGTGTCTGTGTCCCTATCTCCCTGTGTCTGTGTTCCTGTCCCCCTGTGTCTATCCCCCTGTGTCTGTGTCCCCGTCTCCCTGTGTCTGTGTCCCTGTCTCCCTGTGTCTGTGTCCCTGTCCCCCTGTGTCTGTGTCCCTATCTCCCTGTGTCTGTGTTCCTGTCCCCCTGTGTCTATCCCCCTGTGTCTGTGTCCCCGTCTCCCTGTGTCTGTGTCCCTGTCTCCCTGTGTCTGTGTCCCTGTCTCCCTGTGTCTGTGTATCTCATTGTGTCTCACCATGCCCCGTGTACCCACACCACCCTCCAATGTTTCCCCACCACCCCGAGTGTCTCCCGGTGTCTCACTCACACAGGGCCCCACACACCCCGGCCACCCGCAGCAGGACCCGGTACCACCACGTCATCCCGTCCGGGTCCCCTCCTCGCCTCGAAGACTCGGGGGTCTGTGCCGGGGATGGGGTCGCCATCCTCTCCCAGGGGTCTCCACGACCCCCGCGACTCGATCCTGTGGTGGGGTCGAGGTGCGAGTTCACTCGGGGTTCGAGACTTCAAGGGGTCGGGGACTACAGGCAAGGGGATGCCGGGGTTGATTTTGGGGTTCCCGAGTTTGGGGTCCAAAGTTTAGGGATCCCTGTAACGGGGTCCCCACTATAGGGGTTCTTAGTAGTATCGGGTAGCGATATAGGGTATCGATATTTATGGTTTAGGGGTGCAAAGTTCAGATTTGATGGTTACCGGTTCCAAGCAGACCCCCGACCAAGAGTCCGTTGGTCTCTCGCCTGCCGCTCCCTGGCCAACGGCGGCGACCACGAAGACCCCAGCGATCTCCGAGACGGCAAGGGGGTCGGGCAAGGGGGTCAGGGGGTGAGGGAGCGAAGGGGTGAGGCGGCGAGGGGGTGAGGCGGCGAGGGGGTGAGGCGGCGAGGGGGTGAGGCGGCGAGGGGGTGAGGGAGCGAGGGGTCGGGCAAGGGGGTCAGGGGGTGAGGGAGCGAGGGGGCGAGGGGGTGAGGCGGCGAGGGGGTGAGGGGGCGAGGGGGTGAGGCGGCGAGGGGGTAAGGGAGCGAGGGGTCGAGCGAGGGGGTGAGGGGCGAGGGGGTGAGGGAGCGAGGGGTCGAGCGAGGGGGTGAGGGAGCGAGGGGGCGAGGGGGTGAGGCGGCGAGGGGGTGAGGGAGCGAGGGGTCGAGCGAGCGAGGGGGTGAGGGGCGAGGGGGTGAGGGGCGAGGGGGTGAGGCGGCGAGGGGGTGAGGGAGCGAGGGGTCGAGCGAGGGGGTGAGGGGCGAGGGGGTGAGGCGGCGAGGGGGTGAGGGAGCGAGGGGGTGAGGCGGCGAGGGGGTGAGGGAGTGAGGGAGCGAGGGGGTGAGGGAGCGAGGCGGCGAGGGGGTGAGGGAGACCCCGGTGAAAGGGGACCCGCCTCGGGGTGCGCGTCACCACGTTTGATTTTCCCAGTTCACTTCCGCATGGAGGCGGTGTTGAGAGCGCGGTCACGTGGCGCTCAGCGGCCAATCGCGGAGGGGGCAGCGCGTGTGAACTGGGGAATGTGACAAGGACGTGTTGACGTCACGTGACGTGCGTGTGGGCCGTGTGGGATGGGAGTGTGTGTGAGACACGTGCGTGCGTGTCTGTGTGTAGGTGGAGGAGGCTCGTGAAGGACACTACTGGGCAGTCGGAAGCAGTTGACCTCCAACAACAACAACGGAGGGCAGAGGAGCGACGCTCACAACAACGAGCGGAGCGCCGGGTGGCTAAAGCACAGCAAGTTGGCACAGTCGGGGGCACAGGTGGTGCATCAGCCACTCATCTCGGTCATCTCAGTCAGTCGACCCGTGGCACCTGGGTCTGCCCCGTGACCTCCTGCCAGCGGGCGTTCGACACTTCACGTGGCCTCAAGGTGCACATGGCCTGGCACAAGCGTTGTGGTGACGTCACCGGCACTTAGTGGAAAATGGCGGTTGTTGTAGGTGGTACAGCTGGTGGTGGGCATCCACCGGTCATCTCAGTCAGCCAACCCAATTGCACCTGCTGGGTCTGTCCTGATACCTCCTGTCGGCGAGCCTTCGACACTTCATGTGACCTCAAAGTGCACCTGGCCTGGCACAGACCCTGTGGGGACGTCACCGTCACTTAGTGGCGAATGGCGGGGTATTGTTATTATTGGTGTTGGGAGCGGTCCATATTTTCTGTCCATCTGCTTTAGCCAGAGGTGTAGGGAATTCCAACAATACCTACATCTATGCTTTATTGACCTGGTAAAGGCCTATGATACCATCAACAGGCCAGGACTATGGGTGGTTCTTCGTGCTTTCGGAGTCCCGAACTCTCTGCTGACAATCATTAAGGGCCCTTCATGATGGTGTCCAGGCCCAGGTAAAGCTACGTGGCCAGGAGTCGGAGCCATTCCCTGTTCACTTTGGGGTGGGACATGGATGTCCTCTGGCTCCCACATTATTTAACACCATCTTTGACCACGTAGTTCCAGCTTTCCAGGGCTGTCCCGAAGGAATTCCCATCTGGTACAGATACAATGGGAGGCTGATCGATGCCCGGGTGCGGTCGGGGATGGCTCCCTATTAGTCAACCATGTTACGTATGCTAATGATCTGGTGATTGCTGCTCACTCAGAGGAGTTGGGGCACTGTTGCTAAACCTGGAGTGTGCTAAGTATTTTGTGCCACCAAACACTCTACTTCACGTGGCCTCAAAGTGCAGGCCTAGGATAGGGGCCGTAGTGACGTTACCATCACTTAGTGGCGAATGGCGGGTATTGGTATTGGTAGGGAGTGGTAGTGTAGCGGTTATCTTGCTGCTCTATGAACCAGGTGACCCAGGTATGATTCCCGCTCATGGTCAACACCATGACGACAAAATAGTAACTGGGGTGGTGTGTAAACATTGCTACTTGGGATACAAAGGCAGCTGGGCATGGTGCTGGCCACACTCCCCCTCGTGTGCCATGCCGGTTTTCATATGTGCTCGCGAACATAACTTGTTCCTAAAGTCTGTTAAGGCTAAACGGGATATCTTTTATAGGAGTGTGTGTGATGGGAGTGTATGCAAAACTCTGAGAGATTAACTTCTTTCGCACCGTACGTAGCAAACCGTGCTAATCGGATGTGCGGGGAAAGAACAAACAACACAAAAAGCAGTTCTAAATAATTTCGTTTTCATAGCTCCAGTGGCATCCGAACACAGGAGTTGTGTGTGTGATGGAAGTGTGATATGTATGTACATCATGTTGAACTTCTTTCGCACTATATTTAGCCAACCATGCTAATCGTAGGTGATAGGAGTCTGTATCCGTGTGAGTACAAGATAGGAGTGTGTGAGATTGGTATGTTTGTATGAGGTGCATAGCACCACACCACCGCAGCACAACTTCTAATATCCTTTATTCAAAATCACGGCGATTTCAGAGCATGGGAGACAGGAGCAAAATAACTCGCCAGGAAAGGGGGGGGGGGGTTTGCTCGATGTAGGCTGAGTGTGCTGGGTGTAGATTGCGGTGTGTGTAGATTGTGCTGGATGTTGCTATTTCATATCAGGGCGCTGCATGGGCTTGGCCCAGGGGTTGGTGATGATGCTGGGCGTAGCATCCTGCTGCACCCCCTTCTTGGAGCGGAAGCAGTATCGTCCGATGACCACTCCCAGCGCGATGAGTATGACGAGCAGCACCACGCTCACCACCGACAAGGCGATCACCATCACCTGCCGGGTACACGTGGTTAGCCAGTGGTGACCGGACTGAGACCATCAACTCGCTCCGCTTGAGAACCCGGGTTAATCACTATTTAGTCTGTGTGAATCTATGTGTCTGTGTGAAGCTATGGATCTCGTGCGAGTCTATGGGTCTCTGTGTAAGTTTACGAGTCTCTATACTGTATTAGCAATTTATAACCGGGCTGAGACAATCAATCTGCTTTACTTGAGAACCTGGGTTAATCACCACTTTTGTCTGTGTGAGACTATGAGTCTCTGTGTGCATCTATACATCTCTGTGGGAATCTATGAGTCTCCTGTGAGTCTATTGGTCTCTACGTAAGTCTGCTGAGTCTCTATTTAAGTCATTGGTGACGAAGAAGAGCCCATCCACCTGCTACACTTGATAACCTGCTTTAAACACTTATTAGCCTATGTGGGTCTTTGAATCTCTATGCAATCTATGAGTCTATGTAAAACCAACCCACTACACTTGAGAACCCAGTTTAGTCACTGGTGGCTGAAACCGCGATTCACACCCAGGCTGTCAGCAGTACTATATATCTCTCACAAAGCCAATGTGAACCAACTAAAAGACACCCAGATTTGATGTTGACCAGGCAGATCCTATATTTAAAGCGTAAAGAGGCCGAATGTCTCTTCATGCACCTACATGCTCGTGTGATTACTCGGTGCAGCAAGCGATGACTCGAGCTATCGGAGAGCGGACCGCACATAGTGGTGTGGGTGCATCCTTACCGTCCTGCTGCCGTCCTATGTCGGCATCGGCTCGGCGAAGTCGAGAGAGTAGCGCCCCAGGTTCCCCGTGAAATCACTCACGTCCAGCTTCACCCATGGGCTGCAGCACGGGGACCTGCGGGGCCCAGGGGAGAGACGAGGTGAGCGGGCACAGGGTGAGGGGTAGGGAGTGAGAGGTCACAATTATGTCGTTACCACCTTGGTTACCGTGGACTTTACTCGTCGATTCCTTCCGCCCCGGTCGAGGTATCGGTCTCTAGCAGACACTTGACTGTTTCGTCTCAATATCAGTGTTCAACCACCAGAACAACTCACTGACTCATCTACTCACCCACACTCACCTAATTGCTCAAACACCATCCACTCACTCACACGCTCACTCATTGATTCCTTCACCAATACTGAGGAATTGGTTTACGAGACATGACTGTTTCGTCTCATCCACACTGTCCCATCTCCATGCGTCCCACGTCTCCCACTGTTCCCGTCCCCTCGCGTGCCCAGTCTCCAACTGTCTCTGTATTCCCTTATCTTCCTATTTCCTCGCACATCTTATTGTCCCCCCATCTTCCAGTGTCCTCTGTCTCCCACCTTCCCCGTTTACCCTGCCCTGCTATCTCCCACCTCACCCCTCTCCATCAACCCCCGCCGCCCCCCACCTTCTCCCCGTGTGTGTCCATCCCCACACCTATAATTAATCTTGTAGACTCCGTCGATGCTGCCCACAGTTAGCAGCGCCTTTCTGTCCCCAAGAGCGATGTTCACTGTGAGGGGTTCCTCCGTCTCGGCGTCGATGGCTTCGACGTCCACGCTCCAGCTGCTCCCCGAGCACAGTGCCTCACCCCCGTGCTGCACCTCCGCCGTACACGCCGATACATCCCGCGCCAGCTCTCGCACCGCAAGGGGGGACGTGTCCGGGATCTGGGTGACGACAAGGAGGAAAAGATGTTCCAATCACAAATTATGGGAGGTGGTATAATTTATATTGGAGTTGCCAGTTAACCGTGTGCAAGTTAGACGCGAATGACAAATGTTTTTACACGTATACCACCAGAAATTGCCACTATCCTCAAAAATGCTAAGAAACCCATTAGTAACATCAGCAAAAACGAGCGCTCTGAACTCGCAAATTTGAAAAAGAGGGATGACATAGTCATCCTCTCGGCCGACAAGGGCAATGCCACTGTCATCATGGATAAAACCACATACAACAACAAAATCCAGGACCTGCTCAATGATGGCAGCTACTCCAAAATCAATAAAGATCCTACTAATAGCCTAACTACAAAAACCAACAAGATCATTACCAGTTCGACTTCTCTAATCGAACCAGTCAAATGGCTCTCCCTAAAACCTTCGGCTGCTAGACCACGCAGACTCTATGGTCTTCTGAAGATCCATAAAGAAGGTACCCCACTGCGGCCCATCATGTCCACGATCAACTCGCCTACCTACAAACTAGCCCGTTTTCTGTCGGATACTTTGCTTCCCTTTACTGCCAAGACCACTTCAGCGGTACTCAACTCAACTCACTTGGTCTCTCTAATCAAGGACATTTCACTGTCCCCTGATGATGTCCTCGTCAGCTATGATGTGGTTTCTCTATTCACCAAGGTTCCGGTGCTTGACACCATAGCAATAATTGAAGACTTAGTCCAACATGGACTGAACCCTGATGTCCCTACGCTGGTTAGGCACTGCCTTACCAACACGTACTTCACCTGGAATGGTACTTTCTACAAACAAAATGAGGGTACTCCCGTGGGTTCCCCCTTGTCACCAGTGATAGCCAATGTTTTCATGGAGAAATTTGAAACAGACTCCATCCAAACATCCACCCTGCATCCTTCCCTGTGGAAGAGATATGTGGATGACACTTTCGTCATTTGGCCACATGGCCTACCAGCATTGAACCAATTTCTCGGCCACATTAACTCCATACACCCATCCATCAAATTCACCATGGCAGTGGAGAAAGATGGCAAACTACTATTCTTGGATGTTCTGTTTGAGAGGAGGCCCAATGGCTCTTTGGGACATTCTGTCTACAGGAAGGCCACCCACACAGATTCCTATCTGAAACCTGATTCCCACCACCATCCGGCACAGAAGAATTCCCGCATCAAAACACTACACCATAGGGCCCACTGCATTTCTGACCAACACCATCTGACCAGTGAATTAGAACATGTACACCGGACCCTAAAGATGAATGGATATTCGGACCAGATTATCCGCAAAGCTGTTTCTCCAACCATAGAGAGACAACCTCCTGAGACTCCGATCAAAACCATCACGCTGCCATACATAGCAGGCGGTACCAAAAAGATTTCCAAAATCTTAAACACAAGATCCAGGTCCGATTCAGTACAGTGCACAAAATCCGTGATCTGATCCCATTCGTAAAGGATGTCATTCCTGACTTGCAGTACCCTGGAGTCTACAAACTGAATTGCATTTGTGGTGATTGTTACATTGGGGAAACGAAACGACACATATCAGACCGTATTCGCGAGCACAAGGCAGATTTGAAACACGGCAGGACGAATTCTTCCACTGTGGCTGATCACTGCTACAATGCGGTGGGCTCTCATGATATTGTTTTCTCCGACACCAAAGTGCTCTGCAAGCCGTCTGGATACCACCAGAGATTTGTCCATGAAGCCATCCAGATATACAAACATAGACATAACTTTAACCGAGAAGATGGATTCAAATTGAGCAATCATTGGTAGGATGTTATCAACCAGGTAAAATCTTAGTCTTCTTTTAGTTTCTTTCATACCCGTATCTCCAGTCTCTTCAACACTCTACTACACCCCCCAGACCCACTCAGTGCACCACTCCGGCATTGTGTGTCACACCGGCGATGTCGTTTCCCCCCACTCCCCCCTCCCTACTCCACACCCCCCTCCCGTCCCCAGCACCTCTCCCAGCTCCGGCATTGTTCTCATCGGCCGTTGGTGATTGGTTGGTGGCACTCAACCCCTCCCCCCTCCACACCCCCGCCCCCCTGGCTCCTCCCCCCCACCCCTCTTGCCTTATATAATATCTTGTTACGAGCAGCTCTTGTCCGCTCCAGCAAATTATTTCTTGCTGTGGGTGTCCTACCTGATGATGGAGGCTTGTGTTGCTTCCGAAACGTCACGATTTAATTTAGTTATTTTCATGTAATTTTATTTTAATACATTTTTTATTTTATTATATAATTTTTTATTACTATTTTTTATTTTCACCTACGTGATTTTACCGAAAGAAGCAAATAGTATGCATCCTTGCAGTCACGAAAACTTCAAATCTACAATAATTCTTCTTCATACATGCGTCTCTCTACATTGACACCGAATGTGCTGAACCAATGCTGCTCAATTTATGTGCTACCAGAAGTCAGTGCGGCTGATAGGATGTGTAAAATTACTTTTATATTTTCTATGTGGACAGACGGATTTGTAAAGCATGCACATTTTCTGCTTATTAATTGTATTATGCTTTCCTCAAAGGCGCAAATGGTTATTCAGTATTGTAGTACTGGCAGTGAGTGATGTGAGTAAGGGATAGAGGAATGACTGAGTGTTGGAGTGAGGGATGTAAGTCGTGAGCAATGTAGTGAGTGTTGTCGTGCTCCGGTGAGCGATGTCTTCGTTTCTCACCTCCACTGGCGCGTTGAAGACGCTCAGGGGGATGCTGAGGGTGTAGGAGGAGTCCGGAGAATCCACGCTCTCGGCAGTGACGCGCAGCATGCTGCAAGCACGCACAGGTAGGCACACACATACGCACAAACAGGTGCGCACACACATACAGGTAGGTACACACGCACAGGTAGGTACAGGCATATCTATTAACACACGTACAAGTAGGTACGTGCACACAGGCAAGCACATGCACATGTAGGAACATACACACAGGCAGGCACACACATGCTCAGGTAGGTACACAAACGCAAAGGAAATTACAATAACAACCGCCGTTCACCACTCAGTGGTGGAGACATCTCCTCGGCGCTTGTGTCTTGCTCGGTGCAATTTTAGGTACACAGGCAGGCGCACACACACAGGTAGGTTCACACACAAAACAAAGATCACCCATATAGCCTTAACAGACTGTTGGGGTAAGTGCTGTTAGCGAACACCTATGAAGGCCGAAACGATACATGAGGGGGTGGGTGGCCAGCACCACGCCCGGCCGCCTTTGTCTCTCCAATGGCAATGTGTAGTGCACACCGCACTAGATACTCATTTGAGGCTGAGTCTACCTAGGAGAATCCCGTGACTGGTCCAGATAATCACTATCAGTGGTGTTGGCCATGAGCGACAATCAAACTCGGGACGCCGGATTCGTAGCGCCGCGCAATAACCGCTACACTACCGCACACACAGGCAGGCACACGTGCACAGGCACGCACATGAACACGGAGTGTGTGTGCAGTGATGTCGATGATGATGTGGTGATGTAATCGTGTGTCTAATGATCTCAGGGATGTCATTGTGCTTCGTGACGTCAGTGATGATGTTGTGTACGTGGCGATGGTCTCTGATGCCATTGCACCCGCGCTGCTCGCCCGCTCACTTGCTGGTGAACTCGGTGATGTGCCGCGGTGCTGCCACGGTCACGATGAGTTTGGCGGTCGTCCCCGGTGCCAGCACGGCGCTGCTGGGGCTCACGGCACTCGCCCAGCCCAGCTCGTCACGCGCTGACACTGAGAAGGATGACGCCGCAACGCCGTGGTTCTCCAGGACCACAGAGAGGGACACCTCCACACCAGGCTGCCGCGTGGCTAGAGACGCAGGCGCCACGGGAGAGTGGCGAGACACGAGCGTCACGGGAGACGTGGGCGACACGGAAGACGTGGGAGATTCGGGAGATGTGGGTGGCACGGGTACCACGGGCGTCAAGGGAAACCCGGGCATCGTGGGAGACGTGGGCGACACGGGAGACACAGGAGACATGGCATCCAGTGTCAGCGGATGTGCGTGGGTCAGAATCTATCCACTGCTGGATGAAGGTTGTCCCCCTATGGCGTTCACCATCATCACGTACGTGGTGTGACTGTGTGATGCACTCTGAGTGACTATGAGAATTAGTACGACGGTGGACTCTGAAGGTGGACTGAGTGAATGACTTTGTTGGTGGAGTGTGGACTAGGTGAGTGACTATACGTGAGTAACTGCGATGGTTACTATATGAATGAGTTACTATACGAGTAAACGTCTATATCACAGGTCGCAATCGGGTACCCGATACCCGTACCCTACCCGATACCCGGCTACCCATACCCGGCCGGGTATCGGGTACGGGTACCCGTTTGCAACCCTGGCGCGGCCGGGTACGGGTAAGGAATCAAAACCCGTTTGCGACCTCTGGTCTATATAGGTGAGTGACTACGAGGGTGGACTATACGTGTGAGTAAGTGACTATATATAACTGATTACGTTGATGGACTATGAGTGATGGAGGATGGATTACAAGTGACTACGATGAGAGGTGGATAATGAGGGTGATTCTGATCCTGTGCCCCACCTTCCTCGAAGTTGAGCTGGGCGAGACGGAAGCTCTGCACGGTCGTGAGCTGCATGTGTATGCGGCAGAACTGGAGGCCTTCCGGATCTGAGCCGCACACCTCCACCATGAACGCCTGCAAACCAGCATCCGCAGCATCAGCCACAATCTAGCCGCTGTTGGATGAAGACCACCCCCCCTCCCCACCCCCTCTAAGCCATGACATTGTGTAACGAGTTAGTTGAACCGCAATTCTCACAGCCAGATTTAGCTCAATTAGAGACGCGACGCTTCTCTTCCCCTCCAACTGCTTCGATCATCTTCGGGACCAGATCCAGAAAATCAAACTAAACTCCTTGAAAATCGGAATTACTTCCTGAATTGGATGGGAATGCAGAGTTGTTCACCAACTCACTGGTGAGCGAACTGAAAGATTAATAGTTTGCGTGTCGGGTAGCGTAAGATCTTATCGCACATATTCCTAACTGGAAAAGCAATTACTTATGAATCATAAAGTAGACATATCACAGCTCTACTCTGATCCACCCCCCACCCACCCGATCCCTTCCGATCACCCCTGATCCCCGTGTCCCTTCCCTGACCCCAATGCTCACCATGGGGTCATTGAATTGCAAGGGGACCCCGAACTCGGATTCGGTGGGTGAGACCAGGTACTCGAGGTTGCCCATGTCGGAGAGCAGACGGACACTGGACATGGAGTAACCAGCCACGCTGCCCATCGGCTTCACCCACAGCTGATACGGCTCACCTGTCTCGCCACACAGCGTCACACCACGTCACAACACGTGGCATCACATCACAACACTTTGCATCACACTTACGTTACACCGCGTCACACCATGTCACCACATGGAACACTTCACGCCACATCACAATAACACTGCGTCACACCACGTCACAACACACTACACTGCATCGCACTCACGTTACACCACGTGACATTATGTTGACACGTTACACGTCGCACCGTGTTACACTGCATTGCGCCACATCACACCACACCATGTCACACCGCACATCATACACTCACCATGTTATCAATCACTCTTAAAACCTTGCAAGGACACTGGTGTTAACATTAACTGCATCAGAACATCACCAGCCCGGTCCGCACATCTTCATAAATGGAAAATTAAAGACACAAGCCACAATGGTGCGATGGTGGCCATGCAAGCCAAACTATGGACCGACCATATAGGAACCCCAGAGACCCATAGAGATACACAGAGACCCATAGAGATATGTAGAACACATTAACGACAAGGCAAAGTAGTATGACTGTGGCCATGCAACCCAAACTATGGACCATTTAGTAAATCCAATGTAGTCTGTGCTCCTTCAACGGAGGAAGAACAGCAACACTACACAAACTCTCTCTGCTCAAGCTCTCTGGTTGTGGCCAGCAGAACTGGACATTGACATGGATCATCACACATGCCACATGCACTACCACCACATACACCCACGCACACCCCACGTGACCGACCACCGTCACCCCGCGCGCCGTACCCGTGACGGGGCGCCCCGGAATCGGCAGCATGAACCCGTTTGTCCGCTGCAGCAGCTGAGCAGTGAAGTCGACCAGGCTCCGCCCGGTCACCTTCACCAGGTGAGGCCCCGGCGACCCCGTGACTTTGACCATCCAGGTGCCCGGGGTCACCGAGGTCACCTTGCGCACGACGTTCTGGCTGGAGGACACGAGCTCCTCCACGTCGGTGGCCAATTCACCTGACGACGGGATGGGAGCACGGCCGACATCAGTTGTTAGCGATCGTCTGAACTGGTTCTGGGCTTCCCCCGAGGTCAACTGAAATGTAAACGAGTACCTGGTGTGCAGTGAGTAAACGTCAGCACGGGCGTGGGCATGGCACTGGCCACACTGCCCCTTCGTGCGCCAGTCTTTAAAGATGCTCGCTAACAGCACTTGCCCTAACAGCCTGTGTAGGTTACATGGGGGACTTTTGTCTGTGGGTGTGTACTATAACAGAAGAAGTGTGCGTGTTATACCCCTTTTCCACTGACACATCTGGGCCGAGCCAGCGCAAAGGGTGTTCATGGTATAGGTGGTTTTTCCACTGGCTGTTTGCTGAGCCAGAACCACGCTGGCCTCACAAGACATCTGAATCTGGTTTGGGGACAAGCAGAGCCAGGTGCGTGACTAACAACGCAGTCATTGCTGCCGTGCAATGGAGGCGGTACCTGAGGGAAGGAACAGCTCCACAGTGAAGGAGGCCGGGCCGCTCACGGACACGGCGATTTCGGACAGCGACGAGTCCACGGGGAAGGTCACGTAGTCCGGGGTCGTGACCTCCACGTAATGCACAGAGACGGGCGCCGCGTTGAGGCTCAGCTCCAAGATGCCCAGCACGTCGGCCAGCTCGTCCTTGGTCGTCAGGATATACTGGCCACCCGACAGCGCTGTGAGGGTCTCGTATATGTTCTGATGTGGCTCGCTGGCTGTTCGGGGGGGGGGGGGAGGAGGGAGGTGGAGGGGTTGGTGATGGTGCAGTTGGGAGAGGGTGCAGAGATAAGGGTGAACATGCATAGGTGATATAAGGGGAGAGTGGGCAATGGAAAGAGAGGGCGAGTGAGGGCAGGATCAGTATGCAATCCTGTTGAGGCAAGGCGAGTGTAAGAAGTTCGGTGAGTGTGGGTAAGTATCGGTGAGTGTATCCGAGTGTAGGTCACCTTGTTGAGAGACAAGGCGAGTGTACTGAGTTTGGCGAGGGCTGGGTAAGTCAGGGGTGAGGGAGCTGTGCGTGGTACCGCGTGAGTAGAGGTCTCGCTGTGTTCGGGCCACACAGTAGGACCCCGTGTTGAACACATGCAGCCGGGAATCCGTGCTCTCAAACAGCGCCTGCACTGCATCCTTCTTCTCCGCCTCGTCCTTTGCTCCCGCATCCGTGAACAGGTAAATATCCGACCTGTAGGCGTGATGGTCGAGGTCACAAGGTCGCAGTGACTCCAAAGGTGACAATAAAGTCATGCAGCCAGCAACAAAATGGCACTATCAAATTTGTCAAAGACATGCGAGGCAAGGAACCGAGAGGTGGACCAAAGATGAGACAGAGAGACAAGACCAAGGAGGATATGGCGAACATTCGCCTAAAGGCAGGAGGGTACCGCAAGCAGGGCAAAGTGGACAAAGACAAGCAGGGCCGCCGAGCCTGGGATAAAGCGAAGGAGAGCGATAGGTCATGGTTACCCGGGCTGCGAGATCTGCAACGCAAGCTCCAGGGCTGTGAGCGCCATCTCAGGGCAGTCTCCGCCACCACCAACTTGCAGCGAGTCCAGTGCCTGGTACATCTCTGTCCAGTCCTTGGTGATCAATGGTTCGTAAACATCTACTCACACACACGAGGGAAACGCAGGGTCTCAACACGGAGCCCCAGCAAACCCGAAGCATGACCTTGTTTGCACAGAGTGATCTGGGTGGGGGGGCATGAAACAGTCAATACTAAACAAACTCTAAACAAATGCCAAACGCTAAATGGAATGAGTAGCGATGTGATCAGCTCCTGCCCATCGTGCAGTCTGCTCTGGCTCTCTCCACCGTCTGAATGAGGAAAGGTTCAACGTGGTTTTGGGTGTTTTTCAAAGTGGCAGACTTTAAATACAAACATATAAAGAACACAGACACTGGTGTTAAGTTCTCACGGCGTACTGACTGACGTCAGATGCGATGATGCGTCATTAGCCCCCGCCCCTGCTTGACCCCGAGTCAGATTCAGACGCCATCTTTGAGCCCAGCAGCGTATCACGGTTTGGTGCCGGCTCGGCTCCGCAAACGGCCAGCGGAAATATCACCCGTACCATTAGGACAGCTGGGTTGGCTCGGCTCGGATGTGTCAGTGGAAAAGTTGCAGAGGGGGCCCCAGGAAACCCCGGGGGCCACGTACCGGGGTCACTGAAGGTGACGAGCACATATGTCTCGGGGGCCTCCGTTTTGTTGGCCACTTTCAGCACCATCTCCTTGGTCTTGTCGCGCACAAATGCAATGTCGTCGCCCATGCTGCTCGTGACGTCCACCACGTAGACGAGCGAGTGCCGCTCAAGGTTGAACAGCTGCATGAAGATCTCTTCACCCAGCTCCTCCAGCACGCTGCCCGCTGTGATGAGAGGGGGTCGCCACATGAGGGAAAACGTGACCTGAACCCAAGTCCACCCCTGACAACCCCAAGTCTGACTTGAACCTCACCCCGGATACCTTAACTCTGACTCCCATCCTTACTTTACTTCACACCCTGACTCTCTCACCCTGGCTCTAATCCTGGCCATGACTCTAACCCTTACTCTATCCTCCCCCTGGTTACCCTGACTTGAACCTCACCTCGGATACCTTAACTCTGACTCTCAACCTTACTCTCTCACCCTGACCCTAACTCAAACTCTGATCCTTAATCTCAATGCCCTCTCTGTGTCTCATCAGAGTTGAGGAGGTTTTGGAATGCCACCAACGCCAACTACCCCACACTCTCGTACAGGTAGTGTGACGAGGTGTGTGTGATCAGCTGTGATCGTGGTGAGCTGTGTGGTGAGGTTGGTAATTAGGTGGAGCTGGCTCTGCGTCCCACCAGAGTTGACGAGGACGTCTCGCGTGGCGATCATGGCCACCTGCCCCGCTTCGTCGTGATGGTAGTGGTGCGGAGAGAGCTCCGGCTCCAGAGTCTCCTTGTTGATGCCGCCCGTCGCAGTCTCATTCTGCCACACATCGTTTATCCCGCCATGACTGCACTTGACTGCGTGGGGTGCGGGGGGTGGAGGGGCGAGGACAGAAACATGGTGATGTCCACAAAGACACAGCGAGGCTCGTAAAGCCAGATGGCCAAGCGCTAGCGCCCCTTGTCGCAGGGGTTACCGGTTCAAATCCAGCAGGCAGCACAGGTTATTACTGTGGGTTTATCGACCATAAAAACGCAATCTGTTAGCTTCATATAAAACATGACTGCTACTAAGGAAAACATTCGGCAGTTTCATTAGCCAAGTCTGGGGTGTGCGGATATATGCGAGCGAGCGGCGAGCAAGTGGTGAGTGTGCGGTAAGGTGTGCATAACGCAGGTGCATAACACGTGTGAGCTCACTTGCAGGTTTATTGCTGCATCGTCTGCCAAGCCTGTATCCACTGGTGAGCAGTGAAGCCGCGATGATGTTGTTCAGACATTCGTACACGTTGGGGTCACTGTGTAGCACAAAGAGGTTACAAATGCGTGATACATAGACGTACGGTACAACAGCAGCCTATGACAACCTGCAGTGCATGGTGGTCGACCCATCCAAGCAATCTCTCCAACAATGTATACTGTACGTAGGTGTTCTCAGCCAGTGATTCATAATAGATTTTTTTTTGTTAGGCCACTTAACGATCTGACCAAATCTGTGTCGCCAAGGCCACCCACCACCGGCATAGCCCAAAACAATTTGTCACGCGTTTAACGCGTCAATTTATTGTTTCAGCTCAACTCACTCGGTGAAAACCTACGTACAATCCCCATAACCTGTTGCATCTTATTGCAAAATTTGGTTGTAAGGATTGTTCCTAAACTGTGCCGTGCCCATAGCACAGGTCCTCGGGCACGAGTGTTGTAATGCGACTGAGTATTCATTGCCGTAGCCACCCTGAGTGTATCGCCACGTTTTTCTTTGTACAGATTTCCTTCGCTTTACGCAGTAGATGTGTAATAAGAGCCTATGTCGGATTCACGTGGTGATCGGCTTTGCCGGTCCCGCTTTACAGCCAATGGGGGGAGAGCCTGGGAGCGTGGCCTCGGCGTGATCACGGCATGTCAGCTAGGTGATTGGTTTTGCTGGTCTTGGCCTCAGCCAATGGGAAGACAAGTCAGGGGCGTGGTCCTGGGAGTTGATGGGGAATCTGGAACATTCGGCGCAGGCTATTGAGGATTGGCTGGAGTGTACCACCTGACCCAGGCGTTAAATAAGGGGAGAGAGGAGAGACACGTGGTCAGACACGGAAAGAAGTGAGAGGCCACGCGCGAGTGGGGCTCCGGGTGCCACGTGGTGGTGTGTCTCTGGTGGCTGTCTCCCCACTTCCTGTTGCCTGCCAGCAACGGGGAGTGTTTGTGAACTGCAAAGAAGTGAAATAAAAGGACCGATTCCACAAGCCGTCTCCAGCGTGTTATTACAGATGCATTCCAAAAAAGGGGCGTGCAAAGTGAAAACACCCAAGACAGCTGTCTGCCGAGTAACACATACAGTAACACACACACAATGTTGTCCGTCGGTCAACCGCACAGCCGAATCTGAGTGAATCCAAACCGCATATTGCGAATTTTAGGTATAAATAGGTTAGCCAAACCCACGTAAAGCGAGGGAAATTTGTAATTAAAGTTCCCTGTAATGTGAAGTTGCTCTAATAACGCGCCCTGTCCTACCGGGTCCTACTGGTGAAATGTGCCTGACAAATGTTAACGGTTATCATTACACAACATATTCACACACCCGTGTACAAAAGACAAAGATCCCCTAGTTTAGCCTCACGATTGTTGGGACAAGTGCTGTTAGGGAGCACATATGAAGGCCGGAATGGCACACAAGGGGGTGGGTGGTCAGCACCACACCGGTTGGCAATATTTTTACACCGCACGAGGTACTCAATTGAGGCTGAGTCGACAATGTGCACACACACATGGAGCATATGGAGAGAGGGGAAGATGGGGGGGAGGGGGGGTCTGGGAAGATGGCGCGGGAGTTGGAGGGGGGCAGGAGTTGGGGGGGGGCGGGGGCTTGCCTCGTGTTCGTGCAGTCTATGCAAGTGGCCACGGTTGAGTTTGCAGTTTCTGGAAATGGCAGGTCCATGTTCACTGCAGGAGGGAAGGGTGGAGAACAGGCAGCAATGACATTCAGTGTCCAGTCGCGTAACTATCAAGTGTACAGGCGGTGCAACTGCACCGGTGGCCACGCACCTTCGTGGCCCAAGTACATTTCAAGTGATTGCTCGAGAGCAGTGCATCTCAAACTGTGTTGGCGGGTGGACCACGCAACCAATACAAACATTCCCACACAACCCCCCGCCCCTCGTGACAAAACGCATTCGCTTCTCTCAGTAATACAGAATGATGAGTGTTACCGGAACATAAAAAAATAACGCAACTAAAAGGGTATTTTATGGGGGGTATTTAGATCTTAAGTGTTAGGGTAGTTTAATCAGGGTAGTTTATCTACGGTTTATTAATTAAATATAAAAAAAATATGAATTAATGGACAAAACACATGATATAACCATTGTCATTATTTCCAGATCAACCTTGATTTGCATGAGCCAACGGACCACCTCGAGGGTCGTGGCAGACCACGAGTGGTCCGGGTCCGCACTTTGAGAACCCAACTTAAATTGACTACTACAGGGGTCTGCGGAAAAGAAAACAAATACAGTAATAACATCTAGATTTGAAGTTTTTGTGACTGCAAGGATCCATACTCTTTGGTTTTTTCGGTAAAGTCACGTAGGTAAAAAACTAATTAAAATAAATTAAAATGAAAACAACTAAATTCAAACAAATCACGACGTTTCGAAGGCAACACAAGCCTCCGCCATCAGGTGGCTGCTCCAGCAAAATTACTGTAGCGTATGAAGAGCAACAAACAAAAACAAGAACAAGAATACATCTTAAAGTGACTATGTGATTATGTACAAACAGAAAATCCAAGAAAAGACAGCAAAATATTACAGAAAAAGCACCGTACACCAACGCTGTGTGCAAAAATCCCAGTGGGATGCAAGTCAAACAACAACAACCACAAGACAACTTATATTAAGGCCATCAGTCTAACTCCGTACTACAACAAAGATGGCCAAACCAAAAAACTTTTCGAAATCACCAAAATAAAGCCATAAAAGCTCTAAAGTCGAGATTGATGCTATGGGGTGGGGCCCCCTTTACCCCGTGCTGTGAAAGTGATTGTGCTGCGCTCCGCATTCACAGAGCCACTAGGAGGCGCTGGCTCGTGTGCGTTTTGTGTTTGTTTGTGGCCGATGATGATGATGGACGATCCCCAGCGTGACTGTGGTCATGGCGTCCCAGACCATAGAACGTATCGCTTCAACCTGCCCACTAACATCTGTTGCGGGCAGCGCTTCATTTATTCAATTAGCATCTCGGGAAGCCGTTGAGTGGATCTTCAAACGAGGCATCTCATTGCATGTTTCCTCGTTTTATGCGGGCAGATGCAATCCAATGATGGGGCGAACAAAGCGAAATCGCGTACCATGGACCGCAAAGACCCAACCCACAATGCACCGCACGCGGAGATGAGCTGCCTGCTGAGTAGTGCGTACAAGACAGTGCACTACATGCAATGTCCCATGTCCGACCGCACAGCAGGGACAATTTAAACCACATATAGTCAATTAATGGATAGAAATAAGTTAGCAGCATATATACGTAAAATCGCACAAAGCGCAGGAAACTTGAATCAGCTTTCCCCGCCTTACAAAAAGATGAAGGGATGGCCACGCTGGGCGCCTGCCGTGCCCTGATGCGCTTGAGGTTTTGATGAATTAAATAACTTTATAAGTTATTTGAGTATGCGGTATGGGGGTCACCACAGCAGTGAGCGAGTGGAACAAGGTTGGACACACTGGTGGGTGACGTGTACAGATGGGCACGACCCCTGCACCCCACGTACCCAGGGCCTCCAGGGGCATCAGGTTGCCCTGCTCGATCCAGTTGGTGTTGGAGTAGAACTTGTTGAGAATGTGCAGCATTTGACCCAGGCTCTTCCTCGCCAGGGCTGGACTGCTCATGTTCGCATAGTTCATGGCAATTTTGCGGAACTTGCCCAACTCCCCTCTTGCTGCACACACACAGACACAAGCACACACAATGGCCCTGGGTGCAAAGCCATGAGAGCAAGCCAAGGCTGCAGGGCCCTTTAGGTGGAAACATAATAAGAATAGGTTGTACTCTTTTTCGGCAATTTAGCAAGTGTTAAGATGTTCAAACACAAACAGATACATTTAGCAAGGAATCAAGTCTGCATTAACCACACGTACTTATGGTGAACATGATAATATATGCATTGTCTTTGAAACTGATTTGCCGACAATAGAGACAGCCTTTTTATGGCCTAGTCTCACCAGTGTCAGACCAGAGATCAATGCCAAAATGCGAACATTTCAAAGCCTATGCACATATCAGAGCATTTATAGCTCGGGTTGAGCAGTTTTAATCTTTCAGACATTTTTGCTCGTCTCAAAGTATGAAAAATAAGAATAGGCTATACCATTTCTGGAAATAAAACCAGTGTTAAGATGTTTTGTTGGAGTGGGCATCAATATATAATAGGTGACGTTTCGGGCAGTGTACCTTATTCGCGTGATTTCGAAAAATGAAATGATATATAACATACAAATCCGTGAGTGTACTCACAACTTATCCAAAGACAAAGATCCCCCCTATAGCCTTAACAGACTGTTGCGGCAAGTGCTGTAAGCAAGCACCTATGAAGGCCGGCACGGCATACGAGGTTTCGGTGGCCAGCACCACCACGCCCGGTCGTCTTTGTCTCCCCAGTGGCGATGTTTACACACCACACCAGGTGCTCATTTGAGGTTTCGTCGACCTAGGGGATGACCATGACTGAGGCATCATGGCCTATTAGGTGGATGCTGTTGTCAATTCATCACATCGAAAATGTAAATGATTTACAACATACAAGTGCGTGGGTCTCCTCACACTCACTCACTCTTGTACTCACCCAGCCGTGTACTCACCCACCCGTGTACACGTACGTACACCCGTGTACTCACCTACCCATGTACTCACCCACCCGTGTACACGTACGTACACCCGTGTACTCACCCACCCGTGTACTCACCCCACAAGTGCACTCGCCTGTGCGCAGACGCACACTCGCGGCGGGGGCATAGAAGGGCGGAGAGGTGAGAATGGGAACCCCCGCGGTAAGGGGATGATGATGAGTGGATCACCGTGGCTGGGGTGCGAGAGGGGACCCGAGTCCCCCGCGGTACCTACTGTCTCTAAATAGCTCGCAGTTGGCGTAGTAGGAGGTGATGTCGGGATAGGACTGTTCCATTAAGTTGTTCCCGTCCACCACCTCCTGCAGAGCCTTGACCAACCTCACCGCCGACACGTTACCTAGCAAGAGGGGGATCAGAGACGGGTCACTCACTCAGCTCACTAACGAATCCCCTCACCACCCCGTGTCTCACAAAGCCTCACCTTCCCGCCATCCTCTCACCATCTCTCACCTCACCACCCCGTGTCTCACAAAGCCTCACCTGCCCACCAATCCCCCCTCACCCGATCGCCTCACCAACTCTCGCCTAGCCAATTAATAATTTAATTACCTCACCTCACCACCATCTCTCGCCTCACCAATTAATCCCCTCAAAAGGTTCACGGTTCGTCCCCAGCGGCCGCCCCAGTTAATGCTGCGCTGTGAATTTAACCACGGGCATGTTGATCGCAAGAGTAGGCCGTTGTGTTCCAGCATCATCGTACACATAACGACCAAAAATAATACATCGCACATAACTCAATTGTGGTGATACACAGCAGCAGTCACCGCACCCTACTAGCAGCAGACAAATGCGCGCTTGCAAACCAAAGGGACAACTTGCCACTGGGGGGTGCCCTGCCACACGTGTAGAGATGTGATGTGATAAAGCGCTCTGAGACGCCGTAGGGCACTACGTGAAAAAAAATAATTGTTAAAGTTTCACCTTCCCGCCAATCAATCCCTTCACCACTAAACCTCGTCATCACTCACCTCGCCAATCAATCCCCTCACCACATCCATCTCACCACCTCTCCTCTCTCCCCTCTCGTCCTTCACCTCCAAAGCGTCTCTCCCATCGCCTCCCGATATCTCCCTGCGCCTCGTCTCTTATCCCCCTCCTCGTGTCTCCTCTCACCCTCCCGGCTTTTCCCTCCTCCCCACCACCACCACACCGACCCGCTCCCATTATCTCCCCGTTACCTCACCTTGGTAGTACGCCTGGATGAGCGTGGTTGGCGTGAGCGGCGAGAGACCCTCCAAGGCACCCGGCGCCAGCCCCGCTTTGCCCTCGAGGAATTTCGCCACGGCTCTCAGTACCCCGGTCTCCGTCACGGACTCGTCCGTGTGGTTGGCCAGATACGTGCCCAGGGAGGCCTGGTTCGGGTAGAACCCCGCGGCGGGATCATGGAGCAGGGTCAGGGTGAAGATCAGGGTCAAGGCGAAGGGCACGGCGAAAGTCATGGTTAGCGTGGGTTGGGGGATAAGGGAAGGGTCAAGGGGGTTAGCGAGCGATCGACGCACAGGCAGGCGTGGGTGATTGGGAGCGTGAGTGACAACGCTGACGGGTAAGATGATTTAGGCAGTGAGACTGACGGATGAAGGATTTAAAGAGAGGTTTGTCAGAATTGTGCGGTTGACAGACCGGCGGGGTGAACGTATTAGTGAGTGACGTGCCAATGTGACACACACACCCACAGCCTGGACCTGGTTCTAAGCAGGGTCAGTTTAAATCTGGCGTCTTCACTCCCTGGACCTTGGCCCCGTGTCTCTTATCCGTCGGACATAGGGCCAATAAATCACATAACTAGACACACCATCACTAGGAGCGACACAATCGATACAAAACAAAACAAAGATAAAGGCTGTTGGGGCAAGTGCTGTTCGCGAGCACGTATGAAGGCCAGCACGGCACACGAGGGGGTGGTTGGCCAGCACCATGCCAGCTTATTATAATAACCGTGCAGTCTCCAACTTCTCAGTTTAGCAGAAATTACCAGATCATCAGTTCACTCCGGACACATCCCTTGACCTGGGCATCTGGTCCAACACCATGTGAGACTAGGCTCTAAGGAAAGCTGTCTCGGGTTTGGACCAATCAACTTAAAGGACAGTGTATACATTATCAGAGTTATGTTTTTTGTTTGCATTACGACTGCAGGTATTGTGGTCTATGCAAACATGACTTCTTGTAAAAAAAGGTGTCAGTTTTGTTGCCAGATAAAAGGGTAAAAAAACAATTATCAACTTCTCCACAAATTAGCATTTTTCCGCAAAAAAAAACACAAAAATTTTGACTTTATTACATTTCTTATATTTAAAGTCGTACCCATCAGAAACCGCTCAATGTAAAGATTCCGTTCTTTTTGTTTATTAGAAAGAACACAAATGAATGAACGTAATACTCTATGAGGGGAAGCTCCTATCTTTTACCGTTTTCGAATTATTCACATTTGAACACATAAAATGTATATTTTTTTCGTTAAAAACCGCCTGAATCCGAAATATCGCAAAAACAATAAAACGTAGAACAATGGTTATCGCTTTAATTGTACTTGCTGTTTAACGCTCTATCAAACGAAAAAAACGCAATCTTATATTTTGAACAGTTTTTTAATGACACGCACAAACATGCTATGGGGCACTTAAATTAGAGATTTGGGGGCCTTAAAATGAAAAATCTAGGATTTTCAGATTTTTACTGCGGTTTGTCCTAAAAGCTACCTATGTACCAAATTTCTACTTTCTACCTTCGTCGAGAAGTACCCTAGAGGTTTTTGAGACACAGAAATTAAGGTATTTATTTATTTCGATAGTTAAGGCAGAGTTCTCATCAAAAAGCCACGTATCAACAACGCTCCCTAATAGCAGACTAATTGACTATGCAGGCCGGAGCTGCGGACATGTGCCGTGTAGGGGCTACTACCACTGAGGGTTCCCTTGGCGAGACTGCAGCAGGGTATGGTTAAGTTAAGATGTGGTTATTTTTTTTAGTTAACGCTTCACTGAGTGTCATGACTGTTGCAGGCCTACCACGTTTGCGCAGATAGGGGGTAATGGTTGCTTCTCTATAATCCCCAATGAGTAATATACGGTGTAATTTATTTCAAAATGTGGCAAATTTGGACCATGATGCTGGCACACAATAGCAGATGGTGCGTAGTAATATTTTCATGGCTACTACCACCACCACATTAATGAGGGCGGCCACTGGATTCGAACCAAGAACCCTTGCAACAAGCGGCGTACGCGATACCTCTAGACCATGACACCTGGCTATGAGCTGCTGGGGCGTTTAAGCAAGCGCAATGTGGATGTAGATCCTTATTTCTTATTCCCTGAATGATAAAAGTCTATTTTGTTGTCCTTCCCCCGCACCTCTGATTAGCACGGTTGGCAATTTAGGGTGCGAAAGAAGTTCAACATACGTACAAAGGAGACTTGAATCTATTGTTAATGCTCAGATGGGTGATCTGCACCAGGACTTGCCAGGTCTAGGTGTCTCTATGTAAATCTATGGGGTGTCTTTGTAAGTCATTTATGATCGGGCTGAGACACTTAACTCGATACACCCTCACCCACCACCGGTCGACTCGCTACACCCAGGAGTAGATTGGCGACACCAGTTAGTCGAGCAGATAGGTTGCGCGTGGTGGGGTAAAGTGTGGGTACTCCCAACCTCTTCCAAGACGTACTGACCAGCAGAGTAGGCCCAATAACTCTACCTCCAGATAAGCTCTCCACAGCTCCCTGTAGTGGAGGCCCTTTTCCACCAGCAGTGGCATGACTAAACAATTGCAGGGCTGCACCTTTATATGTTGAACGATTTACCATGGTCAATATGTTTTACTGCTCACAAGCACCATTTGTATGCAGTATATAGTACTGCCCATTGCACAACTGTTCAGAATGTACGTGAGTAGAGAAAAAGGCAAGTTCGTCATATTTTATAGCGTTTAAACGGACATCAAAGTGGGGTTTTGTTTGTTTAATATTGTTGAAAAACGTTGTTTCGTGGTCTGAAAAAAAACCTATATTTAGGCTTGAGAGTATGCAGTAGAGGAAGGAGTTGAACCTGGACTTTAACAGGGGCAGGCAGGGAGTCGGACAGCACGGATGGCTGCGTGACACCCACAAGCGTGGCGTGTATTTGACAGGAGAAGTGTGAATTTCAAAAGTAATTTTGGGCTGGACAACTTTTGTTGCTGGAAATATATTTCAGTTAATATCCGATTTTTGTGCACTGTTTTCCGTTTATACTCTTAATTTATATCTGCACCAATTTATGTCTGGTTTGATTTCTATCCCATTGTTATCTCTTTCACCTTTGTTGCATTGCTGTGCTTGTTTTAATCTTTTAAAATTCAGTTTGGTGACCCGGGTGGTTTTGGCCAACGAGACTCATCCTTGTCCCTCGAAGTGCTCATCCGGTTACACAAAATACATTTGAGCCACCAATACGCGTTTCACATAAATGCGTCAGAAGTGCCTACTGATTGCCGAAGGCGGACCGCGCAATGATTAACCAGCCGACTCCACCTCGCCCAAGGTTTATGACCTCTTATTTTTAACAACAATAACAACTCACAAAATTAATCATCTACAAACGCCAGATGATTCCAAAGTTGCACCACCATACTCCTGAATGAGACCACATCAGCCCAGTGCTCCAATCCATCCACTGGCTCCCAATCCCATCCCAAAACAGTTCCAAGATCGCGATCTTCATCTTCAAGATCCTCCGTGGACTCTCCCCTGTATGCTTCTCACCTCACGCCCCCCCCCCCCCTAGGGGGACTCGCGTACCCTGGCGACGTGGTAGGCCTCGGCAAGGTAAGGTAATTTACCCTTTTTACCGGGTAAAAGGGTAAAGGTGTCGGCATGCCAAGGGGTAAGGTAAAGGGTAGGGTAAAGATAGCTCGTAAGAATTACCCGGTAGGGTAAAGGTAGCGTGAAGTATTACCCGGTAAATACGGTGCCTTGTTTATCGCTAAAAGCTCAGTGGCGCAGTCCGTGGCCTCCATTTAATAAGTAATGTTAAACAAAAACTTTTTTTTAAACACGCTTTTACTAAATGTACTCGTAATGGCAGAACTCCACGACTCCAGAAAGTGGCCCCGAAGCTTGCCATAACGTAAGGGGCCGTGGTGATTTACAGCCAACGTGAGTTGACTGTGGACAATTAGACCCAAGCCGAAACATAACATATAAAAAATAATGTAAAATATATATATTTATTAATTTGTGATAATAGAATATCGTGTTGTCATCTGTATGACATAAATATACCAAGTTTGCAGTCGATACCACATTGGGAAGTGGGTTAAAATTGAGTTTCAATATTTGAGGATATAACAACGACAACAACAACAATAACGACAACAGACAGAGTGAGTTAAAATAAAGCGTGTAACATTGGAATCATCGAGAGTATTCTATATGATTAAAGCGCTCTACCTAGCATTTACCGTTATAAACCTTTTTCATGTGTAGTATCCTAGTAATACCCTGTAATCAGGTAATTAGTATGGGGTAAGGGTAAAAGGTAGGGTAAAGTTAGGCTCGTTGCTTTTTACCTTACCTGCTAAAGGGTAAAAGGTAGGGTAGAGTGATTGCATTGTGGTAAGGTAAAGGTAGTCTTGTTTTTTTACATTTTAACTTTTACCTTACCTTGCCGAGGCCTACGCCGTGGTGTGAGTGGGGGAGACGTTGGGGGAGACGGGCGGAACTCCGGGGGTCGTGGGGATACAGACAGAGAGAGATGCGGTGGCGAGGGGGGCGCATGGGGACACAGGGAGACACCGGGAGGGAGAGAGAGGTGGTGGGGGAGCAAGCCACAGAGACACTGATAGGGCGACACGGGGAAAGACAGAAGAACAGAGAGACACGGTGGCATGATGAAACATGGCAACCACTCCAAAAACAAGGAGCACATCTAAAATACTACAGCGAGTTGGCACAATGGGGAGCACAGGTGGTGCATCTGCCAGTCATCGAAGTTAACCCATAACACCTTGGTCTGTCCCGTGACATCCTTCCAGCAGAGAGCATTCGGCACTTAAAGTGGCCTCAAAGTGCACCTAGCCTGGCACAAGCGCTGTGGTGATGTCCCCACCACTTAGTGGCGAACGACGCTTTTTGTTGTACCCGGCGGGAAAAAATATATTTCAAAACTTCTCAAAACTTAAAAACATAATATATACATACACAAGAAAATTTGAAAAAAGTGGCGGTTTTTCCAATTTTCTTGCTGTGGATTTCACACCTGATGATGATTGCTTGTGTTGCAGTCGAAACGTGAGAATTTTTTATTGTTTTATATTTACATTATTTTATTATTTCCCTTCTACGTGACTTTACAGAAAGAACCAATAATATTAAACGAAGTTGTTAATAAAATCGTTTTTATAAAAAAAAAAATTTTTTAATTAAAAAACAGTGGGCTCACATGACATTGACTTCTCCAAGACAGAGGTTTTCTGCAAGCCATCTGGCTACCATGTTCATGAGGCGATCCACATATACAAACACAGAGACAATTTCAACCGAGAAGATGGATTCTGGCTCAGCAATCATTGGAAGGACGTAATAAACCATTTCGGATCTTAACTGATTGTGTTCACGTTTATGGTGACTTTCAGACCGCAGTCCACTCTCTGGCATGACTATATATCTTGTATTCTCCGCATGGAATGGATTCTTTGCTCTGCTGCAAGTCTCCTAGCACCACTCTTCCATTGACATATTTCGTTGCTTCCTCTTAGTATCTTTCACTCGACGGTCAAGGGTATAGTGTATAGCAGATTGTATAATAATAAATAGTATAAAATTGTAATGTTTAATACAATGTATAAGGCAATATATAGTATCGTAATTGTATAGTGAATATACAGCAGTGTGATATACAGTAGGGATGGATAGAATAATACATAGTGTAATATTGTTTTATATTATTTTATTATTTCCCTTCTACGTGACTTTACCGAAAGAACCAAGAATATTAAACGAAGTTATTCTATATTACACTATGTATTATTCTAAGGAATAGGGTGGTGTATAGTAATACAGTATATAATTTAATGTTGGGTTTGTCTATGGCAGCATATAGTATGGGGTAGACCCGTGTGATGTAAGGGAAAAAAGTTTAGCTGGAAACATTATATTTTTTGCGACATAGAATTGTAATGTATTACTTACTGTTAGTAGCTCAGCTTATTGGAGAATATATTTAGTATACTGATGATACTATGCAGTTTATACTTTAGTTTTTTTTTACGTGGTTGTTTAGTTACTGCAGCTACATACTATTAACATTCCTTCCCTTTATTAATGCTACCCCTATCCCCTCCCTTTAATGCTGCTAATCCTGCATAATGCACGGGCATAATGACTTTGAAACCCCCCGCCCACCTCCTACGCATTTCACAAGTACAGTAGTACTAATCACATACCTGCATTTCCCATAAATATGCTAAATTCCTCTTGATATGCAAATTCTTTTGTCAAGGCGCCCTTCCAACCCAGCTTAAATATAAGCTCCAAGCGTGGTGGTGTTTCATGTTTCATTCAGACGCTGTCTCCCCGACAGACCTGGTCTTCACCTGAGGACGGCTGCTTGCGTTGTGGCCGAAACGTCGTGAGAATTATTTTTATTGTTTTATTTTTATTATTTTATTACTTCCCTTCTACGTGACTTTACCGAAAGAACCAAGAAGATGAATGCCTGCAGTCACGAAAGCTTTAAAACGAAATTTTTAAAAGGAGTTTTGTTTTTGCATTTAAGCGAATATATTTTTTCCCGCCCCCACGGATCGCGCGTGTGCGTTGCTATGGGAACCACGACGGTTCGTGCTTTGGCGCGCGCTCAACGTAGAGTAATATAATAATTAATAGTACTAAATTGTCAATTTAACTACTTTACAATTAGAAATATAAACCCCAGTTTGTGAGTTAAAAGCGTCGCAAGTTGCGTATACAGA
This sequence comes from Lethenteron reissneri, assembly GCF_015708825.2. Classification (NCBI taxonomy): domain Eukaryota; kingdom Metazoa; phylum Chordata; class Hyperoartia; order Petromyzontiformes; family Petromyzontidae; genus Lethenteron; species Lethenteron reissneri. The sequence continues at coordinate 4,035,761 of NC_083826.1, read as the reverse complement.
CAGACAAAAAATTACTTTTATAGGTAAGAATTAAAAGTACTTGCAATAATAATTTACCTAAATGTTTACATAAAAGACCCATTGACATTGAACCGTTTAGCCATGTTACTTAGGGGGGAAACGTGTAACGTGATTAGATTAACCCTAATCTTTATCAATCATATAACTATATTTTTTTAAAGCAATTTAATGATAAATAAAAATACAACTTTGATCATTACCTCATTAATTAAAATAAAACCCAACGCACGGTGGGAAAAACAACTGCCGCTCGCGCGCCAAGATTCGATTCTTTAAATCGCTCACAGGAATCGAAGGTTGTCGATTTCTTTAGAATCGGCCTATTCCCGTTTAATCGATACCACAAACGCTCACACAGATATCGATTCTCGCCAGTCCTGTATAATAATCTTAACTTTGGAGCTTTCGTGACTGCAGAAAGAACCAAAGAATAATTCCTGTATAATAATAGTTCAATTTGTAACGCGCGCAAATTTGCAGACGTAGTGGCCGCAACTCAGAGGTGCGGAGCCAAGCTCAGAGTCGCTCAAAAGCACGTGGTTGTAGAGGTGAGTTAGTAAGTGTCTCTTGAAGGAGGCGATTGAGGTGATGCTGCGAATGTGCAGAGGGATATCGTTCCAGACTGTTGGGGCTGCCACCGAGAAGCGGCGCATTGACACGTTGATCATCCTGGATCTTGGTATCAAGAGGAGGTCGTGAGTCGCGCTGCGCAGGCATCTGCCGTGTGCGGAGCTGCAAGTTGTCAATAATGAAGAAAGGTACGGCGGGCAGGCGGATATGAAGGCGTTGTGGCAGAGGCAGGCGGTCTTGTATGTGACCCTACTGGCGATGGGTAGCCAGTTGAGAGCGCGGAGACAAGCTAGTGAGTCGAGACGGGGATGAGTGTGGGCATTGACGACGCGTGCTAGGTTGTTTTGTAGTCTTTGAAGTTTCTTTAGGTTGCCAGCGGAGGTCCGGACTAGGACGGAGTTGCGATAGTCAAGGCGAGACCCAACTATGCAACATGCCAATGTGTTGGCAATTTCAGTAGAGATGAGAGGACGTATGTGTCTAAGAGCCTTCAGGTGAAAGTTACATGAGCTGATGATATGGTTGGTTTGACGGTCGAAGGATAAAGTTGAATCTAGGATGACACAGAGGTAGCTGAAGTGGTCGGTGAACTTGATGCTGTGACCGAAGATGTGTATGTGTGTGGGGAGTGCTGCTGAATTGAGACGTTGCTTGGTACCTAACATGATGGCCACTGACTTTTTCGGATTAAGGGCTAGGTTGTGTGCAGTGAACCATTGTTGCACGGCGGTGGTACATTCCGAGAGCCTCTCGAATCCAGATGCATTGCTAGAATCGATGGCGGTGAATAGAATCGTGTCATCCGCGTATGAGTGATGCTTAACACCAAAGCTTGCAATGAGCCGGCCGATCGGGGAAGTGTAGGCTGTGAAGAGCAGGGGACCTAGAACGCCACACACTTCATGGTCATCCCCCCCCACCCCCAAAAATACAAAAGTCTATTTTTATACTTTTTGCATTGTGTACAACCTGGAAGCTACCCACATGCCAAATTTCAAGTTTATTGCATGTCGGGAAGTATGCTACACATTTCGAACACATTCACAAATTTCCCTTTTAAGTAGTATATAGATGTTTGATGGGTGTGATGCACACGGTGATTGTCGTGATTGCAATTTAGTGATACTGTATATTTGACGTGTAATGAGTCGTGCGTGCAGTCGACGTGTGATCAGTGACAACCTTTTTTTCGTGGTGGGTTGCAAAGCAGGGCACTAAAATAATTACAAGTTCGCACGCCTACAAAGAGTCAACCACCTCGTTTATACTGCTCAATCGGGGGTTAAAGGTCGCTGACGAGCGGTAAACCTTGACAATGTACGTCAATGTGCAGGGTGTGAAATCGCAATAATTGCTGACGCCACAGCCAAACATAGCATCTTGGCCCGTATATTTGTGTATTTGTAGTGGATTCAACTGAGTCGCAGACGTACTTCTTGGAGGCAATACACATCTATAAATACCAACACATAACACAAAGGGGTTACTGCCCCTTTACCAGATAACCTATGCTGGTGGACCACCAGGCTAACTATGCTAGTTACTGGGAGTAGTTACAACGGACAGGATCCTAGCTGGAGTCCTCATCCACGTGTTGGTGACTTCTTCTTGGACGTAGAACGTAGATCGCAGATCTTCAGATGACGGCAGCAACGCTAAACCCCGGTCCCCTGTGTGGACCCGGTTTATATGCTGCTGGGTCGTGGCGGGCCCCACGCTTGGCCACGAGCACCTTCGAGAAACCTCTGGTCGTTTCTCGACCCTTCCCGTAGGATCTCACCCTGACACGTGACCACAACCAAGCCCCCTCCTGGGACCCCAGTGTAGATCTTACTGGTCACGTGCCTTCCAGGGTCAACCAGAGTGCCATGGCCAAGGGTAACCTTATCCCATGGCTGACACTCCCACACTCCCTCCTGTAGGAGTCAACACTGAACGCCACGCGTGGTGCCACTGAGCGCTATCCCAGCGCTCACCGAGCCCCCTCTAGGGCTGTTACTACACCCACCTAGGGGTGTCCGCGATGACAATGCATCGCATGCCGTGCTTCGCTAGAGCCGGCATTACACAGTGACATACACGATGTCGCTACATACGTGATGTCCGTGATGTGAGTACATCGCACGCCGTGCCCCTCTAGGGCCGGCACCACACAGTGACCTCCGCGATGTCACTACATCACCCCCCTCCGTAGCACTCAGCCATCCCGGCAGTCAACTCCCCCTTAAAACGAACTGAGTAAGGTGATAAAGTGAGAAAAAAATTATTAACGGTATGTGTGCCTCAACAATTAATAATAACAATTACCAATTAAATACCCAAACCCACCTATACAATATTTACACTACCTACAAATGTACATTAACAACGGGGAAAAGGGTGTGAGTACAGAACAACACGAGAGAAAAAAAACAGTGCAGTGAACCGCGAATGCCCGGAATCCCCTTCATGGCCAACATCTCACACCCTCACCGTGTAACAACACCCGCAAGCATAATGAGGGTTAGGTTCAGCCAATAACCGATACGGCTTACCGACAACCAACTGAGGGAGTGGGAGTGTGTGTGCGTGGGGATCACGAAACCCGAAGAGTTTTAGAACGAGTTCTCGTGGCTGGGCCTCCAGGGAAGGTGGACTCGCTCTCCCTGGAGGTCCCGGGGGGAATATGCAATTGTCCCGTCGAGCCCGGCTCCTCATGAAGAGCAGTAGGCCGGGTCGACGGGTTCTCCTCTCCTGAATCCAGTGGAGACGGCGCCTGCAGTGTGGAGATGGAACGAACTCGCGCGGCGCAATAAAAGGCTTGAGGCACGAGGGATGCACATACCAACTCCGCCGCCTCAAGCGGATCTGGACACATTGTGGCCGAACGACCCGAATCACATCAACCGGTCCTCTCAAAGGTTTGAACAATTTTGGTTACGTACCCACCGGTACGATTGGACAGTGCAATCAGGCTCTGTCCACAGGCGCCCACTCATGTGTAGAAACACGTGAACCCTTCAGCCGCTCATTGGCCAATTGGCGCAAATCAGAATTAACCCTAGAGGCTTCTGAAGGGTGAAACGCACAGAGTCATACATTTTGGATTTAGCTTTGTTGGGCGCGGCCTGCATCAATCGGGGGCCCGTGTTCTCTCCCGTACATTAAAAAAACACGGTGAGTAGCCGGTGGATGCGTGAGGGGCCATCCTATATGCAGATAGGACTCCGGGAATCTGTAAATCCCAGTCGAGTTGGGACTCGCTGACCTGGTGGCTCAACATGGACGTCAGAGTCCTGTGTAGGTGCTCAACCATGCCATCCGTCTGCGGGTGGTACGGTGACGTGCATACCTTTGTTCCCAACAAATCGCACACCTGCAGCATCTTTGAGGATACATTTTTGCCCTGATCAGTCAGAAGACGTTCGGGAGCGCCCTTGTCCATTACATAGCCATTGAGGAATGCTTCAGTAATCGTCGCCGCTGACTGGTTGGGGAGCGGCTAGGCCACAGGCCATCGTGAAGAATACTCGACTCCCACCAGCAATTACTTATTCCCACGAGGGGTAGTGGGAAATGGACCAAGGATGTTGAGCGCAACTAATTCGTTCACGCGGGAAACCTTAATCGATTGTAATGGTGGACAACAGGGTTTCACCGGTGGCTTCCGCTGCGCACACTGCACATACCATTTCAACAAATTAGTGACATCCTCAGCCATGCCAGGCCAGAAGAAGTCCAATTTGAGTGTGGCCAGCGTTTTATGTACACCTAGGTGCAACAAGCGCTCGTGTACCGCCCAAATGACGTTGCCCTGCAGGGCAGTGATGTATTGGCGCAATCCTCCGTCCCAATGCGCCTTTAAGAATGACAGAGGCGATACCCCCGTCCATGGCCACCACCACCAATACCAGTGGCAGCAGCGATTATCTGTGTGTATGTCTACGTGCGTGTGTACTGCAGCTGGGGATTGCATCTCCCCTTTCCCCCTCTCGTTCCGATGCTGAGGGGAAACGGGTGAGGTTCAGGACTGCGGCTCGTGCAGCTGCAACGGCTGCATTGGGTACGCGGTTCAGACCTCCCCGGAGACCCTGGCTGAAGGAGGAGGTGTTCCGGATGGTTGAGAGAAAACGACAGGCCCACTCCCGGAGAATGAGGAGGCTTACCGCAGCCTTCGCTTGAAGATTCAGAGAGCCGTGTGGCGTTGCAAGAATGAGTGGTGGGCGCAGGTTGCTAAGGAGATGGAATCTGCCTCAGTAGCCCGCAATCACAAATCACGGGAAAAAACGGTAATCCGATCTCCGACCCCCAGGAACAGGTCTGCAGGTTTACAGAGTATTTTTTGTGAGATCTTGGAGGAGGGGAATTCCCTCTGCCCCGACAACATTGTGGGGCAAGGTGGCGACGACCCTGCTATGGCTGCCATGCCTCAAATATTGACATGGTTAGCTGAATGGTTAGCTGAGGTGCAATCTGTGGAGGAAGTGCGAGAGGCGATCCTAAGCCTGAGACCAGGACAAGCGCCGGGCGATCTCCCAAGTGACATGCTAAGGGAGAGTGGCATCTGTATGAAGACTGCCCTACATGACATCATCACAACTGTCTGGACTACAGGACGGGTTCCGCAGGATTGGAAGAATAACTTTCCAATCCTGCGGCACCCGCCGTGGTGGTCCCCGTCTTTCAGGGGAGACTGCACAGATTGTAACAACTATAGGGGCATCTCTCTTCTCAGTGTACCGGGAAAGGTTCTGGCAAGGATTATTCAACATCGCCTTGCCAGGCACACTGAGAGGCTTGCGGAGCCCCAATAAGGTTTCAGACCGGTCCTGCACGGATGCCATATTCTCTGTCCGTCTTCTACAGCAGAGGTGTAGGGAATTACAGGAAGACCTACATCTCTGCATTATTGACCTAGTCAACGCCTATGATACCATCAACAGGCCAGCACTGTGGGTAGTTATTCTTACTTTCAGAGTTCCTAACTCTCTGCTCACAATCATTAAGGGCCTTCATGATGGTGTGCAGGCCCGGATAAAGCTACGTGGCCAGGAGTCAGAGCCATTCCTTGTTCACTTTGGGGTGCGACAGGGATGTCTTCTGGCTCCCACATTACATAACATCATCTTTGACCACGTAGTTTGAGAAGCGTTCCGTGGCTGTATCGGAGGAATTCTCATCTGGTACAACAGATACAATGGGAGGCTGATCGATGCCCGGGTGCGGACGGGGGATGGCTCCCTATTGGTCAACCATGTTATGTATGGTGATGATCTGGTGATTGCTGCTCACTCAGAGGAGGAGTTTGAGGCACTGTTTCTGAACCTGGAGTGTGCCGCTAAGTATTTTATGCCACCAAACACTCCACCCCCTCAGCTCCCCATTGGTGATGGAGCAGTTGTGGAGTGGAGATTTTTCCATACCTGAGCAGTGTGCTTATGACCAACTCCAGTTTGACAGCAGAGGTCTCATGCCGAATCAGTCGGGCGGCATATTTTCATCAGCTGCGTAATGGTGTGTGGAAGCTATCTGGTCTGTTGCTTCGCATGAAGCTTTGAGTCTTCTCTGCCAGTCATGCCCTCCCTTATATATGCTTGTGAAACGTGGACCCCTCTCATGGAACATCTGCGCCAGTTAGAAACATTGAGGCTGGCCTGCCGACGATCCATCCTGGGTTTAACCAGGCTGGATTGTGAGGCGTTCACAAATCCTTGAAAGATCTGCGTTGGCTGGGTAATGTAGCCCGCATGCCCGGCCACCGCATGCCTATCTACCGCATGCCCAAGCAGCTGTTTGGCCACATAGAGCGGGCTAAACGGGTACGACATGGGCTGGAGAAGAGATTGACTGATGTGGTACAGGAGGATGTGGAGCTGAGTGGGCTTGCCAACGACTGGTACCAGCGGTGTCAAGATCGGCCTCGATGGAGGAGGCTTGTGAAGGATGCTGTTGGGCAGTTGGAGGCAGTCGCCTTCCAACAACTGAGGGCAAAGGAGCAACACTCACAATGAGCAGCTAAAATGTTGCAAGTTTGCATAGTAGGGGGTATAGCTGGTGCATCTACCAGTCATCTCAGTCAATCCATGGCACCTGGGTCTGTCACGAGACATCCTGTCAGTAAGCCTTCTACACTTCACGTGGCCTCAAAGTGCATTTGGCCTAGGACAGGGGCCGTGGTGACGTTACCATCACTTAGTGGCGAATGGCGGGTATTGGTAGGGAGTGGTATTGCAGCAGTTAGCGTGCTGCTCTACGAACCAGGTGATCCAGGTTCGATTCCCGCTCATGGTCAACACCAATGACGACAAAATAGTACCTGGGGTGGTGTGTAAACATTGCTACTTGGGATACAAAGGCAGCTGGGCATGGTGCTGGCCACACTCCCCCTCGTGTGCCATGCCGGATTTCATATGTGCTCGCGAACATAACTTCTTCCTAAAGTCTGTTAAGTCTGAACGGGATATCTTACCTATATAATTCAACGGGCGGTTGCCCCTGGCAACGGGCGGTTGCCCCTGGTAACGGGCACTACGCTATCGCTGCAGGGCGGACGCCATTGCTCATTTCCGTAAAAAATATGCACACGTATTAACACGCGACGCTGAGGTAAATTCATCAAAGTTTCACGTCCTCTTAACTCCTCCCCCACCCCAATGTGTGCAATTACTATTATAGGGTCGGTAGATAATAAAATGTTAGCGATTAGACAGTATTATTCTAGCGCGGGGGGGGGGGGGTAGCGGCCCAGCACCCAGCCTCGGCCAGGTGGGCAATCTAGGCGAGGCCGGAGGCTCTGCACTTTACTAGGCCTCGACACCCCACACTTGTCAGGCGAAGCCTTTGTGCTATAAACTCGATATACCCAGCGTTACAAATTTACCTTTTACAGTGAGTGGTGAGTGGTGGTGAGTACAGTCAGTATGCACTGCTGTCATCATAGCAGGTACCACCACAGTATGTACTGCTATCATAGCAGGTACCACCACAATATGCACTGCTGTAATCATAGCAGGTACCACCACAATATGCACTGCTGTAATCATAGCAGGTACCACCTCAGTCGGTATGCACTGCTGTAGTGATCGTAAATACTGCTATCGAGTTGATAGATCATGCTATATAGAGTTACTAGATACTAAAACAGTCAGTATTTACCACTACAGTCAGTCAATACTGCTACAGTCAGTATATACTACTATACAGTCAGTACATACTACTACGGTGAGTAGCTGCTCAAGTCAGCAGATACTACTATACAGTTAGTCGTTATACCATACGTAGCAAACCGTGCTAATCGGATGTGCGGTGAAAGGACAACAAACAACACAAAAAGCAGTTCTTAATAATTTCGTTTTCATAGCTCCAGTGGCTTCCGAACACAGGAGCTGTGTGTGTGATGGAAGTGTGATATTTATGTACATTATGTTGAACTTATTTCGCACTATATGTAGCCAACCATGCTAATCGTAGGTGATAGGGGTATGCATCCGTGGGAGTACAAGATAGGAGTGTGTGAGATTGGTATGTTTGTATGAGGTGCATAGCAACAACAGCCATCCACCACACCACCACACCACCGCAGCACAAGTTCTCAAATCCTTTATTCAAAATCACGGCGATTTCAGAGCATGGGAGACAGGAGCAAAATAACTCGCCAGGAAAGGGGGGGGTTTGCTCGATGTAGGCTGAGTGTGCTGGGTGTAGATTGCAGTGTGTGTAGATTGTGCTGGATGTTGCTATTTCATATCAGGGCGCTGCATGGGCTTGGCCCAGGGGTTGGTGATGATGCTGGGCGTAGCATCCTGCTGCACCGCCCGCTTGGAGCGGCAGCAGTATCGTCCGATGACCACTCCCAGCGCGATGAGTATGACGACCAGCACCACGCTCACCACCGACAAGGCGATCACCATCACCTGCCGGGTACACGTGGTTAGCCAGTGGTGACCGGACTGAGACCATCAACTCACTCCACTTGAGAACCCGGGTTAATCACTATTCAGTCTGTGTGAGTGTATGGGTCTCTTGTGAGTTTATGGGCCTCTGTGTGTAGCCATGGGTCTCTTGTGAGTCTATGGGCCTCTGTGTAAGTTTATGAGTCTCTATACTGTATTTGTAATTTATAACCGGGCTGAGACAATCAACCCGCTATACTTGACAACCTCGATTATTCACCACTTTTGTCTGTGTGAGACTGAGTCTCTGTATGCATCTATACATCTCTGTGGGAATCTATGGGTCTCCTGTGAGTCTATTGGTCTCTACGTAAGTCTGCTGAGTCTCTATTTAAGTAATTGGTGACGAGGAAAAGCCCATCTACTCGCTACACTTGATAACTTGCTTTAATCACTTATTAGTCTACACGGGTCTTTGAATCTTTATGCAAAATTTTAGTCTCTATGCAATCATGAGTCTATGTAAAACCAGCCAGAGATTAGCAACCCGCTACACTTGAGAACCCAATTTAGTCACTGGTGGCTGAAACCGCGATTCACACCCAGGCTGTCAGCAGTCCTATGTATCTCTCACAAAGCCAATATAAACCAACTAAAAGACACCCAGACCAAGGGCTATAACCCAGATGCTTGGCGGTTCTGGTCAATACTCAAACTCCTGAGCCACCCAGCCACCTCCGTAAGATTTGATGTTGACCAGGCAGATCCTCTATTTAAAGCGTAAAGAGGCAGAAGGGGTCTTCATGCACCTACATGCTCGTGCGATTACTCGGTGCAGCAAGCGATGACTCGAGCTATCAGAGAGCAGACCACACGTAGTGGTGTGGGTGCATGCTTACCGTCCTGCCGCCTTCCGTTGTGGTGTCCTGTGTCGGCATCGGCTCGGCGAAGTCGAGAGAGTAGCGCCCCAGGTTCCCCGTGAAATCACTCACGTCCAGCGTCACCCATGGGCTGCAGCACGGGGACCTGCGGGGCCCAGGGGAGAGACAAGGTGAGCGGGCACAGGGTGAGGGGTAGGGAGTGAGGTGTAAGGGGTAAGTGGGTACCCTTATCACACTTATGTCGTTACCACCTTGGTTACCGTCGACTTTACTCGTCGATTCCTCCACCAGAACAACTCACTGACTCATCTACTCACCCACACTCACCTAATTGCTCAAAACACCATCCAATCACTCACACGCACACTCATTGATTCCTTTACCAATACTGAGGAATTGGTTTCCGAGACATGACTGTTTCGTCTCATCCACACTATCCCGTCCCCTCGCGTGCCCAGTCTCCAACTGTCTCTGTATTCCCTTATCTTCCTATTTCCCCGCACATCTTATTGTCCCCCCATCTACTAGTGTCCTCTGTCTCCCACCTTCCCCGTTTACCCTGCCCTGCTATCTCCCCCCTCATTCCTCTCCATCAACCCCCGCCGCCCCCCACCTTCTCCCCGTGTGTGTCCCTCCCCACACCTATAATTAATCTTGTAGACTCCGTCGATGCTGCCCACGGTTAGCAGCGCCTTTCTGTCCCCAAGAGCGATGTTCACTGTGAGGGGTTCCTCCGTCTCGGCGTCGATGGCTTCGACGTCCACGCTCCAGCTGCTCCCCGAGCACAGTGCCTCACCCCCGTGCTGCACCTCCGCCGTGCACGCCGATACATCCCGCGCCAGCTCTCGCACCGCAGGGGGGGACGTGTCCGGGATCTGGGTGACGACGAGGAGAAAAATATGTTCCAATCACAAATTACGGGAGGTGGTATCATTTATATTGGAGTTGCCGGTTAACCATGTGCAAGTTAGACGCGAGTGACATGTTTTGACACGTATAAAATGACGGGCAATTTGGTGGTGAGGTGAGGGAGGTGAGGGCGCATGAGGAGTGGGGATGCGGTTGGGGAGAGGCGGGAGGGAGGGAGTAGATAAGACAATAATTCTTCTTCATACATGCGTCTCTCTACATTGACACCGAATATGCTGAACCAATGCTGCTCAATTTATGTGCTACCAGAAGTCAGTGCGGCTGATAGGATGTGTAAAATTTTATATTTTCTATGTGGACAGACAGATTTGTAAAGGATGTTCATTTTCTGCTTATTAATTGTATTATGCTTTCCTCAAAGGCGCAAATGGTTATTCAGTATTGTAGTACTGGCAGTGAGTGATGTGAGTAAGGGATAGAGGAATGACTGAGTGTTGGAGTGAGGGATGTAAGTCGTGAGCAATGTAGCGAGTGTCGTCGTGCTCCGGTGAGCGATGTCTTCGTTCCTCACCTCCACTGGCGCGATGAAGACGCTCAGGGGGAAGCTGAGGGTGTAGGAGGAGTCCGGAGATTCCACACTCTCGGCAGTGACGCGCAGCATGCTGCAAGCACGCACAGGCAGGCACACACACACGCACAGGTAGGTACACACGCACAGGTAGGTACAGGCATATATATTAACACACGCACAAGTAGGTACGTGCACACAGGCAAGCACACGCATATGTAGGAACATACACACAGGCAGGCACACACATGCTCAGGTAAGTCGACCTAGGAGAAGCCCAGGACTGGTTCAGATAATCGCTATCACTGGTGTTGGCCACGAGCGGCAATCAAACTCGGGACGCCGGGTTCGTAGCGCTGTGCACGAACCGCTCCACTTCTAACAACAACAACAACCGCCATTCGCCACTAAGTGGCGGTGACGTCACCACGACGCTTGTGCCAGGCCATGTGCACCTTGAGGCCACTTAAAATGTCGAACGCCCGCTGGCAGGAGGTAACGGGGCAGACCCAGGTCCCACGGGTCGACTGACTGAGATGGCTGAGATGACCGAGATGACTGGCAGATGCATCACCTGTGCCCACTACTGTGCCAACTTGCTGTGCTTTAGCCACCCGGCGCTCCGCTCGTTGTTGTGAGCGTCGCTCCTCCACCCTCTGTTGTTGTTGGAGGGAGACTGCCTCCAACTGCCCAGTAGCGTCCTTCACGAGCCTCCTCCACAGAGGCCGATCTTGACACCGCTGGTACCAGTCATCGGCAAGTCCACTCAGCTCCACATCCTCCTGTACCACGTCACTCCATCTTTTCTCTAGCCCGTGCCGCGCCTGTTTAGCCTCCTCGATTCGGCCGAACAAAAGCTGTTTGGGCATGCGGTGATTGGGCATGCGGGCTACATGGTCCAGCCAACGCAGCCTTGCCTGCCGGAGGTGCTCACCGATGGGACTTTGTCCAGATCTTTCGAGGATTTGTGATGTCGATGTGGTGATGTAATCGTGTGTCTAATGATCTCAGGGATGTCATTGTGCTTCGTGACGTCAGTGATGATGTTGTGTACGTGGCGATGGTCTCTGATGCCATTGCACCCGCGATGTTCGCCCGCTCACCTGCTGGTGAACTCGGTGATGCTCTGCGGCGCCGCCACGGTCACGTTGAGTTTGGCGGTCTCCCCCGGTGCCAGCACGGCGCTGCTGGGGCTCACGGCACTCGCCCAGCCCAGCTCGTCACGCGCTGACACTGAGAAGGATGACGCCGCAACGCCGCGGTTCTCCAGGACCACAGAGAGGGACACCTCCACACCGGGCTGCAGCGTGGCTAGAGACGTGGGCGACACGGGAGACAGGCGAGACACGAGCGTCACGGGAGACGTGGGCGACACGGAAGACGTGGGAGATTCGGGAGATGTGGGTGGCACGGGTATCACGGGCGTCACGGGAAACCCGGGCATCGTGGGAGACGTGGGCGACACGGGAGACACAGGAGACATGGCGTCCAGTGTCAACGGATGTGCGTGGGTCAGAATCTATCCACTGCTGGATGAAGGTTTTCCCCCTATGGCGTTCACCATCATGACGTACGTGGTGCGACTGTGTGTGATGCACTGTGAGTGACTATGAGAATTAGTACGATGGTGGACTCTGAAGGTGGACTGAGTGAATGACTTTGTTGGTGGGCAAGGAGTGTGGAAGAGGTGAGTGACTGATTTTGGCCAACGAGGGTAGACTATGAGTGACTATAAGTAAGTGACTGCGATGGTTACTATATGAATGAATTACTATACAAGTGAACGACTAGGTGAGTGACTACGAAGGTGACTGAGGGTGGATTACAAGTGACTACGATGAGAGGTGGACAATTCTGATCCTCTGCCCCACCTTCCTCGAAGTTGAGCTGGGCGAGACGGAAGCTTTGCACGGTCGTGAGCTGCGTGTGCATGCGGCAGAACTGGAGGCCCTCCGGAGATGAGCCGCACACCTCCACCATGAACGCCTGCAAACCAGAATCAGCAGCATCAGCCATAATCTAGCCGCTGTTGGATGAAGACCACCCCCCCTGTAAGCCATGACATTGTGTAACCAGTGAGTTCAACAGCAATTCTCACAGCCAATTAGAGACGCGACGCTTCTCTTCCCTTGCAACTGCGTCGAGCATCTTCGGGACCAGATCCAGAAGGTCAGTCTAAACTCCTTGAAAATCGGAATTACTTCCTGAATTGGATGGGGATACAGAGTTGTTCACCAACTCACTGGTGAGCGAGCTGAAAAATGTATAGTTTGCGGATCGGGTAGTAGAAGATCTTAGAGCACATATTTTACAGGTCATTACGTGCCTAACTGGAAAAGCAATTGCTTATGAATCATAAAGTAGACAATCAGATATCACAGCTCTACTCTGATCCACCCCCCGCCCACCCGATCCCCTCGGATCACCCCTGATCCCCGTGTCCTCTCCCTGACCCCAATGCTCACCATGGAGTCAATGAATTGCAAGGGGACCCCGAACTCGGATTCGGTGGGTGAGACCAGGTACTCGAGGTTGCCCATGCCGGAGAGCAGACGGACACTGGACATGGAGTAACCAGCCACGCTGCCCATCGGCTTCACCCACAGCTGATACGGCTCACCTGTCTCGCCACACAGCATCACACCACGTTACACCATGTCACACCACTTCACGCCACAACACAATAACACTGCGTCACACCACGGCACAACACATTACACTGCATCGCACTCACGTTACACCACACATCATACACTCACCATGTTATCAATCACTCTTAAAACCTTGCAAGGACACTGTGGTACCATCAACCGCATCAAAACATCACCAGCCCGGTGTGAACACCTCCTTCATAAATGGAAAATTAAAGACACAAGCCACAGTAGTGCGATTGTGGCCATGTAAGCCAAGGAAACCCAGAGACCCATAGAGATACACAGAGACCCATAGAGATATGTAGAACACATTAACGACAAGGCAAAGTAGTATGACTGTGGCCATGCAACCCAAACTATGGACCCTTTAGTAAATCTACTGCAATCTGTGCTCCTTCAACGGAGGAAGAACAGCAAAACTACACAAACTCTCTCTGCTCAAGCTCTCTGGTTGTGGCCAGCAGAACTGGACATTGACATGAATCATCACACATGCCACATGCACTACCACCACATACATCCACGCACACCCCACGTGACCGACCACCGTCACCCCGCGCGCCGTACCCGTGACGGGGCGCCCTGGAATCGGCAGCATGAACCCGTTCGTCCGCTGCAGCAGCTGAGCAGTGAAGTCGACCAGGCTCCGCCCGGTCACCTTCACCAGGTAAGGCCCCGGCGACCCCGTGACTTTGACCGTCCAGGTGCCTGGGGTCACCGAGGTCACCCTGCGCACGACGTTCTGGCTGGAGGACACAAGCTCCTCCACGTCGGTGGCCAGATCACCTGACGACGGGATGGGAGCACGGCCGGCATCAGTTGCTAGCGATCGTCTGAACTGGTTCTGGGCCTCTCTCGAGGTCAACTGAAATGTAAACGAGTACCTGGTGTGCAGTGAGTAAACGTCAGCACGGGCATGGCACTGCCCACACCGCCCCTTCGTGCGCCAGTCTTCATAGATGCTCGCTAACAGCACTTGCCCTAGCAGCCTGTGTAGGTTACATGGGGGACCTTTGTCTGTGGCTGTGTACTATAACAGAAGAAGTGTGCGTGTTATACCCCTTTTCCACTGGCACATCTGGGCCGAGCCAGCGCGGGGGTGTTCATGGTATAGGTGGTTTTTCCACTGGCTGTTTGCTGAGCCAGAACCACGCTGGCCTCGCAAGATATCTGAATCTGGTTTGGGGACAAGCAAAGCCAGGTGTGTGACTAACAACGCAGTCATTGCTGCCGTGCAATGGAGGCGGTACCTGAGGGAAGAAACAGCTCCACAGTGAAGATGGCCGGGCCGCTCACGGACACGGCGATTTCAGACAGCGACGAGTCCACGGGGAAGGTCACGGAGTCCGGGGTCGTGACCTCCACGTAACGCACGGAGACGGGCGCCGCGTTAAGGCTCAGCTCCAAGCTGCCCAGCACGCCGGCCAGCTCGCCCTTGGTCGTCAGGATATACTGGCCACCCGACAGCGCTGTGAGGGTCTCGTATATGTTCTGACGTGGCTCGCTGGCTGTTTGGGGGGGAGTTGGGGAGGTGGAGGGGTTGGTGATGGTGCAGATGGGAGAGGGTGCAGAGGTAAGGGTGAACATGCATAGGTGATATAAGGGGAGAGTGGGCAATGGAAAGAGAGGGCGAGTGAGGGCAGGATCAGTATGCAATCCCGTTGAGGCAAGGCGAGTGTAAGAAGTTTGGTGAGTGTGGGTAAGTATCGGTGAGTGTATCCGAGTGTAGGTCACCTTGTTGAGAGACAAGGCGAGTGTAGTGAGTTTGGCGAGGGCTAGGCAAGTCAGGGGTGAGGGAGCTGTGCGTGGTACCGCGTGAAGAGAGTTCTCCCTGTGTTGCGCGTGTACAGTAGGACCCCGTGTTGAACACATGCAGCCGTGAATCCGTGCTCTCAAACAGCGCCATCACTGCATCCTTCTTCTCCTCCTCGTCCTTTGCTCCCGCATCCGTGAACAGGTAAATATCCGACCTGTAGGCATGACAGTCGAGGTCACAAGGTCGCAGTGACCCCAAAGGTGACAAAAACGTCAAGCAGCCAGCAACAAAATGGTACTATCAAATTTGTCAAAGACACCAGTTGACACGTTTATTAGAATTTTTACAAGTTTAATTATTGTAAGAGCTTGGAGGGGGGGGGGGAAGATGATGGGAAGAAATTCCCAAGTGGAGCAGTGTGAGGCAAGAAGTGTAGTGCTCGACTTGACACGACAGCTTCTTGCTTTTCTCTCTCACTTTATTTCGCTAACACCGATCAACATTCCTCCAGCTAACACCAATCAACATTCCTTCCGGCCTCGCTCGCTCCACGTCTCTCCTCCGTTGATTCTCCTCTCCACGGCACAGTTCAACCGCTCTTTATCGGCTTCGCCGTCACACTCCAGCCGCTCTCTGCTGGCTTCGCCGTCACACTCCAGCCGCTTCTGCTGGCTTCTCCATTGCTACCTTATACTTCTCCACTGCTACCTTATACTTCTCCACTGCTACCCTATACTTCTCCAATGCTTTTGGCTCCGCTGCTTCAGCTCCAACATCCTTTCCCTCCCAGGCGCGAACTCCCGTCTGCTTCAAAACCCCCTCTCTTTATCCCCAAGCCAATTAATCTCCAATCAGTGGGTGACATCCCCCGCGACGCCCGTCGCCCCCTAGCCCCCGCTGGCACCTGCCATGTTTTCCCAGCCAATGCGGCGCCACTTAGCGACAACGACAACTTCCCGGCCAATCAGCGCCCTCCGTCCTTAATCGCTCCCTGCCACCTGTTACTCTCCTCAGACAGCGTGGCATCACATCTAGACAATAACAACTCCCAGCCAATCAGCGCCCTGTGTCCTTAATCGCCCCCTACCCGTCTCTGGCCTTCTCCTCACGCCTAGCAACAATAACAACCTCGACCTCGTTTGCTCCCACTGTACTCTGCGCGCGTGTACGCCCACTCCCGCGTGTGGCGCGTATCTCAGGCACTACAGAAGCATGAAGAGAAATGAGGTGACCCGCAGAGTGGCGAGTGAGTCGGTGAGTGAGTGAACGATTGAGTGGGTGGGTGAGCGAGTGTGTTGTGACCTGCAGTGTGGAGGTTGGACACAGTGTGGATGAGAGGGAAACAGTCTGGTAGACCAAATCCTCAGCATGGGTGGAGGAATTAAGTGGTGAAGTTCACGGGAACAGTAACCATGTTAGCAATAGAAGAGCGATGAAGAGGTGACTGACCACTGATGAGCGAGTCACTGGAGTCCATTCGTGAGTTCTTCATTACTCTAAATTCTAGCCAGTGCAGTGAGGTAGGAACTGGGTGCTCCATCCCAGACATGGCAGAAAGATTCCAACTTCGACTAAATGTGTGCTGTATATAGCAGTGATAATCGTTTGGAGTTAAAGACAAAGGTCTTGGTAGAAAGAAGAAAACCAAGCATCTTTGATGCCTCCAGAACATCTTGTAAAGTCTGCCGTAGGACCGCTCTGTGTGTACAGCCCAAGGCCGTAATTATAATATATATTGGGGGGGACACATCCCCCCCAATCTTCAAATATGATCAAAATGTCCCCCAATATATTGCTATAAAATAGATTTCTGTTTATATGATTGTGGTTATGGTTGTACTTTATTAATCCCTAATCTCTGCCATTACATACAATGAAACAAGAAAAGGTAAAAAAAGAAAAAAACAGAGCAATGTAATACAATACACTATTAGACGTTATTGTAAAAAAAAAAAAGTCCATCCTATGTGTTAGTTAATTTTAAAATATTTTAGGCAGGAAATGGCAGGAAATTCGTTTTAAAATTTAGACTTTTTTTCTGGGGGGAACCCCCAGACCCCCTGGAAGATTTGGTCCCCCCCAATGTTGACTCCATGGCTACGGCTTTGGTACAGCTCAAGGTTGGAGGACTCACAAGAAAGGGTGAGTGGGCTACACTCGCACATTACTCCTACACGAGATGACCATGTCATACCCCAACCACCAAGAAAACGTGTTTCAACTTTTCTAGCCGGGCGGTGGTGGCTGTGTTGCACGTGGCCTGTAATCCAGCACGGTGGAGGCTCCGAGGGTTGGTGGATCACCGCACAAATGTTGTGAAACTCCCTTCTCGTTGGCGTCGTGGAAGAGCCATACCCTGGCATGTCAGAACGCAGTACAGCAAGTGGACTAATCGCCACCTGTTTCCATCTGTATGGGGATTGAACGGTTTCTTCCTGGCACTCCGGTTTCCTCCCACTTGTATAAACGGCCATTACTTCGCTGAAAACATCTGAAATAAATAAATAAGTGCGCGGGATCCTGGTGAAAAAGAGTCCTACAACTAAGTGTGGCTCTCCTGGATAAATAAGTAAACAAGTCTAATCACCCTGATTAAAATATAATCATTCCATGACAGGTTAAAGGAGATTGTTCTAAGCAAATTCATGCTTTTACGATGGACAAGAATAACGTTAACATTACCGAAGGAACCATGGAACTGCCATCCTTACGTGATATTACTATTGACTTGTGCGGTAAGTGGTGGGGGACACTTCCTGACGACAGGTCCCACAGATGTGGGTCGGAGCGTTCTGCCGATGGACGTGCGAGGCAAGGAACCGAGAGGTGAACCAAGATGAGACAGAGAGACAAGACCAAGGAGGATATGGCGAGCATTCGCCTATAGGCACGAGGGTACCACAAGCAGGGCAAAGTGGACAAAGACAAGCAGGGCCGCCGAGCCTGGGATAAAGCGAAGGAGAGTGATAGGTCACAGTTACCCGGGCTGCGAGATCTGCAACGCAAGCTCTAGGGCTGTGAGCGCCATCTCAGGGCAGTCTCCGCCACCACCAACTTGCAGCAAGTCCAGTGCCTGGTACATCTCTGTCCAGTCCTTGGTGATCAATGGTTCGTAAACATCTACTCACACACACGAGGGAAATGCAGGGTCTCAACACGGAGCCCCAGCAAACCCGAAGCATGACCTTGTTTGCACATAGGGGTCCCGGTGAAGGCGCATGAAACAGTCAATACCAAACAAACAAAAAAAAAATGCCAAACGCTAAACGAAATAAGTATCCATGTGATCAGCTCCTGCCCATCATACAGTCTGCTCTGGCTCTCTCCACCGCGTGAATGAGGAAAGGTTGAATGTGGTTTTGGGTGTTTATAAAAGTGGCAGACTTTAAATAAAAGCATATAAAGAACACAGACACTGGTGCTATGTATGCTGTGTTCTCACGGCGTACTGACTGACGTCAGATGCGATGATGCGCCATTAGCCCCCGCCCCTGCTTGACCCCGAGTCAGATTCAGACGCCAGCTTTGAGGCCAGCAGCGTATCACGGCTTGGTTCCGGCTCAGCTCCGCAAACGGCCAGCGGAAAAAACACCCGTATCATTAGGACAGCTGGGTTGGCTCGGCTCGGATGTGCCAGTGGAAAAAGGGAAGAGGAAGCCCCAGGAAACCCCGGGGGCCACGTACCGGGGTCACTGAAGGTGACGAGCACATATGTCTCGGGGGCCTCCGTTTTGTTGGCCACTTTCAGCACCATCTCCTTGGTCTTGTCGCGCACCAAAGCGATGTCGTTGCTCATGCTGCCCGTGACGTCCACCACGTAGACGAGCGAGTGCCGCTCCAGATTGAACAGCTGCATGAAGACCTTTTCACCCAGCTCCTCCAGCACGCTACTCGCTGTGATGAGAGGAGGTCGTCACACGAGGGAAACCGTGACCTGATCCCAAGTCCACCCCTGACAACAACCCCAAGTCTGACTCGAACCTCACCCCGCCTACCTTAACTCTGACTCCCATCTTAATTTGGAGCTTTCGTGACTGCAGGAATTACTCTTTGGTTCTTTCGGTAAAGTCACGTATACTTCACACCCTGACTCTCTCACCCTGGCTCTAATCCTGGCCATGACTTGAACCCTGACTCGATCTTCCCTCTGCTTACCCTGACTCGAACCTCACCCGGGATACCTTAACTCTGACTCTCAACCTTACTCTAACTCTCACCCTGACTCTAACCCTAACCCTGACTCTAACTCTGATCCTGACTCTAACCCTAAATCAAACCCTGACCCTTAATCTTAACGCTGGCTCTAACCATCATTTATTTCAGTTTCATTTATTAGGTATAGCCCTGTGAGCTATGAGGCTCTTGACTCGGGTGCAACCGCAACAAACAAATCATGAACAAAGAACATCTTAAAGTGATGTTTCGCAACAGAAACATCCAGGAAAAACCAGTAGGGATGCAATGGGATGCAAGTCGAACAATAACAACCATAAGACAATTTAGATAAAATTATCAGGCTAACTCCGTACTTCAACAAACAAATATGGCTTAACATTACGTTTTCGAATATCACCAAAATAAAGCTATAAAAATAATGTAACAGTGATCATAGGAGCCCTCTCTGTGTCTCATCAGAGTTGAGGAGGAGGTTTCGGGATGCCACCAATGCCATCTACCCCACACTCTCGTGCATGTAGCGTGACGAAGTGTATGTGATGAGCTGTGATCATGGTGAGCTGTGTGGTGAGGTTGTGCGATTATGGAGCTGGCTCTGCGTCCCACCAGAGTTGACGAGGACGTCTCGCGTGGCGATCATGGCCACCTGCCCCGCTTCGTCATGATAGTAGTGGTGCGGAGAGAGCTCCGGCTCCAGAGTCTCCTTGTTGATGCCGCCCGTCGCAGTCTGGTTCTGCCACGCATCGTTTATCCCGCCGTGACTGCACTTGCCAGCTTTGGGGGCGGAGGGGGGAGGACAGAAACATGGTGATGCTTACAGAGACATATGTGAGGTTCGTAAAGCCACATGGTCGAGCAGTGACGCGTTCGCCCCCTGTTGCAGGGGATCGCGGTTCAATTCCAGCAGGCAGCCCAGGTTATTACTGAAGGTGTATCGACCATAAAAACGCAATCTGTCAGCTTCATACAAAACATGACTCCCACTAATGAAAACATCCGGCAGTTTCATTACCCAAGTCTGTGGTGTGCGGATATATGCGAGCGAGCGATTAGTGAGCGAGTGTTTGTGAGGTAAGGTGTGCAGAAGGCAGGTGCATGACACGTGTGAGCTCACTTGCAGGTTTAGTTCTGCATGCTCTGCCAGGCCTGTATCCACTAGTGAGCGGTGAAGCCAGGATGATGTTGTTCAGACATTCGTACACGTTGGGGTCACTGTGTAACACAAAGAGGTTACAAATGCGTGATGCATAGTCGTACGGTACAACAGCAGCCTATGACAATCTGCAGTGCATGGTGGTCGACCCATCCAAGCAATCTCTTCCAAAATGTATACTGTACATAAGTGTTCGCAGCCAGTGATTCATAATAGATTTTTTTTGTTAGGCCACTTAACGGTCTGACCAAATCTGTGTCGCCAAGGACACCCACCACCCGACAGCCCAAAACAAATTGTCACGCGTTTAACGCGTCAATTTATTGTTTCAGCTCAACTCACTCGGTGAAAACCTACGTTCAATCCTCACAACCTGTTGCATCTTATTGCTAAATTTGGTTGCGAGGATTATTCCTAAACTGTGCCGTGCCCATAGCACAGGTCCTCGGGCACGAACTGGCTCTTCCGCCGTTGCTGATCACTGCTACAACGCTGTGGGCTCTCATGATATTGTTTTTTCCGAGACTAAGGTACTCTGCAAACCGTCAGGCTACTATCAAAGGTTTGTTCATGAAGCCATCCAGATATACAAACACAGACATAACTTCAACCGAGAGGATGGATTCAAATTGAGCAATCATTGGAAGGATTTTATTAACCAGGTAGAATCTTAATTGCTCTTATAGCTTGCTTACACACTCGCATTCCCAGTTTCTGCAGCACGTTACCCCCCCTCCCCCCCAGGCGCGCTCATTGCCCAGCTCCGGCTTTGTGTCTCAGCTGGCTCGTGCAGACTACTCCCAGCCTTACCCCTCGCTATCCCTCCAACTCCTCTCCATCCCGGGCTCCCACAACGACCCCCCTTTCGTCACGGGGCCCCCCTTAAGTACCCACAGGTGACATGACGTCCTCGCGCCTCACCGCACGTATGACGTCACGTCTCCATACTACTCTACACATGTAAACGGTTATCATTACACAACATATTCACACACCTGTATACAAAAGACAAAGATTCCCCAGTTTAGCCTCACGACTGTTGGGGCAAGTGCTGTTAGCGAGCACCTATGAAGGCCGGAACGGGGGTGGGTGGCCAGCACCACGCCCGGCCGCCTTTGTCTCCCCGGGTGGCAATATTTTTACACAACGCACGAGGTACTTGAAGGACGGGGGGGGGGGAGATGTCGCGGGAGTTGGGGGGGGGCTTGCCTCGTGGTCGTGCAGTCTGTGCAAGTGGCCAAGGTTGAGGATGCAGTTGCTGGAAATGGCAGGTCCTTGTTCACTGTCGGAGGGAAGGGTGGAGAACAGGCAGCAATGACATTCAGTGTCCAGTCGCGTAACTATCAAGTGTACAGGCGGTGCAACTGCACCGGTGGCCACGCACCTTCGTGGCCCAAGTACATTTCAAGTGATTGCTCGAGAGCAGTGTTATCTCAAACTGTGTTGGCGGGTGGACCACGCGACCAGTACAAACATTCCCACACAACCCCCCGCCCCTCGTGACAAAACGCATTCGCTTCTCTCAGTAATACAGAATGATGAGTGTTACCGGAACATAAAAAAAATAACGCAGCTAAAAGGGTATTTTATGGGAGGTATTTAGATCTTAGAGTTAGGGTAGTTTAATCAGGGTAGTTTACCTACGGTTTATTAATTAAATATAAAAATATTAATTAATGTCCAAAACACATGATATAAACATTGTCATTATTTCCAGATCAACCTTGATTTGCATGAGCCAGCGGACCACCTCGAGGGTCGTGGCAGACCACGAGTGGTCGGGGTCCGCACTGTGAGAACCCAACTTCTAGGACGCCGACCCCTGGTGGTCCGCGAGACTACTACAGGGGTATGCGGAGAATAAAACATAATATTCAAACAAAGAAAATTAATCATTCAAACAGCAAGCAGCATGTGGTGGTCTGCGAAACGTTTGGAGGTTGAAAAGGGGTCCGCACACTCGAAAGGGTTGGGAACCGCTGCTCTAAAGTCGAGATTGATGCTATGGGGTGGGCCCCCTTACCCCGTGCTGTGAAAGTGATTGTGCTGCGCTCCGCATTCACAGAGCCACTAGGAGGCGCTGGCTCGTGTGCGTTGTTTCTGGGCGTTGATGATGATGATGGACGATCCCCAGCGCGACTGTAATCATGGCGTCCGAGACCATAGAACGTATCGCTTCAACCTGCCTACTAACATCTGTTGCGGGCAGCACTTCATTTACCCAATCAGCATCTCAGGAAGCCGTTGAGTGGATCTTCAAACGAGGCATCCCATTACATGTTTCCTCGTTTTATGCGGGTAGATGCAATCCAAAAATGGGGCGAACAAAGCGAAATCCCGTACAATGGACCGCAAAGACCCAACCCACAATGGACCGCACGCGGAGATGAGCTTCCTGCCAAATAGCGCGTACAAGACAGTGCACCGCACGCAATGTCCCGTGTCCGACCGCACAGCAAGGACAATTCAAACCGCACATAGTCATTCTAGATTTGAAGCTTTCGTGACTGCAATGATTCATATTCTTAGGTTTTTTTGGTAAAGTCACGTAGGTAAAAAATTAAAATTAATAAAAATAAAATAAAAATCACGACGTTTCGGAAGCAACACAAGCTTCCGTCTTCAGGTGGAACCGTCACAGCACGATAGCTGTATCAAGTTATTTTTTTACCTTCGTGACTTTACCGAAAAAACCTAAGAATACGCATATAGTCAATTAATGGGTAGAAATAAGTTAGCAGTATATATGTAAAGCGCAGGAAACCTGTATCAGGTTTCCCCGCCTTATAAAAAATGAAGGGCTAGCCACGCTGGGCGCCTGCCGTGCCCTGATGCGCTTGAGCTTTTGATGAGCTAAATAACTTTATAAGATACCCCCCTCACTCAAACCCCTTTCGCGGGTCTTCGTACCCCACCAACATATTTGTAGAGGTCGAGCGGGGGCACGCTGAGGTTAGATGTAGGGGTCATGGGACCCATGCGTGACCCCTACAGATAGGTGATTGGGGGGAAAACACCCAAAATATACCATATTTGTGCGAATTAAGGAAAAAAGTGGAAAGGCTTATTTTTTAAGTGTGGGACCCAGGTGAGAAGGTGTTACAGGGCTAACATATGGGTGAGTATGTGGTATGGAGGTGTTCTGCCTCACGGCAGGTGTTTTGCTCCACAAGCAGGAGTGGGAGTGTGAGTACACAGGAATTTTCTGTTTTGAGGTTGAATTTGGTCACGTGACCAGGAAGTTCCGATTTGACAGCCGCTCAGCCACGAGGCTGGGGGTCCGCCATTACACAGAGTTCAAGATGGCGGCACAAATCGCGTCCCAGTGAAGCCAGCTGTAACTGTACATTGTGGGACTTTAAGAAGCATTGTCTGTAAGTTCGTTTATGTTCTTATAATACTGGGAATGCTGTTATAATGTTAGAATGACCGTTATAATGCTGTAAATGCCTTTATAATGCTGTTAAATTGTTATGATAAATACGAGGCCTAGTTAACAACGAAACCTGCAACTTGCCTTACTTGTAATTGAATAAGTCAAGTCAAACTTGTACCCAAGTAACTATTTTGCGATCTTGAGAGCAAGGATGCCGAAATGTCTCATTCATAGTGCAGTGTTATATGCAGTGCTGTACATCTGGGGTGCAGTGTGATGATTGCACGATGTGCCTTTGTTTAACACAGTAGCTTATTCTCTTGTATAGCTAAGCAGTACTAATGCAGGTGCCTGGTCCATCTAGGATCTATTGTTAAGTTCATGTTATCTAATACAATGTTATGATGCTGTGGTGTTCATTCATCGTATTGATATTTCCAAGTATTAACAGATGCTGTATCTGTGCTGTGTTTTTCCATCAGTTTTACCTCGTTCAATTCAATAAATTATGTTTGGAGTCGGATGTTCACCCTGGCTCGCAGGGTTTATTGGATGCGAGGTTAACTACTTGGATAACGGTGCAATGCAGCGCACAGCGAGGCCGAGACAGGGGGTCAACACAGCAATGGGCGAGTGGAACGAGGTTGGACACATTGGTGGGTGACGTGTACAGGTGGGCACGACCCCTGCACCCCACGTACCCAGGGCCTCCAGGGGGATCAGGTTGCCCTGCTCGATCCAGTTGGTGTTGGAGTAGAACTTGTTGAGAATGTGCAGCATTTGACCCAGGTTCTTCCTCGCCAGGGCTGGACTGCTCATGTTCGCATAGTTCATGGCAATTTTGCGGAACTTGCCCAACTCCCCTCTTGCTGCACACACACAGACACAAGCACACACAATGGCCCTGGATGCAAAGCCATAAGAGCAAGCCAAGGCTGCAGGGCCCTTGAGGTGGAAATATAATAAGAATAGGATGTACTCTTTTTCGGCAATTAAGCAAGTGTTAAGATGTTCAAACAACAAATAGGTACATTTAGCAAGGAATCTAGTCTGCATTAACCACACGTACTTATGGTGAACATGATAATATATGCATTGTCTTTGAAACTGATTTGCCGACAATAGTGTCAGACCAGAGATCAACGCCAAAATGCGAACAGTTCAAAGCCTATGCACATATCAAAGCATTTATAGCTCGGGTTGAGCAGTTATATCTTTGAGACATTTTTGCTCGTCTCAAAGTATGAAAAATAAGAATAGGCTATACCATTTCTGCAAATAAAACCAGCGTTAAGATGTTTTGTTGGAGTGGGTATCAATATATAATAGGTGACGTTTCGGGCAGTGTATCTTATTCGCGTGATTTATCATGAAATGATATATAACATACAAATCCGTGAGTGTACTCACAACTTATCCAAAGACAAAGATCCCCCCTATAGCCTTAACATACTGTTGCGGCAAGTGCTGTTAGTGAGCACCTATGAAGGCCGGCACGGCACACGAGTTTGGGTGGCCAGCACCACCACGCCCGGTAGTATTTGTCTCCCCGGTGGCGATGTTTACACACCACACCAGGTACTCATTTGAGGCCGAGTCGACCTAGGGGATGACCATGACCGAGGCAGCATGGCCTATTCGGTGGAGGCTGTTGTCAATTCATCACGTCGAAAATTTTTATGATTTACAACATACAAGTTCGTGGGTGTCCTCACACTCACTCACCCTTGTACTCACCCAGCCGTGTACTCACATACCCATGTACTCACCCCACATGTGCACTCGCCTGTGCACAGACGCACACTGCGGCGGGGGAATAGACGGGGGGAGAGGTGAGAATGGGAACCCCCGCGGTAAGGGGATGATGATGAGGGGGGATGTGGATCACTGTGGCTGGGGTGCGAGAGGGGACCCGAGTCCCCCGCGGTACCTACTGTCTGCCAATTTCTCGCAGTAAGCGAAGTAGGGGGTGATGTCGGAATAGGACTGTTCCATTAAGTTGTTCCCGTCCACCACCTCCTGCAGAGCCTTGATGAACCTCACCGCCGACACGTTACCTAGCAAGAGGGGGATCAGAGACGGGTCACTCACCAACAAGCCTCACCATCACTCACCTCACCGACGAATCCCCTCACCACCCCGTATCTCACCAAACCTCACCTTCCCGCCAATCCGCTCACCATCTCTCACCTCACCACCCCGTATCTCACCAAGCCTCACCTTCCCGCCAATCCCCTCATCATTTCCCACCTCACCAATGAATCACCTCACCACCCCGTGTCTCACAAAGCCTGACCTTCCCGCTAGGCCTCGGCAAGGTAAGGTAATTTACCCTTTTTACCGGGTAAAAGGGTAATGGTAAAGGGTAAAGATGTCGACATGCCAAGGGGTAAGGTAAAGGGTAGGGTAAAGGTAGCTCAAAAGAATTACCCGTTAGGGTAAAGATAGCGCAAAGTATTACCCGGTAAATACGGTACCTTGTTTACCGCTAAAAGCTCCGTCGTGCAGTCCGTGGCCTACATTTAATAAGTAATATTAAAACAAACTTTATAAAAAACATGCTTTTATTAAATGTACGAGTAATGACAGAACTCCAGGAAGTGGCCCCGAAGCTTGCCACAACGTAAGGGACCGTGGTGATTTACAGCCAACGTCAGTTGAGCGTGGACAATTAGACCCAAGCCGAAACATAAAAAATAAAAAAGATTGTTAAAAATATATAGATTTTTTATGATAGAATATAGTATTGTCATCAGTATGACCTAAGTATACCAAGTTTGCAGTCGATACCACATTAGGAAGTGGGTAAAAATAGAGTTTCAAGATTTGAGGATACAACAACAATAACGACAACGACAACAACAGACAGAGTTAAAAGAAAGCTTGTAAAATTGGAATAATCGAGAGTATTCTATATGATTAAAGCGCTCTACCTGGCATTTTCCATTATAAACCTTGTTCATGTGTAGTCGTACCCCAGTAATTACCCTGTAATCGGGTAATTTGTATGGGGTAAGGATAAAAGGTAGGGTAAAGGTAGGCTCGTTGTTTTTACCTTTTAACTTTTACCTTACCTTGCCGAGACCTACTTCCCGCCAATCCCCTCCCCATCTCTCACCTCACCACCCCGTGTCTCACAAAGCCTCACCTTCCCGCCAATCCGCTCACCATCTCTCACCTCACCACCCCGTATCTCACAAAGCCTCACCTTCCCGCCATCCTCTCGCCATCTCTCACCTCACCACCCCATGTTTCACCAAGCCTCACCTTCCCACCAATCCGCTCACCATCTCTCACCTCACCACCCCGTGTCTCACAAAGCCTCACCTTCCCACCAATCCGCTCACCATCTCTCACCTCACCACCCCGTGTTCACAAAGCCTCATCTTCCCGCCAATCCCCTCACCCGATCGCCTCGCCAACTCGCGCCTCGCCAATTAATAATTTAATTCCCTCACCTCACCACCATCTCTCGCCTCACAAAGGGCTGTGGCGCGGCCTAGCGGTGTCGCGGTCGCAGCTCGTTGCGAGAGGTTCACGGTTTGCCCAAAGTGGCCGCCTCAGTTAATGCTTCGCTGTGAATTTAACTACGGGCGTGTTGATTGCAAGAGTAGGCCGTTGTTTTTCCGGCGTCATCGTACACATAACGACCAAAAATATTACACCGCATATAACTCAATTGTGGTGATACACAGCGGCAGCAGTCACCGCACCCTACTAGCAGTGCTTGCAAGCCAAAGGGACAACTTGCCACTGGGGGGTGCCCTGCCACACGTGTAGAGATGTGATGTGATAAATCGCTCTGAGACCCCGTATGGCGCTATGTAAAAAAAATGTGAAAAAAATCATTGTTAAAGTTTCACCTTCCCGCCGATCAATCCCTTCACCACTAAACCTCGCCATCGCTCACTTCGCCAATCAATCCCCTCACCACAACCATCTCACCACCTCTCCTCTCTCGTCCTTCATCTCCAAAGCCTCCTGATATCTGCCTGGGCCTCACCCCTTATCCCCCTCCTCGTGTCTCCTCTCACCCTCCCGGTTTCTCCCTCCCCACCACCACCACCACACCGACCCGCTTCCATCATCTCCCCGTTACCTCACCTTGGTAGTACGCCTGGATGAGCGTGGTCGGCGTGAGCGGCGAGAGACCCTCCAAGGCACCCGGCGCGAGCCCCGCTTTGCCCTCGAGGAACTTCGCCACGGCTCTCAGTGCCCCGGTCTCCGTCACGGACTCGTCCGTGTGGTTGGCGCGATACGTGCCCAGGGAGGCCTGGTTCGGGTAGAACCCCGCGGCGGGATCATGGAGCAGGGTCAGGGTGAAGATCAGGGTCAAGGCGAAGCGCACGGCGAAGGTCATGGTTAGGGCGGGTTGGGGGGTAAGGGAAGGGTCAAGGGGGTTAACGAGCGATCGACGCACAGGCAGGTGTGGGTGATTGGGAGCGTGAGTGACAACGCTGACGGGTAAGATGATTTAGGCGGTGAGACTCTGATGGGTGAAGGATTTAAAGAGAGGGTTGTCGGAATTGTGCGGTTGACAGACCGGCCGGGTGAACGTATTAATGAGTGACGTGCCAATGGTTCTGAGCAGGGTCAGTTTTAATCTGGCATCTTCAATCCCTGGACCTTGGCTCCGTGTCTCTTATCCGTCGGATATAGGGCCAATAAATCACGTAACTAGACACACCATCATCACTAGGAGCGACACAATCTATACAAAACAAAGATAAAGGACAAATCCCCTGTGTAGCCTCAAAAGGCTGTTGGGGCAAGTGCTGTTCGCGAGGACCTATGAAGGCCGGCACGGCACACGAGGAGGTGGTTGGCCAGCACCGCGCCAGGTTGTTATAATAACCGTGAAGTCTCCAACTTTTCAGTTTAGCAGAAATTACCAGATCATCAGTTCACTCCGGACACATCCCTTGACCCGGGCATGTCAGCTTCTCAATGTATTTGTGCCAGAATGGGACATTTGTATAGTACATTAATGTAATGCGCCTCGAACAATGTGATAAAATATATTAAATAGTGTAGGAGCCAGAGAATATCCCTGTTTCAGCCCAAGGTGAACAGTGAATGGCTGTGACTCCCGGTCAAACAGCTTTAACCGGGCCTGTCCACCATAATGAAGGTCCTTAATGATTGTGAGTAAGGGACCCCAACAGCATGAAGAGCAACCCAATGCTCTTAAACACACAATCATTCAATCACTAAACCACACAATCACTAAACCACAATAACGGCCACTCAATTACAGAACCACTCACGACCACACTAGCATAACCACATTCACAATTACTCAACAATAACCAATCATAACCAGAGACATTGTCTAACGCACTCGCTTTACTTGTGTAGTCGGTATTGTTAGCGTACCTAATACGCCGTCACCACTACTGACCTGGTGTAGCACCAGCCATGGGCCTGTACCAGGTAACGCCGTTAGGCCAGGGAACCCAGAGGGTGGTTGGGAACCGGAGGTACACACCCCAAGCCCTCCAGTGGGGGCTGGGGCATTACGCAATAATCCAGGTACCTCCAGAAGGTTCTAGAGAGTAGGCGTGGCCAGGAGCGGAGTGACCCTGGGCACCGTATTTAAGTCGGACCTCGTCCTCAAGCAGAAGACCGAACAGCCAGCCCAGAATAGGACCCTGGGAACTTTCGGACCTGAAATCCTTGTCAGGGCCAGGACCAAGTGGGCCAGTGGTCAGGACCCGAGGACCTTGGGCTGCGTCAGGTCAGGCTAGCCTCCCCTAGGTCCCCCCTAGCAGGAGGGCTGTGATATAGAGAGTGGTCCCAGTGATTAGGGCACGCTAGCCCGGAGGCTATACCTCCCCAGGGTATTGGGTGAAGGGGGCCATTACCTCCTTGTGTTAGGGACCTTGTGTTACCGTTATTATTGTTATAAATAAACGTGTTGCCTCCAGAGAAGACCGAGTCTCCATCTGTACCCACTACACTTGTGTGGCGCTCGACTCGACAGCTTCCTGTCTTTCCTCTTCACTTTATTTCGCGTATTTCGATCAACACTCCCCCATCCAACATCGCTCAACGTTCCTCCAGCTAACACCGATCCACGGTTCTCCTCCGCGCTCTCCGCTCGCTCGCCGCGTTCCGCCGGCCTCACTCGCTCCCCATCACTCCTCCGTCGACTCTCCTCTCCACTCTCTCCGCCACAGTTCGGCTGCTCTTTATCAGCTTCGCCGTCCCACTCCGTCGTAACTACATCAGCTTCTCTTCCCACACTCCAGCCGCTTCCTACTGGCTTCGTCGTCTCACTGCTACTCTACACCTCTCCACTGCTACCCTACACTTCTCTACTGCTACCCTACACTGCTATTAGCTCTGCTGCTCCAACTCTTCCATCCTCTGTCTCCTCCCAGGCGCGAACTCCCGTCTCCAAAAACCCCTCTCTTTATCCCTGAGCCAATTAATCTTCAATTAATCCGGGGCATCCCCCACGACGCCACTCGCCCCCAGCCCCCCGCTGGCACCTGGCATGTCTTTCCCACAATGCGGTGCCACTCCGCGACAACAACACCCTCTCGGCCAATCAGCGCCCTGCGTCCTTAATTACTCCCTGCCACCTGCTACCGTCCTCAGACAGCGCGGCCCACATCTCGACAACAACAACAACCAGCCAATCAGCACCACGTGTCCTTATTTGTTCCCACTGTACGCCGCGTGCGTGTGACGCGTACTTTCAGGCACTACACTTGTACTACAGTGATACCTCGGTTCACGAACTTAATTCGTGAACTGACTCTGGTCGCGAACCGAATTGGTCGTGAACTGAGGCACATTTTCCCATAGGGTTCAATGTAAATCCGGTTAATCCGTTTTGACCTTTTTTTTTGGTTTTTGAAGCACAAAAATATGAAACAAATTACAATACACATTAGTACTGTACAGTATAGTAATGTATAAAGAGAGAACACTAACCTTGCTTGAGATGACTTCAGTAAGCACTCAAACGGGTGAACTGTACAATACAGTAAGTACAGCATTGTACAGTACAGTAGTACAGTACAGTACTGTATGTGCTAAAAAGCACACCAAAAAGCAAAAAGTCACTGAAAGTGTCTTCACAGTACTCACAGTACTTCTTTCTGTGTCTCTTCTTCTCTCCACGATCTTCCTACAGGAAGTCACGACCATGTGACAGCCTGGAAATAGCATTAAAATGGCCGCGGCTCCTGTTCATGAACCGAAGCGGAGTTCGTGAACCGGAGCATATTTTTATGAACTTTTCTGTTCGTGAACCGAGTTGTTCGTGAACAGAAGCGTTCGTGAACCGAGGTATCACTGTACTTGTACTTCTGGTGCTTTGCTCCAACATTGGCGCTGGCTGCCCGCCCATGCTGTTTACGCCGCACAGCTTTGCTCACTCTGAAAGCCCTTAGAAGCAGTTGCATTTGGAGGCTTGCCCCCTCTTTTATCTCTACCTCTACATAAGCTCTCCACAGCTTCCTGTAGTGGAGGCCCTTTTCCACCAGCAGTGGCGTGACTAGGCAATTGCAGGGCTGCACCTTTATATGTTGAACGATTTACCATGGTCAATATATGTTTTACTGCTCACAAGCACCATTTGTATGCAGTATATAGTACTGCCCATTGCACAACTGTTCAGAATGTACGTGAGTAGAGAAAAAGGGAAGTTTGTCATATTTATGGCGTTTAAACGGACATCAAAGCGGGGTTTTGTTTATTTAATATTGTTGAAAAACGTTGTTTCGTGGTCTGAAAAAAACCCTATATTTAGGCTTGAGAGTATGCAGTAGAGGAGCTGAACCTGGACTTTAACAGGGGCAGGCAGGGAGTCGACAGCACGGATCGCCGGGGGAAGGGAGCTTCAGACGACGAGGGCAGCAGAGGAGAATGAGCGACCTTCCACTAAGCAAAGGTTGGCTGGAGGCATCCGCAGAACGACTTGAGTGCTGGAGCTGAGAAAACTTGGAGGGGAGCAGAGTGAGATGAGAGGGGAGAGGCAGGAGAGTGTGTGGAGGGGAGTAGAGTGAGATGAGAGGGGAGAGGTAGGAGAGTGTGTGGAGGGGAGTAGAGTGAGATGAGAGGGGAGAGGCAGGAGAGTGCGTGGAGGGGAGTAGAGTGAGATGAGACGGGAGAGGTAGGAGAGTGCGTGGAGGGGAGTAGAGTGAGATGAGAGGGGAGAGGCAGGAGAGTGTGTGGAGGGGAGTAGAGTGAGATGAGAGGGGAGAGGTAGGAGAGTGTGTGGAGGGGAGTAGAGTGAGATGAGAGGGGAGAGGCAGGAGAGTGCGTGGAGGGGAGTAGAGTGAGATGAGACGGGAGAGGTAGGAGAGTGCGTGGAGGGGAGTAGAGTGAGATGAGAGGGGAGAGGCAGGAGAGTGTGTGGAGGGGAGTAGAGTGAGACGAGAGGGGAGAGGTAGGAGAGTGTGTGGAGGGGAGTAGAGTGAGATGAGAGAGGAGAGGTAGGGGAGTGTGTGGAGGGGAGTAGCGTGAGATGAGAGGGGAGAGGTAGGAGAGTGCGTGGAGGGGAGTAGAGTGAGATGAGAGGGGAGAGGTAGGAGAGTGTGTGGAGGGGAGTAGAGTGAGATGAGAGGGGAGAGGTAGGAGAGTGTGTGGAGGGGAGTAGAGTGAGATGAGAGAGGAGAGGTAGGGGAGTGTGTGGAGGGGTGTAGAGTGAGATGAGAGGGGAGAGGTAGTAGAGTGTGTGGAGGGGAGTAGCGTGATGGAAGACATATGATAGTGGGGTGGGGGTAGCGTGAGGTGAGAGGGGAGAAGTTTCCAAGGGCGAGTCCACGGAGGATCTTGAAAACGGAGATCGCGATCTTGAAACTGATTTGGGATGGGATTGGGAGCCAGTGAATGGATTGGGAGCACTGGGCTGATGTGGTCTCATTCAGGAGTCTGGTGGTGCAACTTTCGAATCATCTGGCGTTTGTAGATGATGAATTTGGTGAGTTATTGTTGTTAAAAATAAAAGGTCATAAACCTTGGGCGAGGTGGAGTCGGCTGGTTAATCATTGCGCCTTCGGCAATCAGTAGGCACTTGTGACGGATGTATGTGCAACGCGTATTGGTGGCTCAAGTTTATTTCGTGTAACCGGGTGAGCACTTCGAGGGACAAGGATGAGTCTCGTTGGTCAAAACCACCCGGGTCACCAAACGGACTTCTTTAAAAAGATAAAAACAAGCGCAGCAATGCAACAAAGGTGAAAGAGATAACAATGGGACAGAAATAAAACCAGATATAAATTGGTGCAAAAATATCTCCGTTAAGAGTATAAATGGAAAACAGTGCAACAAACATCGGATATTCACTGAAATACATTTCCAGCAAACAAAAGTCCGGCCCAAAATAACTTTTGAAATTCACACTTCTGTGTGGATTTCACGCGTGTTGGTGCCACGCGTGTTGGTGCCACACGTGTTGGTGCCACGCGTGTTAGCACCCACGGCTTCGCGTCAGCTGGCTCAGTCGGAATCGGCGACTCGTCAACGTATTTCCCTACCCGGCACACCACGTCCAGTATACATCTTCTCGCTATGGCTACTCATATCTAGGTATTCACCAACTCCACTGGGCACATATTTCTATACCCGGCACACTGCATCTACCACACCTCTCCTTTCTATGGCCGTGGTTACTGCTATTCACTTTACTCGAGTCTCACTAGTAGATCTGGAATGCGAAATTAAGCGTCCAAATGACGTAATTCAAATAGTGCGTGGCATTTAATTTACGTTTGTAATTTCTACGTGTTAATTGAATGACACACTGCCTCGCTGTGACTGGTAATTTGTACTTAAGTGCCACGTTTAACGGTTAATTGGTTTTGATTTAAAGCTTTCGTGACTGCAGGGATTCATATTTTTGGTTCTTTCGGTAAAGTCACGTAGAAGGGAAATAATAAAAATATAAAACAATTAAATTCTCACGACGTTTTCTTGTTGTGGACTTCACACCTGATGATGATTATGTGTGTTGCAGTCGAAACGTCGTGAGAATTTTATTGTTTTATATTTTTATTTTATTATTTCCCTTCCTACGTGACTTTACCGAAAGAACCAATAATATGGTGAATTGGTTATTTGCATCCACATTACCATACCTGTCACCCCCTAATCAGTGCCTACCTTATTCAGACCTTATTGGTTATCTCGTGCCTTTATAAATCTCAACGTTCATCCTACAAAGTTCCATCACAAGGGAGAAACACAAACAAATAAACCACTTTTTTTGCCCGCATTGAAACGTTTGTACGCCGCATGGACCTAAAAACTCAATTTCCGTGTACAAGAATACGGGGTAACCCGTATATGGGTTGACAACGATGCGTTACATTTCCTGTAGTAATTTGAATGCATGTTGCCCTTTAAACACGCAGCTGGAACGTGATTGCTATTCCCATTCAAAACGCGTTTTTAAAAAACAATTTGCGATCCGCATCGCGGCTTCCGTAATGCCCTTCAACTTCCTCCGGCCTGCTTCCCAAGAGGAAGAGAAGCCTGCCCGTCCCCCGGCTCCCACTGCGCGGTTCGGGCAGTGGAACCAGGCGAGGTCGGTGCGCTTGGAGAGAAGGACCACGAATCGCGGCCGCCGCGCTCCGGGGAGACATGGAGAACATTCTGGCGCTGCCCAAGCGGCCTCTGTCCGTGCGGCTGAGCGTCGAGGTGGACGTGGGCCTCGTGCTGCTCACGTTGCTGGCGCTGTGGAGCCGACTAGGGGGACTTGCGTACCCCGGCGCCGTTGTGTGAGTGGGGGAGACGTTGGGGGGGACGGGCGGAATTCCGATGGTCGTGGGGATAGGGACAGGGAGAGATGCGGTGGCGAGGGGGGCGCATGGGGACACCGGGAGGGAGAGCGAGGGGGTGGGGAGAGAGACACTGACAGGGCGACACGGGAAAAGACAAGCACAGAGAGACACGGTGACATGAAAAAAAAATGATGAAACATGGCAACCGCTCCAAAAACAAGGAGCACATCTAAAATACTACAGCGAGTTGGCACAATGGGGAGCACAGGTGGTGCATCTGCCAGGCATCTAAGTGAACCCATAACACCTTGGTCTGTCCCGTGACATCCTTCCAGCAGAGAGCCTTCGGCACTTAAAGTGGCCTCAAAGTGCACCTAGCCTGGCACAAGCGCTGTGGTTACGTCCCTGTCACTCGGTGGCGAACGATGGTTTTTGTTGTGATTATGAGATGTGTGGTGGGTGTGATGCGCACCGTGTATGTTGTTTATTAGACTTGTGGTGCGTGCAGTCGACGTGATGTGTGTAATGAGCGTGAGTGGTGTGATCAGAGTGACAACCTTTTTAAAAATCCTTTATATTAAGTTCACTTGCTTGCTTGCGTGCTTGCTTGCTTGCTTAGGACCGTGCAAATCTTTCGGTCGTTTTTTAACCCACTTCCCGTGATCCAATCGAGCTGACATTTTGCACACAGACTCGTTGTGCGAGACAATTAATGTTCGTGAAAAGAAAATTCCCAAAATGTTACACTGTTTAGGGAAAACAAATTAAATATTTAATTACCAATTGCTTAATACTGGCAGACAATCATCTGACCCATAGGTGGCAGCCATCTCAAGCCAGAGGACGAGAGGGCTCTAGCCGCCACGCATATAAAGGATTTATAGTGAAAAACTTTGTTTTTACGGGTTATACTTATTTAAATCCTTTATATTAAGTTCACTTGCTTGCGCGCTTACGACCGTGCAAATCTTTCGATCGTTTTTTAACCCACTTCCCGTGATCCAATCGAGCTGACATTTTGCACACAGACTCGTTGTGCGTGACAACTTATTTTCGTGAAAAAAAATAAAAAAATTTCCACTTTTTAGGAAAAAAAAATTTTCATATTTAATTTAAAATACCAATGTGATAAAAAATGGAACTCTTACTCAAGAAAAACAGAGATGAATAATAAAATAAAACCGATGCCACGCATATAGAGGATTTATAGTGAAAAACTTAGTTTTTACGGGTTAATTTTTTCGTGGTGGGTTGCAAAGCAGGGCACTAAAAAATATACAAGCCGGCATGTCCTCAAAGAGTCAACCACATCGTCTATACTGCTCAATCGGGG
The DNA here is from genome assembly GCF_015708825.2 of Lethenteron reissneri. Classification (NCBI taxonomy): domain Eukaryota; kingdom Metazoa; phylum Chordata; class Hyperoartia; order Petromyzontiformes; family Petromyzontidae; genus Lethenteron; species Lethenteron reissneri. The sequence continues at coordinate 3,999,796 of NC_083826.1, read as the reverse complement.
GTTACAGGTCGCTGACGAGTGGTAAACCTTGACAATGTAAGTCAATGTGCAGGGTGTGAAATCGCAATAATTGCTGACGCCACAGCCAAACATAGCATCTTGGCCCTCCAATTGCAGTCTATTTGTGGCGGAAATCCTCTGTGCGTTATCTCGTGCTGGCTGTCACCCCATGTCCAGGCACATTTTCGGTCATCATCCCGTTGAGCAGTTTTGTGTCTTTAATTCTAGATTTGAAGCTTTCGTGACTGCAAGGATTCATATTCTTGGGTTTTTTCGGTAAAGTCACGTAGCTAAAAAATTTAAATTAATAAAAGTAAAATAAAATAAAAATCACGACGTTTCGGAGGCAACACAAGTTTCCGTCTTCAGGTGGAACCGTCACAGCACGATAGCTGTATCAAGTAAATGAGAAATTCCAAGAGATCCTATCCCGTATATATACTGGTTGAGGGGGGAGGAGCCAGGACAGGCCCCCTTTTAATTATGATGGTAAGGTTGGTGCGGCTGAAACTACGGCTAGTCTACATAACAAAGGACTGAGCCTTTGTTATGTAGACTGGCTGAGAGGGGGGGGGGGGGGGGTGCCAGAGTTGTTAAAGTGCAACTGCTGCTAATGCGACCGAGCCACTGCCATGTAGATGGTAAAAGCAAAAAAGCAGGTCAGGAAGAAACAGCCTCCTGCTATGTTGCTTGGTGGGTAAAACTTATAGCAGGAAACCAGCGTGTGAAAAAGAAGCTAAACATGATTAAACAAAACTGGCTGTCTAGTTTTGTTTTCTTGCCAAAGCCACTTAATGTGAGAGGTGTTTTTGTTTTTTGCAGCTAGTGTTAATACATCGAAACCGTAATATATTTTGTTGGTTCGTCAACCAAACCCAACAGTCAATTGTTAATCTCAATGATGTCTTCGATTTGTTCTCTCCTCCGTGTGTTCCTCTTTCTGTAATTATTCCTTAATATACTTCTGCGTGGAGTTCTTTATATTTTACAGATTTTTTTCTGATTGTGATTTCAAACATGTACCTCCTCCCCACGCAGCTTTGTGTATTTTTTCAACCTTTGATTTATTTTCCTTTCATATTCGTAATATATCTGTCGTCTCCCCCTGCACTGGAATTATGTCCAAGCGTAAAAACAATTCAATAATAATGTCTAATACAACATCGTATCGTGAAAATCGACAACGTATTTTATTGTATTATGCCATTATGCTTTGGAATTAAGTGGACTTGCAAATGATTGACTGGCACCAGTGGTGTCAAGATCGGCCTCTGTGGAGGAGGCTCGTGAAGGACACTACTGAGCAGTGCCAGACTAAGCGCAATTTGAGGCTACAGGGCAGTTGGAGACAGAGGTGCGACGCTCACAACAACACGTGGAGCGACGGGTGGCTAAAACTCAAGCAAGGTGACAAAGCAGGGAGCACAGGCAGTGCATCTGCCAGTCATCTGAGTCAACCCATGGCACCTGGGTCTGTCCCGTAATCTGACAGCAGTGAGCCTTTTACACTTCACGTGATAGTCTCGAAGTGCACCTACCCAGGTACAATCACTGCGGTGATGTCTCTTCCACGAAGTGGAGAATAGCGCCTGTTCTATATGTTTGTGAAGTTATGTATACGTGTGTGTGTGTGTGTTTCTGTGCGTACAGATTTGATGAAGTATATTACGGGCAATTTGTGAGTCTCTATGTGAATGGGGTGTTCTTCGTGGATCAAAGTGGGCCCCCGCTGGGACACATGCTGCTGGCGCTGGGCGGTATGAGCACACACACACGTCTAACACATGTGTTACGCTACTGGGCAGTGCCAGGCTAGGTGGAATTTGAGGCTACAGGGCAGTTGGAGACAGTCGCCTTCTACGTGTAACACGTGTGTAACACATGTTACACAAATTTGTGATCGCGTTCATCTCCCGTGCTGTTTTCCTGTGTCTCCTTGTGTCACCGTATGTCTCTGTGTCTCTGTGTCACCCGTGTCTCCTTTTATCTCTTCGTGTGACCACTGTGCAACCACATTTTTCCCGTGTCACCTTGTGTTGCCCTACATCTTCCTGTCTCCTCGTGTGACTCCGTGGTTTCTGCGCGTCTTCCGGTGTCTCCCCCTTGTCTCTTCAAAAGTGTTTGCGAAGAAATGTATCATCATGTTTACCTCGTTGCTCAAACCGGATCTAAACCCTCCAACCGAACAGCGTGCCGCAACATATGGCTACCTAGGCGGAGGGGGTGGCACGCCGATCATTGCAGAAGATCGCGGTTCGAGAAATGCGGCCGACCTGTTTAATAATGCGGGTGTACCGAATACGGTTATTGAGTGTGATCTGTTTCGCAGTGGACGTGAAAAATCCCCATGAAGGTATTCTAAAAAGAGTAGGCCATGGTGTGGGTGTCACATCGCGGTCCAAAGTTGAATGCTAAAGTACTCGGAAACGACTTAATTAGGTAAAAGCTACACAGCACCTTCCCACTGTAAAACCACGGTAGACTGTGCCAATCTCTGCCTTCCTTCGCAATAGCCTCGTGCTTTGAAGGGTTGACTACCAGCTGTGCTCGTTCGTTTGCAAGTGTCTGCACCAATCCGCTCGGCGCTATATCTGTCATGCCCCTTGTGCCGATATCTCCCCATGTCTCACCTATCTAATTCCTCCCCCACCCACATCTCCCCATGTCTCCCGCCCCCACAGCATACCTGGGTGACTTCAATGGAAACTTCACGTGGGAGCGAATTGGAGCAGGTGACAAATCCAGGGGGGGAATTCTCCCCATTTGTCCTGCTCCTTCCCCTTTCTCCCCAATCCTCTCTCCTGGCTTCATAGCATAAACACAGACTCATGTTCTAACTACATTCCCTTCTCTAGACTATCTACCTGCTTATCTAGAATCTACCTGTCAATCTATGAAGTATCCATCTATGTACCTGTCTATCTGTCTCTCCGTATCCCCCCGTGCCTTCCTGTGCATCTCCATATCTTCCCATGCCTCCCCGTACCTCCGTACATCTCCCCGTGCTAACCCGTGTCTCCCCACTTGTCCCCGTGCGTCTCCCTGTAGAGTATAACGCGGCAGTGCCCGTGCGTGCCCTGCGCGCCGTGCCGGCGTTGTGCGGGGCACTGACCGTGCCACTCGCTTACCTCATCTCGACGCAGCTTGGACTCTCCCCCCTCGGCGCCATCCTCGCCGGCCTGCTGATGCTCATGGGTACGGGGACCCATGGGGAGACACGGGGCCCACAGGGAGATAAGGGGGCCCATGGGGAGACAAGGAGGGACACGGGGACCAATAGGGACCCATGGGGATCCACAAGAAGGCATCCAGACCAACCCAGCCTCACCAATAACTGCCCGGACCCACCCAGATCAATGCAAACCCACCTAGATCCTAACCCAGTGATATTCAGACTCGTATCAACATACCCACTGTGTATGTGTACAGGCAATGGACTGTGTATATATCTATGTGTGGTGTATATATCTTTGAGTGTGTCTCTGTATATCTTTGTGTGTATGTCTTCGTCTCTGTGTGTGCATAGACAATGTGGTCTTTGTGTATCTCTGTGTGTGTGCCTGCATGTCTTTGTGCGTGTGTGTGTCTGTGTGTGTGAACAGACAATGCGGTCTTTGTGTATATCTGTGTGTGTGCCTCTATGTCTTTGTGCATGTGTGTGTGAACAGACAATGCGCTGCTGACTCAGTCTCGCTTCGTGCTGCTGGAGCCACTTCTCATCTGCTTCTCGCTTCTCTCCGTGCTGTGCGCCCTGAAACTCCGCACAGCGCGGTACGGGCACCTGCAGTGTCTACACCGGTTGGGGTTCGAGTTGGTTAGGGGCAGAGTCACGGGGAGGGTAGTGGTTAGAATTGGAGCACATTGGCCAAGCACAGGTGCGTTGAGCCTACCAGACATGGTGTTTGTGTGTATATGTTTGATAGTCTTTGCACGTGTGTGTTTCTGTGCGCAGAGCTGTAATGTAGCGGTTAGCACGCTGCACCACGAACCTGGCGACCCGTGTTTAATTCCCGCTCACGGTCAACACCAGGGACGATTATCTGGGCCAGACCTGGGCCTCGCCTAGGTCGATTCAGCCTCAAATTAGTACCTGGTGCGGTCTGTAAACATCAGCACTGGGGAGACAAAAGCTGCCGGGCGTGGTGTTTGCTACCCACCCGTGCACTGTGCTGGCCTTCATTGGTGCCTGTGAACAGCACTTACCCCAACAGACTGTTATAGGCTACGTGGGGGATCTTTGTTTTTGTCATTTGTGTTCGTTCTGCAGGTCATTCTCGGTGAGCTGGTGGGGGTGGCTGCTAGCCACGGGAACGGCATGCGGACTTGCGATTGGGTAAAATCCCGTAACCCCAATGCGACCCCTGCCACTAAAATGCTTTTTGTTTTGGTGCCATTTCTTAATTTTGGTTATTCATTTTTTATTTTGCTTGGTAGTAGGGTTTTTCAAGTAGGCTTTCGCGGCCCATATTATCCATAATAGAGGTTTTTGGGTTAGATCGCGTAAATATAAATGTGTCGTTAAACCCGCCACCAACCGACACAGCCAATTAGAAAGATTTGTCACGTACACAGAACATGCCAATTCGTTACTAGTACAGCACACCGGTATTGTTATTGCAACTGCTACCGCTAACACTGCCCCTACAAATACACTAGCAATAACACGATCCCTACCACTCAGTACCAGTATCACTACCCCATTATCACGACCACTACCCCATTATCCCTAACCACTAACACTACCCTTCTCAAATCTGCACAAGTCCCACCCCATGCCACCTCCTCTTCCTGATTATAACTACAATGCTTTACTGTCATGTTCTATTCCCAACCTCCAAGTTGCTTGACCTACCCTGTAGAACCAGCCCCACTCACTCTGCTGTGTGTGTGTACGCAGGGTGAAATACACGGGTGTTCTCACCCTTCTGCTGGTGTGCACGCTGGCGGCGAGCGACATTTGGCGTCTGGCAGGAGATCGCACGCTGACTCACGTGAGACACGGGGACGTGGAGAGAGGGGGACACGGAACACGGAGACATGGAGAGAGGGGGACACAGGGACACGGGACAAGAGAAATGACACAGGATATGCATGGAACGCAAGACTGCGTGTGTGTGTGTGGCTACAAAAGTGGGAAGCGTTTGTGTAGTGATTAAGCACACAACGCGACAAACCCGGTCAGTCCGAGTTTGATTCTCACTCACCACCAATGACAGTGTGAGCGCAGTTGTGTGTGTCTGTAACCTTTGTGTGTGCTTGTGTATTGACACACACACACGCGCGTGCCTGCTTGTGCAGCTGTGCGTGTGTGCGCACGTGGTGGCTCGGGTAGCCGGGTTCCTGCTGCTGCCGCTGCTACTCTACGTCGCCACCTTCTGGCTTCACCTGCAGCTGCTGCAAAACACGGGGCCCCACGACCACCTCATGAGCAGCGCCTTCCAGGCCTCGCTCAAGGTGAGAGAGACGCGCAAGGGGGAGACATGGGGGGAAACGCACGGGGAGACGCACGGGGGGACACGGGGGGAACATGGGTAAAACATACAGGGAGTCTCATCTGAGTACCTGGTGTGGTGTGCAAACATCACCACTGGAGAAACAAAGGCACCCACCACCTCGTATGCCGTGCATTCATAGGTGCACACCAACAGCGCTTGCACCAAAAGTCTAGTACAGGTTATACGGGGGGTTCTGTGTGTGTGTGTGTGCAGGGTGGGCTGGCTCGCATCACTCAGGGCCAGCCGCTGGAGGTGGCGTTTGGTTCGCAAGTGACGCTGCGCAACGCGCACACCCCCTGCTGGCTGCACTCCCACCGGGACGTCTACCCCATCACGTTCGTCTCGCTCGCTCGCTCACACAGCACCATTGGCTACGTACGGTGTGAAAGAAGTTCAACGTACTTAAATTTCGATTTAAAGCTTTCGTGGCTGCAGGGATTCATCTTCTTGGTTCTTTAGGTAAAGTCACGTAGAAGGGAAATAATAAAATAATAAAAATAAAACATAATAAAATACAATTCTCACGACGTTTTGGCCACAACGCAAGCAGCCGTCCTCAGGTGAAGAACAGGTCTGTCGGAAAGACAGCGTCTGACTTGATTTGACCCAGACTGTCTTTCCGACAGACCTGTTCTTCACCTGAGGACGGCTGCTTGCGTTGTGGCCGAAACGTCGTGAGAATAATTTTATTATGTTTTATTTTTATTATTTAATTATTTCCCTTCTACGTGACTTTACCGAAAGAACCAAGAAGATTCAACGTACTTGTATACTCGTTCACCCGCTCGCTCACACACACTCATTCACTGACATACTCACACTGACTCGTACACAAAGATCCCAGTATAGCCTCAACATACTTTTTGGGCAAGTGCTCTTCACAAGCACCTATGACGGCCGGCACGGCACACGAGGGGTGGGTTTTCTCTCCAAAGTGGCGATGTTTACACACCGCACCAGGCACTCATTTGAGGCTGAGTCGACTTAGGTTCGGATAATTGTAACTGGTCTACGCAATAACTCACACACATTCACCTACCCTCCCCCCCCCCCCACCATGACCCTTCGTGACTCCCAGGTACGTGAACAAGAAAGGCAGCTCCCACCAGCAGCAGGTGACCTGCTACCCATACAAGGACATCAACAACTGGTGGATCGTCAAGCACCCACACAGGTGACTCTTCACCACCCGATCCTCACCACACACAGGTGACTCTTCACCACCCGATCCTCACCCACACAGGTGACTCCTCACCACCCGATCCTCACCCACACAGGTGACTCCTCACCACCCGATCCTCACCACACACAGGTGACTCCTCACCACCCGATCCTCACCACACACAGGTGACTCCTCACCACCCGATCCTCACCCACACAGGTGACTCCTCACCACCCGATCCTCACCACACAGATGACTCCTCACCACCCGATCCTCACCACACACAGTTGACTCCTCACCACCCGATCCTCACCCACACAGGTGACTCCTCACCACCCGATCCTCACCACACAGATGACTCCTCCCCACCCGATCCTCACCCACACAGGTGACTCCTCACCACCCAGTCGTCACCACTCGGTACCGCACAGGGGACTCCTCTCCCCACGGGTGACTCGTCACCACAATGCTCACCACATGGGGCCCTGTTGTGTTGCTATGGTGGGTATAGTATTTGTGGTGTGTGTGGTGTGGTGTGTATGACGTTAGTGGGGAGCGGTGGTACAGTGCTTGGCGCACTGCGCTACGAACCTGCTTACGGCCAACATCGGTGATATCTTAACCAGTCCTGGGCCTCCCCTAGTTCAACTCAGTCTTAAATGAGTACCTGGTGTAATGTGTAGTAAACATCGCCACTGGGGAGGCAAAGGCGGCCAGGTGTGGTGCTAGCCACCCACCCCTCTCATGCTGTGCAGGCCTTCATAAGTGCTACTCGCAATCAGCATTTGCCCTAAACAGCCTGTTAAGGCTGCACGGGGTATCTTTGTCTTGTGATATCAATCATGTTTGTGTGGTCGTGTGCGGTGCAGTCAGTCCCTGGTGGTCGACTCTCCCCCGGTCCCCGTGCGGCACGGTGATATCGTGCAGCTCCTCCACGGCATGTCGACAAGACTCCTCAACAGGTGCCGGCTACACCGTTACAGCACTACGAAGCTACACCGCTACGCCGCTACACCAGTACCCACTACACCAGCATCCACTACACTCCATATTAGAGGTTTTTTGGGTTACGTGTTAAAGCCTACGTGTTAAATCTACTACACCGCTACACCATTGCCCACTACACCGATATCCACCATACCAAAGCACCACCCCGTACCACCGCACTGCACCACACCACCACACCACACGTAATGCGCCACACTACACCACGTCGGATAACACGACACGCGCCACACGACACAGTCCCACACCTCGCCGCACCACGATACACCACCCCGCAGACGGCACACCGCACCACCCCATCGCCACAGCAGGAGCAGCAGCAGCAGCATACCGCACACCACGCGCCGCGCTCGCCGTCCCTGGTGGTGAGGGCCCTGACCTCCCGACCCCCGTCTCGTGGGCGCAGTCACAACGTGGCGGCGCCGATAACGCCGACATGCCAGGAGGTGTCCTGCTACGTGGACTACAACATATCCATGCAGGCGCAGCCCTGGTGGCGCGTGGTGAGTGTGACGCGCGCGGGTGTGAGTGTGACTGCGTATGTAGATGTGTGTGTCTGCAGACTAATCGTCTGGCGGTTAACGTGCTGCGCCAGGAACCCGGCGACCCGAGTTTGCTTCCTGCTCATGAACAATAACAGTGATGAGTATTTGAACCACTCCTGGGCCTCGCCTAGGTCGACTCAGCCTTAAATTATTACTTGGTGCGGTGTGTAAACATCAGCACTGGGGAGACAAAGGCGGCCAGGCGTAACATTAGCCACCCATCCCCTCGTGTGCCGTGCCGGTCTCCATAGGTGTTCGCGAATAACTCTTGTCCCAAAAGTTTGTTGAAGGCAATTGACTACACACACACACAATAGTACACACTCACAAACACACATTTATATGCACATCCACTCTGAAAAGCAAAACCACAGGACAAAAATAACAGCCACCATTCGCCACGAAGTGGCAGTGACATTACCACAGTGCTTGTGCCAGGCTAGGTGCGCTTTGAGGCCATGATGTGAAGTGGAAGGCTCGCTGCTGGCAGGAAGTTATGAGACCGACCCGGGTACCATGAGTTGACGGGCAGATGTACCACTTGTAGGCTCCCCACTGTGCAAGCTGAGTCTTTTGCTGCATTTCAGTCACCCGGCATTTCGATGGTTGGTGTGAGCGTCACTTCTACAACTGCCTCCAACTGCCCAGTCGTCACAGAAGTGCACCTAGTCTGGGGCTGCCCAGTAGCATCCTTTATGAGCCTCCTCCTCCACAGAGGTCAAACTTGACACTGTTGGTACCGGTCATCGGCAAGTCCATTCAGCAGAGGTCGCAAACGGGTTTTGATTCCTTACCCCGGCTGCGTACGGGTACCTGTTCCCTACCCGTACCCGTACCCTACCCGAAATGAGTGACAAACGGTTACTCACCAGTGACTCACGGCCTACCTGTACCCGTACCCGGCCGCATCAGGGTCGCAAACGGCTACCCGTACCCGGCCGGGTACGGGTAGCCGGGTATCGGGTAGGGTACGGGTATCGGGTACCCGGTTGCGACCTCTGCCATTCAGCTCCACACCGTCCCATAACCACTTAAGTCCATCTCTTCTCCAGCCCATGCCGTGCCCGTTTCGCCCTCTCTATCCAGCCAAACATAAGCTGCTTGGGCATGTGGTGTGACAATGCCCAATCTCGCACTCGCTCACACTCATTCACTTACACTCACTCACTCACACTCACTCACTCACACTCACTCACTCACTTACACTTACTCACTCACACTCACACACTCACTCACTCACTCACACTTACTCACACTCACTCGCTCACACTCACTCACTCACACTCGCTCACACTCACTCACTTACACTCACTCACTCACACTCACACACTCACTCACTCACTCACACTTACTCACACTCGCTCGCTCACACTCACTCACTCACACTCGCTCACACTCACTCACTTACACTCACTCACTCACTCACACTTACTCACACTCACTCACTTACACTCACTCACTCGCTTACACTTACTCACTTACACTCACTCACACTCACTCACTCACACTCGCTCACACTCACTCACTCGCTTACACTCACTCACACTCGCACACTCACTCACTCACACTTACTCACTCACACTCACTCACTCACACTCACTCACTTACACTCACTCACTCGCTTACACTTACTCGCTTACACTCACACTCACTCACTCACTCACACTCACTCACACTCGCTCACACTCACTCACACTCACTCACTCGCTTACACTCACTCACTGTTGATGTCTATGCAGGAGGTGCTGAACCGTGCCTCGGACAAAGACTCTTGGAAAACCATCGTGTCGGACGTCCAGCTGGTCCACGTGAACACGAGCGCCGTGCTGCGGGTGGGGTCCCTCCGCTACCGCCAGTCCCCTCTCCCCACCACCTCGATCCCCTCTGCTGCCTCCGGATCCCCTTACATTTCGCCATCATTTTCATCACTACCTTTATATTTACACCACCACGACTAGCTTGGCATAGGCCGCTCGCTGATGTGCGTGCGGGGGGCGTGGTGCGGCGCAGGTGAGCGGGGCGGTGCTGCCCGAGTGGGGCCACGGGCAGCCGGAGGTGGTGGCCGACCTCACGCTGCGCCCGGTCCACCCTGGGTCACGCTGGAACGTGGAGGAGCACCGCCACGGGCGCTGTGAGGGAGGACACGACGACAACGACATGAGCACAGCACCACGGCCACGGCCTTACCAATAACACCGGCACGAACACTCACCGACACTCACCAACACTCACCAACACTCACCAACACTCACCGACACTCACCGACACTCACCAACACTCACCAACATTCACCGACACTCACCGACACTCACCGACACTCACCAACACTCACCAACACTCGCAACACACTTCCTCTCTATTGCCACTCCACGACACGTACACAACACCAAGACTGACTCCTGCACCGAGAACTCGCCACCATGACCCCGTGTTACCCCACCTTACCCCAGGTTACCCTGTGTTACCGCCATGTTAGCCTGTGTTACCCCCACGTTACCCCACATTACCCACGTTACCCATGTTATCCCGCGTTACCCCACATTTCCCTGCGTAACCCCACGTTACCCTGTGTTACCCCCACGTTACCCCGCGTTACCCCGCGTTACCCCGCGTTACCCCGCGTTACCCCGCGTTACCCCGGATCAGCGCAGGAGCAGGCGGAGCGCGAGCAGGAGCTGCGCTCTCCGATCCCCAAGCACATCCCCCATGACCTGGGATTCCTCGCCAAGTTCTACGAGTTGCAGGTGAGTGGCGGGGTGAGTGGGCCAGTGAGCGGCGGGGTGAGTGGGCCGGTGAGCGGCGGGGTGAGCGGCAGGGTGAGCGGCAGGGTGAGCGGCAGGGTGAGCGGGGGAGTGAGCCAGTTATGGAGTGGATGGGTTATTGAGCAAGGAGGTGGGTGAGCGGGCGAGCGAGCAAATGAGTGGATGGGTGAGTGAGCATCTTCTGGGGTGGGCGGGCGAGCGAGTGGTTGGTTGGTTGGGTGAGTGGGTGAGTGAGGTGAGTGAATAAAATTCAACGTTTCAGTCAATGGGCCTTAATTGCACGTGGTCATTGAGTGAGTGGATGAGTTAGAGGGTGAGTGGCTGGATGAGTAAACAAGTGAGAAAACGGAAAGGTGAGAGTGAGTACATTACGGTCTGGATGGGTGAGTGTATGTCTGTTTATGTATATATGTGTGTGTCCCCTAGGTCCACTCAGCCTCAAATGAGTACCTTTTGCAATGTGTAAAAAACATGGGGCGGGTGTGGTGCTGGAAACCCACACCTTCGTGTGCCGTGTTGGCCTTCACTTTTGCTCACTAACAGCACTTGCCCCAACAGTCTGTGAAGGGTACACGGGGGATCTTTGTCTTTGTGCGTCAGTGGAAGATGCTGACATTCCCCGTGGAGGAGCAGGAGCACAGGTACATCTCTACGCCTCTGCAGTGGCTCCGCATGAGCTCCAGCATCGCCTACTGGATGGACCCTCACACCAACGTGCGTTCGCAATTACACACACCACGCGCACACAGCCGCTGCTCAAAGGACGGTGACGTCACCATAGCGCTCGTGCCAGGCTATGTGCACTTTGAGGCCGTCACGTGAAGTGTGAGGGGGCTCTCTGCTGGCAGGAGGTCACGGGACAGACCGAGGTGCCATGGGTTGATGGACTAAGATGACTGTCAGATGCACCACATGTACCCCCTACTGTGCCAACTTGCTGAATTGTATCCTCTTGTTGTTGTGAGCGTTGCTTCTCTGCCCAACTGCTCAGTAGCATCCTTCATGAGCCTCCTTCACAGAGGCCGATCTTGACACCGCCGGTACCAGTCTTCAGCAAGTTCAATTGGCTCCATATCCTTCTCTACCACATAAGCCCATCTTTTCTCCAGCCTGTGCCACGCCCGTTTCGCCCACTGCTTGGGCATGCGGTAGCTGGGCATGCGGGCTACATGACCCAGCCGACACAGCCTTGCCTGCCGGAGGAGCTCACCAATGGGACTATATACTTACACGAAGATATATACACACAAAGGCCCCCCATATAGACTGTTAGGGCAAGTTATGTTTGCGAGCAGCTATGAAGCCCGGAATGGCACACGAAGGGGTCGGTGGCCAGCACCACACCCAGTTGCTTTTGTCTCTCAAGTGGCGATGTTTGCACACTGCACCAGGTACCCATTTGAGGCTGAATCAACCTAGGGGAGGCCCAGGTCCAGTTCAGGTAATCGTTACTGGTGTTGGCCATGAGCGGGATTCAAACTCGGGTCGCTGGGTTCGTAGTGCAGCACGTTAACCATGACACTACCGCTGCCGTGTATAGACACACATACACACATACACACTCGCAGATGACGTTGATAAGTGTCGTTAATGTCCATGATGATAACTCGATGATGTTGACGATGTCCATGATGATGTCATGGATAATAATGATGATGATGATATTGAAGTTGTCAATGATGGCGATGGTGTTTGCTATTTCCCAGGCTCAGATCCACCTGCTGCCCAACCCGCTGCTCTGGGTGTCGGGCTGCGTGTGCCTCCTCCTCTACTGCGCGTGCCTCGTCCGCTACCTCCTGCGCCGTCAGCGCGCCATCTCCGACCTACCTGCCGGTCAGCGCCGGGGCCAGCCCATAGGGGCCCGATCACACGCTCCGTGTGTCGCGTTGCGGGGAGAGGCGGCGCAGTGGTTAGCGCGCCGCGATTCGAGCCCACTCCACGCGGTTTACAAGCAACCCAGAGAAAATCAATATTCAGCGATACATTGATCCGTGTGTGTACGTCTGGGGAGCGGTGGTGCGGCGGTTAGCGCTACGCTGCGCTACGAACCCGGTGACCCGAGTTCGATTGCCGCTCACGGCCACCAACACCGGTGACGATTATCTGAACCGATCCTGGGCCTCCCTGTGGTCGACTCGGCTTCAAACGAGTACCCGGTGCCAGCGTTCATAGGTGCTTGCTCACAGCACTTGCGCCTCCAGTCTGTTAAGGCTATACGGGGGATCTTTGTTTCTGTGCATCAGGTGCAGCTGCGGTGTGATGGTTATCGTACTGCACTCGCGATCCAGAGGTCGCTGGTTCGATTCCTTAAATCCCCCCCCCCGTGCCACCTCTGTCCATTCTGTGTCTCTGCCTCTGTGTTATCAGTGCTGGGAGAGGTTTGTTCTGGCTGGGCCTGGGCCACTGGCTGTGTCTCTTGCCTCTGCATCTCCGTGTGTTTGTGTTTGTCTCTGTGTTTGTCTCTGTGTTTGTTTTTGTGTTTGTCTCTGTGTTTGTCTCTGTGGTTGTCTTTGTGTTTGTCTCTGTGGTTGTCTCTGTGTTTGTCTCTGTGTTTGTCTCTGTGTTTGTCTCTGTGTTTGTCTCTGTGTGTCTCTGCGTCGGTGCTATCAGAGTGCTGGGAGCGGTTCCTGCTGGCCGGCTGGCTGGGCCTGGGCGGCTGGGCGATGCACTTTGTGCCGTACCTGCTCACCGAGCGAGGCCTCTTCCTCTACCACTACCTCCCCGCGGCCACCTTCCACACGCTGCTCATCCCCGCACTGCTGGAGCACGTTCACACACACGTCGTCAGGTCTGAGCACTTACACACGCACGCACACACGCCCACCTCGTCAGGTCCTAGGACTTACGCATGTGTAATAAAGGTTGTTGAGGCGACTTCTGGAATCCGGTCTTTTATTCACTTTTCATTACAGCTCTCCTTCACGCTGCTGACAGGCAGCGTGAGAGGGATGGAGAGAGAGAGACGCGCAAACCACGTGGCAACTTGGAGCCCCGTTCTCGCGTGGCCTCCTCCATTCATTCCAGTTCTGACCACGTGTTGTTCGTCTCCACCCCTATTTAATACCCGGGTCACGTGGTATTTTACCACCAATCCTGGTTAGCCTCTATGGAATCTTCCAGACTCCATCGTAGGCTCCCGGGACCACGCCCCTGACTCATCTCCCCATTGGCTGTGGCCAAAGCCAGCAGAACCAATCCTCTACTTACAGCTGTCACCTTTCCAATACGTCAGGGCCATGCCTCTAGGCTTCCCCCCATTGGCTATGGATCAGGACCGGCAGAGCCAATCATCGTGACGAGTTGTGATATGTCAGTGAGCCGGATATATCCTCACATTACACATGCACGCACGCGCACACACGCTCACCTCGTCAGGTCGTAGCGCTTACACACACATACGCACACGTATGCACACGTACGCCCGCACGCACGGGAGATCTTTGTCTTGCATCTCTGTGCTGCAGGTCCCTGGCTGGCCGGTACGCGCTGCTGGCTGGCTGCGTGGCGTGGCTGGCCACCGTCTACGCGAGCCACGTGCAGCTCGCCCCTCTCTCGATGGGCACCCCGGCGCTCTCTGCCCAGCAGCTCACCTCGCTGCGCTGGAGCGAGGGATGGGACTTCCTCGTGCACCCCACGCAATGACGTAGCACCCCACACTGCACACCACACCACACAGCACCCACATAGCGCACCACAACGCACACCACATAGCACCCACATAGCGCACCACACAGCACCCACACAGCACACCGCACCGCACACCACACACTGCACACCACACAGCACCCACACCGCACACCACACCGCACACCGCACACCACACAGCACCCCACACAGCACACCACATAACACACCACACAGCGCACCGTGATAAGCAGTGCACCACACTGCGATACACACACACGCAACAAAGACAAGATCCCCCCCCCCCCCCTGTATTATAGCCTTAACAGACTGTTGGGGCAAGTGCTGTTAGCGAGAAGTTGTGAAGGCCGTGACGGCACACGAGGGGGTGGGTGGCCAGCACCACGCCCGACTGCATGTCTTCCCAGTGGCGATGTTTACACACCGCACCAGGTACTCATTTAAGGCCGAGTCGACCTAGGGAAGGCCCAGGACCAGTTCAGATAATCGTCACCGTTGGAGGCTATAATGCACACAGGGTGACTCACTCACGCACCATGATGCAAACACAAAACTGCGACATCACTGACCGGGTGTCACTATAAAGGTCAGAGGGAAATTTAAATATCCTGGAGTGGCTGGCAAATAGGTCGACTTTGTAATAATACTGTGCAGAGGTTTGGAAGTGACTTTGGGAGTGGGGCAATTTAAATATGATTCATGACTGGGTGTGCTCACCGCGCGCACTTTGCAAGAATGCGAGTGGGTGGGGCTTTATTTTTTGGTAATTTAAATATTCATGAGCGGGGAGTGGCTGTAAAATGGGTACACTTTGTAATACTCGACTCAGGTTTGGAAGTGGCTTTGGGTGGGGTAATTTAAATATTGATGATTCGGGAGTGGCTGTCATACGAGGGTCCAAGTTTCTTAATGTGTACGAGTGGTGAGGATTGCATTAAATATATAATTTTTATGTCCATGAGCGAGCGTTGCTTTTTTGGCAGTGTCACCGCATCTTCGTGAGTGAGCGTGGCTGTCGTACTTGGGTGTAAAGTATACGTAGGATCAATGGGAACGTTTAGGGGCCGTCCATAAATGACGTCACGCACCTGGGGGGGGGGTCAGACATTTGTGACGAGGGGCGTGGTGAGAAATGTGACGTCACATCAAAATGCGCAACTTTAAATAAATATAGACAACACGTTCCACTGAATTAAATATACTTTTTAATGTTTTCTCCTACAACATCAGAGTGCAGCGGCACATTAAATACGCACTACAATGACAATAGTTTAAAGCGATTTAGAGCATTTTTTTATTGGGGGGGGGGAGGTAGAGATTTGTGACGTCATATTTGAGGGGGGGTCTGACTTTTTGTGACGCTGTGTGACGATGGAGAGGGGCGGTCAAAAATCGTCCAAAATCGCGTGACGTCATTTATGGACGGCCCCTTAGGCGAGTGTTTTATTGTTTTAGAGTTGTGGTTATGTTCGGGCTGGGGGTTGGTGTTGGTGGTTATTGGCAAGGGAGAGACTGGGGAGTTGGGGGGACGTGGTTTGCCAAGGAGAGAGACGGCACGGTGGGGGGGGATTGGAGAGTCTGGGAGAGAGCGAGACGAGAGAGGGGGTTGGGGAGTCTGGGAGAGGGGGGTTGGAGAGAGGGGGGCAGGAGGGAGAAGGGGTTGGAGAGAGGGGGGCAGGAGGGAGAGGGGGGTTGGAGAGAGGGGGGCAGGAGGGAGAGGGGGGTTGGAGAGAGGCGGGCAGGAGGGAGAGGGGGGTTGGGGAGAGGGGGGCAGGAGGGAGAGGGGGTTGGGGAGAGGGGGGCAGGAGGGAGAGGGGGGTTGGAGAGAGGGGGGCAGGAGGGAGAGGGTGGTTGGTGAGAGGGGGGCAGGAGGGAGAGGGGGTTGGAGAGAGGGGGGCAGGAGGGAGAGGGGGGTTGGAGAGAGGGGGGCAGGAGGGAGAAGGGGGTTGGAGAGAGGGGGGCAGGAGGGAGAAGGGGTTGGAGAGAGGGGGGCAGGAGGGAGAGGGGGGTTGGAGAGAGGGGGGGCAGGAGGGAGAGGGGGGTTGGAGAGAGGGGGGCAGGAGGGAGAGGGGGGTTGTAGAGAGGGGGGCAGGAGGGAGAGGGGGGTTGGAGAGAGGGGGGCAGGAGGGAGAGGGGGGCAGGAGGGTAGAGGTGGGGGAGCGCAACCTGGAGAGAGTCCAGCCGTGAGGAGGGAGCGGAAAGTCTGTGAGAGATGGGAGGGAGGAGGGAGGTTGTGTTGGGGAGAAAGGGGTGTAGGGGAGAGGGGAGGGAGTGAACACGACGAGTGGAGGACGCACGCAGAGAGCTGCACAAAGAGGCTGAGTGGCGGGGAGCTGGGCAGAGGAAGGGGGTCGGGGGAGACGGCGAGAGATCTGGGAGCTCGGTTGGGAGAGAGGGGAGAGAGGGGAGAGTCGGGAGCCTCGGCTGGGAGGAAGGGGAGGAAGGGGAGAGGCGGTAGAGAGCCGGGACCGGGTGGAGGTGGAGGGGGGGAGCTGGGAGGGAAGGGGAGAGCGAAGAGAGAGTCGGGAGAGCTGGGAGAGGGAGCGGGAGGGAGCAGGGACCCCCTCTCCCCGAGCCGCAACTGCGTGGCCATGCCTCCCTCACTCCACGCAATCCTCCTCCAGCTGCTGATCCCCCTCCTGCTGCTCCCATCGGGCTCGCGGACCCAGTGGCAGGGGGCTCAAGGGGATCAGAGGGGTCAAGGGGATCAGGGGGCTCAAGGGGATCAGGGGGGTCAAGGGGCGGAGGGAGAGCCCTTGGTGCTGGTGGCTGTGATCGCGAGGAACGCGGCGCACAGCTTGCCCTACTGCCTGGGCGCGCTGGAGAGGCAGACGTACCCCCCGCGGAGACTCGCCTTCTGGTACACAGCGTGTACACACACACACGTGTACACACACACACGTGTACACACACACACGTGTGTACACACACACGTGTGTACACACAGTCGTACACACACACACGCGTGTACACACACACGCGTGTACACACACACACGCGTGTACACACACACAGTCGTAAACACACACGTGTACACACACACGCGTACACACACACACGCGTACACACACACACAGTCGTACACACACACACGTGTGTACACACACACAGTCGTACACACACACGTGTACACACACACGCGTACACGCACACACACGTGTACACACACACATACCCGTACACACACACAGTCGTACACACACACACACGCGTACACACACACGCGTACACACACACAGTCGTACACACACAGTCGTACACACACACACAGTCG
The DNA here is from genome assembly GCF_015708825.2 of Lethenteron reissneri. Taxonomy (NCBI): domain Eukaryota; kingdom Metazoa; phylum Chordata; class Hyperoartia; order Petromyzontiformes; family Petromyzontidae; genus Lethenteron; species Lethenteron reissneri. The sequence goes on along the minus strand of NC_083826.1, from coordinate 3,981,908 downwards.
TACACACAGTCGTACACGCATGTAAGTGTTCACGCTTGTGCAAAGACAAAGATCCACCCGTGTAGCCTGTAACGGACTGTTGGGCTCAGTGCTGTTAGCGAGTAGCAGCACACGCCGGGGTGGGTTGCCAACACCACGCCCGGCCGCCTTTGTCTTCCCAGTGGTGATGTTTACGCACCGCACCGGGTACTCATTTGCCTAGGGCACGCATAGTCGGTAGCCAGGGGGGATACTGGACGTGGTGTGCCGGGCAGATACGCACGGTGGGACGCACTGTCGTCATTGCGTGTCAATGCGTGTCGCGTGGGGAGCGGTGGCGCAGCGGTTAGCACGCTGCGCTACGAACCCGCCGACCCGAGTTCCATTCCGGAATATCTGCTAGCAGTCCTGGGCCTCGCCTAGGTCGACTCGGCCTTAAACTAGTAACCCGGTGCGGTGTGTAAACATCGTCACGAGGGAGACAAAGGCGGCCGGGCGTGGTGCTGGTCGTGCCGGTCTTCATGAGCGCTTCTCGCTAGCAGCACTTTTCCCTACAGGCTGTAAGCGGGGGGGGGGGGGGTCTTGGTGTGTCTGTGTGTGGCGGTATGAGCCGCAGCACGGATTCCCATGTCGGAATGTGGTCGTGGATTTCACGCGTGGGTGTCTGTGCCTGCAGCTGTGCGCGTTGTACGTGAGTGTCTGTCTGTATGAATGTTTGCATGTAGAGTCTTTGGCACAATTGGTGAGCGCGCTGCGCTCGGAACCCGGCGATCCGAGTTCGATTCACGTTCACGGCTGAATATTTGAACCGGGCTTGGGCCTCCCCCTAGGTATACTCGGCCCTAAATGAGTAGCTGGGCCAGTACGGCCGTGGGTTTGGCCATAAACCCCCTCGTACACCATGCAGGCCTTAAGCACTTTCCTCTGACAGCCCCAACAGTATGTTGAAGTCTGTATGGGGCACCTTTTGCAAAGTGGGAATTCTTAAACGAGTAACTGGTGCGGTGTGTAAGCATTCGAACTGGGGAGACAAACTTAATTTGGAGCTTTCGTGACTGCAGGAATTACTCTTTGGTTCTTTCGGTAAAGTCACGTATAAAGAGAAAATAATAAATTAAATATTAGTACTAGAAAATAATAAATAAAATACCTGTATTTAATTTATTATTTTCTCTTTATACGTAACTTTACTGGGGAGACAAAGGCGGCCGGGCCTGGTGTTTTCCACACCACCCCCACGTGTGCCTTGCCAACCTTCATAGGTGCCACTCGCTAACAGCCCTTGCCCTAACAGTCTATTAAAGGCTATACGTGGGATCTTTGTCTTTATCGTTAGTGTTTGGTTGTGTGCATGAGTGTGTGTTTGTTGGGCTCGCCACGTTGCACGCGTGGTCACGTGGTCTTGTCCATGGCATCGCAACTTAGAACACTAAATACATGAATAACGATGATTATGAATAATTATATTATCATGCTTATTCCGAGATTGTTCGTGATAATTAAGTTTAATATGGTGATTATCATGGTGATAGCGATGTCGATAATGGTTGGAGATGATGATTGTGAACTTTTGATGTTGTTGGTGATGATGAATTTGATGGTATCGGTGAGCATTTTGATTATTTTGATCGTGATGCTGATGACGATAATGATCAGGTTTATCTACTTGGTTCTTTCGGTAAAGTCACGTAGAAGGGAAATAATAAAATAATAAAAATAAAACATTTAATAATTCTCAGAATTATTTTATTATGTTTTCTCAGAATTATTTTATTATGTTTTATTTTTATTCTTTTGTTATTTCCCTTCTACGTGACTTTACCGAAAGAACCAAGAAGATGAATCGATGCAGTCACGAAAGCTTTAAATCGAAATTTAATGATCAGGTTTCCGTGCCCCCGAGGGTCACATACACACACCCTGTATATCCCATGTGGTGCCATATCTACATGTCCCCGTGTCCCTCGTGTCTCCGTGTCCCCCTTGTCCCCTCGTCCCCCGTGTCTCCGTGTCCCCCTCGTCCCCCGTGTCCCCTCGTCCCCCGTGTCCCTGTGTCCCCTCGTCCCCCTTGTCCCCGTGTCCCCTTGTCCCCGTGTCCCCTGTGTCTCCGTGTCCCCCTTGTCCCCTTGTCCCCCGTGTCCCCGTGTCCCCTCTCCAGGCTGTCCACAGACCACAACGAGGACGACACGAGCCGCGTGGTGCGGGAGTGGGCGCAGGGGGCGCGGAGCGTCTACAGCAGCGTGGAGGTACACGTGGACGACACGGACAGGTGAGACAACGCCGAGTCTCCGCCGGTCTCTCTACCTGTGCATACAGACAGGTGTATGTGTGTGAGTGTGTCTACCTAGGTCGACTCAGCCTCAAATGAGTACCTGGTGCGGTGTGTAAACATCGTCACTGGGGAGACAAAGGTGACCGGGCGTGGTGTTGGCCACCCACCCCCTCGTGTGCCACAGTGCCAGTCTTCATCGGTGCTCGCCAACGGCACTTACCCCAACAGTCTGTTAAGGGGCCGTCCATAAATGACGTCACGCACGGGGGGGGGGGGGTCGGGGTCAGACATTTGTGACGATGTGTGACGGGAGGGGTAAGAAATGTGACGTCACATCAAAATGCGCAACTTTAAATAAATATAGACAAGACGTTCTACTTAATTAAATAGACTTTTTTATAAATGTTTTCTCCTACAACATCAGAGTGCAGCGCCACATTAAATACGCACTACAATGACAATAGTTTAAAGCGATTTAAAGCATGTTTTATTTTTTGGGGGGGGGGGGGCAGAGCTTTGTGACGTATTTGAGGGGGGGGGGGTCTCACTTTTTGTGACGCCCTCGTGTGCCGTTCAGCTCTTGAATCGGGTGCAACCGCAACAAACAAAAAACAAAAACATGAACAAGAAAACATCTTAAAGTGATTATGTGCAAACAGAAAATCCAAGAAAAGACAGCAAAATATTGCAGAAAAAATCACCGTACACCAACCCTGTGCAAATATCCCAGTGGGATGCAAGTCAAACAACAACAACAACAACCACAAGACAACTTAGATTAAGGCCATCAGTCTAACTCCGTACTACAACAAACAAACATGGCCAAACCAAAAAACTTTTCGAAAATCAGAGGGGGGGGGGGGGGGGGTCAAAAATCGTACAAAATCGCGTGACGTCATTTATGGACGGCCCCCTTGTCTGTGTGTGTGTGGTACAGCGCCTACCCCGGCGAGAAGGGCTGCAAGCACTGGCCGCGTGATCGCTTCCAGCGCGTGCTGAGCCTGCGCCAGGAGGCGCTCGACTCGGCCAGGAGCCTGGGAGCAGACTTCGTGTTCGTGAGTGTGACGCACGCACGAACACGCACACCTACAAAGACACAGACCCCCCGTGTAGCCTCAGCAGACTGCTGGGGCAAGTGCTGTTCGCGAGCACCTATGAAGGCCGGCACGGCAGGAGAGTGGGAGGGTGGACAGCAGCATGCCCGGCCGCGTGGTGCTGGGTGCATGCACCTTAGACACAGCCTCGGCTCCTGCTCCCATTCATCCCCCTGCCCCTCCGCCCCCCCGTCCCCCACTGGTCCCCCTCCCCCCCCGGTAGCTGGTGGATGCGGACGTGGTGCTGTGGAACCCCTCCACGCTGGGGGTCCTGGTGGGGGAGTGGCGGGCCGTGGTGGGGCCCATGCTGACGTCACGCACCGCCTACTCCAACTACTGGAGCGGCATCACCGACAAGGTGAGCGCCGTCGCCAACGTCGACATCATCGTCGACATCGTCGTCATCAATAACATCATCATTGTCATCGTCGTCATCATTAACATCATAATCGTCAACATTATCCTCAATAACATCGTCATCATTTCCAACGTTGTCATCATAAACATCGTCATCAACATCATTGTCATCATCATCGCCGTCATCACCATCAGCAGCTGGAACCCGGACTGGAACTCGGACTGGAACCCAGGCTGTCAGCGGTGCGAATTCCGTGGCTCCGACCTCCGACCTGCGAGCCCCCCACTGCACCCACCGTAGCCTCACCCCAGCCCCCCACTCTCCGTGCCCCCCGCCCCCCCTTTCCAGGGCTACTACCGCCGCACGGCCGAGTACCTGCAGCTGCGGGAGCGGCGGCGCCGCGGTTGCCACCGCGTGCCGATGCTGCACTCGGCGCTGCTCCTGCACGTGGGAGAGGCTGACGCGGGGGCGCTGGCGTTCCACCCGCCCCCCCCGGACTACAGCTGGCCCTACGATGACGTCATCGTGTTCGCTCACTCGTGCATGCGCGCAGGTGGGCGGGGGGGGGATTCTTCGTACTTCAGAGTTCCTGACTCTTTGCTCACAATCATTAAGGCCCTTCATGATGGTGGGCTGGCCCGGGTAAAGCTACGTGGCCAGGAGTCGGAGCCATTCCCTGTTCACCTTGGGGTGCGACAGGGATGTCCTCTGGCTTCCACATTAGTTAACATCATCTTTGACCACGTAGTTTGAGAAGCTTTCCATGGCTGTACCGGAGGACTTTACATCTGGTACAGATACAACGGGAGGCTGATTGATGCCCGGGTGCGGTCGAGGGGTGGCTCTCTATTGGTCAACCACGTTATGTATGCCGATGATCTGGTAATTGCTGCTCACTCAGAGGAGGAGTTGGAGGCGTTGTTGCTGAACCTGGAGAGTGCCACTAAGAGGTGGGGCCTTACCATCAGTCCCACCAAAACTAAGCACCTGCCTGGGTATTTTATGCCATCAAACACTCCACCCCCTCAGCTCCCCATTGGTGATGGAGCAGTTGTGGAGAGAGTGGAAAGTTTTCCATATCTGGGCAGTGTGCTCATGACCAGCTCCGGTTTGACAGCAGAGGTCTCACTCTGAATCAGTCGAGCAGCATTATCTTTTCATCGGCTGCGCAATACTGTGTGCAAGCTACCTGGTCTGTTGCTTCGCACAAAGCTTTGGATCTTCTCGGCCACAGTAATGCCCTCCCTTCTCTATGCTTGTGAAACGTGGACCTCTCTGGTGGAACATCTCCGCCAGTTAGAAACATTCAGACTGGCCTGCCTATGATCCATCCTGGGTTTAACCAAGCTGGATTGTGTGAGGAGCTCACATTCTTTAAAGATTTGGACACAGTCCCATTAGTGAGCTCTTCCGGCAGGCAAGGCTGTTAGCTGGGCCATGTAGACCGCATGCTCAGCCAACTCATGTCCAAGCAGCTTCTGTTTGGCCACATAGAGGAAGCTAAATGGGCACGGCACGGGTTGGAGAAGAGATGGACTGATGCGGTACGGGAGCTGATTGAACTTGGTACCAGCAGTATCAAGATCGGCCTCTGGAGGAGGCTTGTTAAGGACGCTACTGGGCAGTAGGAGGCAGTCGCCCTCCAACATCAACTGAGGGCAGAGGAGCGATGCTCACAACAACGAGTGGAGTGTCGGGCGGATAAAGTCCAGCAAGTTGGTACAGTCGGAGGTACAGCTGGTGCATCTACCAGTCATCTCAGTCAGCTAACCCATGGCACCTGCTGGGTCTGTCCCGAGACCTCCTGTCAGCGAGCCTTCGACACTTCACGTGGCCTCAAAGTGCACCTGGCTTGGCAGAGGCGCCATAGTAATGTCACCATCAATTAGTGATGAATGGCGGGTCTTGGTATATGTCCACGTGTCCATAATACAGGTTTTTTTTGGGTTAGATCGCGTAAATATAAAATCGTGTCGTTAAACAAATGTACAAACAAATTCCACGTGTGTGTTTGTGTATAGGTAGGTGCTCGCTAACAGAACTTACCCCAACAGTCTGTTAAGGCTATATGGGGGATCTTTGTCTTCATATAATTATCTGTGTGTAACTGTGTATGCGGTGAGTGGTGGCGCAGCGGTTAGCGCGCTGCGCTACGAACCCGGCGACCCAAGTGCCGATTCCCACTCACGGCCAACACCGGTGACGAATATCTGAACCGGTCCCGGGCCTCTGCTAGGTCGACTCGGCCTCAAACGAGTACGTGACAAGGGCGGCCGGGCGTTGGTTGTTGGTCACCCTGCCCCCCCTGCGCGCGTTGTAGCTGCATTCGCAGGCGCTGCCCGCTAACTGCACTTGCCCCGACAGCCTGCGCGAAGCTACCCGGGGGCCCTTTGTCTTTGCAGGCGTGGCCATGCACGTGTGTAACTCGGAGGAGTACGGCCACGTCCCCGTGCCTCTCAAGCCCTCGCAGGGAATGCAGGAGGAGAGGGCCTCCTTCCAGCACCTGCTGCTGGAGATCATGGGTACGAGCTTCCCCTCGTCGCCACCGTGCGTGTGCGTGGAGCGGAACGTCGGACACCGCGCCCTAGCGGCGCGCGGAACGGCCCCGGAACGCGTGCCGAGTGCCACGCAGTAGCAGCGGAAACTCGGCACGTGCAGCAACTCTGACTGTGACTGTGTGCGTGACTGTGTGCGTGACTGTGACTGTGTGCGTGACTGGCTGTGTGTGAACGTGTACGTGACTGTGACTGTGTGCGTGACTGTGAGTGTGTACGCGACTGACTGTACGTGACTGTGTGCGTGACTGTGTGTGTACGTGACTGACTGTGCATGAACGTGTACGTGACTGTGTGTGTGTACATGACTGTGTGCGTGACTGTGTACGTGACTGTGCGTGTGCGTGACTGTGTGCATCACAGTCGATCAGCCACCGCCCACTCCGTCTCCCTTCATCTCCATGCCACCCAAGCACGCGGACAAGATGGGATTTGATGAGGTGAGGAACACGGCCACACGGGAACACGGACACACCGACACACAAGCACACGGACACACCAACACACACAAGCACACACAAGCACACGGACACACCGACACACAAGCACACAGACACACAAGCACACAAGCACACGGACACACCGACACACAAGCACACAGACACGCAAGCACACAGACACAAGGACACACTGACACACAAGCACATGGACACACGGACACACAAGCACGCACAAGCACACGGACACACCGACACCCGCGTGCCAGTGTGTTCCATGCGTGCCCATGTGTACCCACGCGTGTGTGTACTTGCATGCCCGTGTGTGTACCCACGCGTGTGTGTGTCAGTGTGCGTGTGTGTACCCACGCGTGTGTGTGTGTGTGTACCTGTGTAGGTGTTCCTGATTAACCTCCAGCGTCGTCCCGAGCGCCGTGCCCGCATGCTGCACTCGCTGGGCGAGCTCCAGATCGACGCCAGCGTCGTCGACGGCGTGGACGGAGCGTGGGTCGCCCCTCCCCCCTCTCCCTCTCTCCCTCCCCTCTCCCCCCCCCCTCTTCCCCCCTCTCCCCCCCCTCTCCCCCCCTCTCTCTCCCCCCCCTCTCTCCCCCCCCTCTCTCTCCCCTGAACCCTGAGGGCGGGAGATATACGTGATTGAGAAATGGAGGAAAAGATGATGGATGAGTGAGTGACTGAGGTAGGGAGATTCGTGAGTGAGTGGATGATATGTGTGAGAGTACGCTATGTGTGCGTGCACACTTTGTATGTGTGTGTGTGTATGCTGTGTGTGTGTGTATGCTGTGTGTATGCTGTGTGCGTGCATGCTGTGTGCGTGCATGCTGTGTGCGTGCATGCTGTGTGCGTGCATGCTGTGTGTGTGTATGCTGTGTGTGTGCGCGCTATGATGCCGCCTGCTGTGTGCGTGTATGCTGTGTGCGTGTGTGCTGTGTGCGTGTATGCTGTGTGTGTGTATGCTGTGTGTGTGCGCGCTATGATGCCGCCTGCTGTGTGCGTGTATGCTGTGTGCGTGTGTGCTGTGTGTGTGTATGCTGTGCGTGTATGCTGTGTGTGTGTGTATGCTGTGTGTGTGCGCGCTATGATGCTGCCTGCTGTGTGCGTGTATGCTGTGTGCGTGTGTGCTGTGTGTGTGTATGCTGTGTGTGTGTATGCTGTGTGTGTGTGTATGCTGTGTGCGTGCATGCTGTGTGTGTGTATGCTGTGTGTGTGCACGCTATGATGCCGCCTGCTGTGTGCGTGTATGCTGTGTGCGTGCATGCTGTGTGCGTGCATGCTGTGTGTGTGTATGCTGTGTGCGTGCATGCTGTGTGCGTGCATGCTGTGTGTGTGTATGCTGTGTGCGTGCATGCTGTGTGCGTGCATGCTGTGTGCGTGCATGCTGTGTGTGTGCGCGCTATGATGCCGCCTGCTGTGTGTGTGCGAGCAGCACGCTGAGCGACGAGGCGCTGCGGGCCATGGGGGTGGCGATGCTGCCCGGCTACTGGGAGCCGTACTCCGGCCGGCGGCTGCTGACGCGCGGCGAGATCGGCTGCTTCCTGAGCCACCACCGCGTGTGGGAGCAGGTGACCCCACGCGTGACCCCACGGGAGCCCCAACCCTTGCGCTGGTGCCCTCACGCCAGCCTTAGCCCTGACTCCGTGGTGCGTGTGTCACCCCATAGCGTCGTCTAACGTGCGTGCCGTCCCTACCCCTGTCCCCCCACCCAGGTGGTGTCCCGGGGCCTGAGCTCCGTGCTGCTCTTTGAGGACGACTGCCGCTTCGAGCAGAACTTCCGCCACCGCTTGGAGCTCACGATGGCCGAGGTTTCGGCGCAGGGGCTGCAGTGGGACCTCATGTGCGTGGTCAACTGACCCCCCCCAACACCGTCGCTCCCCGGTCATCGGCATCATCATCATCGTCGTCGTCGTCATAATCATCGCCTGTCTTAACCGTACAAGCATTACCAGCACTTGCCCCGACAGTCTGCTAAAGGCTACGCAGGTGACCTCTGTCTTTGTCTGTGCCCCACCCCCTCCCGTTCACGGCTGGCGGCCGCAGCTACGTGGGGCGCAAGCGCATGCAGGTGGAGCGCCCCGAGGCGGCGGTGCCGGGCGTGCGGGCCCTGGTGGTGCCCGATTACTCCTACTGGACGCTGAGCTACGCGCTGTCGCTGCGCGGCGCGCAGAAGCTGCTGCTGGCGCAGCCCCTCAGCCGCATGGTGCCCGTGGACGAGTTCCTGCCCGTCATGTACGACAAGCACCCCACGTGAGTGACTCACCTACCCGTCACGTGGTACAAACACCCCACGTGAGTGACTCACCTACCCGCCACGTGGTACAAACACCCCACATGAGTGACTCACCTACCCGTCACGTGGTACAAACACCCCTCGTGAGTGACTCGGCTACCCGCCACGTGGTACAAACACCCCACGTGACTCACTTACCTACCGCGTCTCCGCCTGTACTACCCGTGTGCCCCCACCCCCCACTGCGCGTGCCCCCCAGGAGGGAGTACTGCGCCCCGTTCTCCCCGCGCGACCTGCTCGCGTTCTCGCTGGAGCCGCTGCTCGTCTACCCGTCGCACTACGCGGGCCAGGCGCTCTACGTCAGCGACACCGAGGCCTCCGCGCTCTGGGGCGACGGCGGTGGCGGCAGCGGTGACCAGGCGGGGTCGCTGGGGTCGCTGGGGTCGCTGGCGGGGGGGGCCCGGGGCGCCAAGGGGGCCCGGGGTGCGAGGGGGGTCGGGCGTCGTGGGGGTCGCCGCCTCCCGGGACGAGCTCTAGCGGACAGCGGCCGCGACGACGCTCGATGAGGGGCGTTCTGGCCTGCTCTTCCACCGGGGGGCGCGGACGTTGTCACGGACCTGTGGATCGCAGACGAACTGCGGTGGATATCGTCTGTGCTGCTGCTGCTGGGTGGGCAGAGGTTGGGGGGGGGGAGGAGGATTTAATAATCTCGCCCACCACCTTTCAACTGCCACGCCGGGAGATGGAATCAAACCGTTGACCTCTGGGGGGTCACGGCCCCAGCTGCGCTGCTACTGCTGACCACTGCACCACACGGCGGCGTCGTCGTCGTCCCAGCTTATTGTAGCGCGCACAGCCTCAGCTGCGCCCGCCCGGGTCCGTGACCCGGCACACCACGTCCAGTATACCGCTGCTCGCCGTAGCCGGGTGCTGGCGGTGGCTGTGCTCTGGAACTGTGGAGGCAGTAGCAAAGGTTGGTGGATCATCCACAAGTCCTGCGAAACTCCCTTCTTACCCTGGATGGGTGTCAACGAGGAGCCCGTATCCTGGCTCTGCCAAGAGAAGGCGGTCCAGCAAAGTGTGGACTCCACCCGCTCCATGTGCATGGGGATCGTGTGTGTTGTCGCCCCCTCACACGAGTGGGTTTCATCGGACGATAGCTCCTCACGATGTGAAGAGGACCACAGAGCTCGGCGGGAAATCGTTGGTAGCGCCGGCGGCTTCTCACCACCGCGTGGCTGCTGCTGCTGGTGCTACTGCTGGTGCTACTGCTGCTGCTGCTACTGCTGGTGCTGCTGCTACTGCTGCTACTGCTGCTGCTGCTACTGCTGCTGCTACTGCTGCTGCTACTGGTGCTGCTGCTGCTGCTGCTACTGCTGCTACTGCTGCTGCTACTGCTGCTGCTGCTACTGCTGCTGCTACTGCTGGTGCTGCTGCTACTGCTGGTGCTGCTGCTCCTGCTGCTGCTCCTGCTGCTGCTCCTGCTGCTACTGCTGCTACTGCTGCTGCCTTCCCGCTCCTCGTCTGTGGTTCCTCCTCCTGGCGTCTCCCGAGTCGTCCCCTCTCTCTGAGTCGCCCCCCGTGGCCGCCTCCTGTGGCCGCCCCACCAGGCAACCGTTGTTCATTTGTCCGCCGCGTGTGGTGAATGTTTCGCGGTGAGAAACGAGGTCACGCGTTGGCGGCCATTGCCGAATTAAAGTCGCCGTCGTGCGGAGCCGCGACCCGACCCGACCCCGTCCTGGAGTTCGCTTTCATTTCTCTGGCGTCTGATTGGTCGTAGCGAGTGCGCACGCGTGAACAGGGGTCAAGGACAGTCATCGTTCTCAAAAAACCTTCCGCTGTATGCATGTTGAACTTCTTCTGCACCGTACGTAGCCAAACAATTGGTGGGGCAAGGTTGTCGTCAGCTCAACATGACCTCTCGCCGTGCGTGGAGCCGCAGGAAAGCCTCGAGTCTCAAGAGCCTCTTTTCAGGAGGGTCTTGCCAAGTTCTCGCAGTAGGGAGGGGGGTGATCTTGCTGCTACTGTGCGGGGGTCACACGTCGAGTGACTTGCAGGGGATCTTCAGCAGTGACTGGGATGTTTTTGACCATCACAGGTTTCACGCTGTGGGTGGGTGGGCGGGTAACTTTTAGCGACGGAAGTCAAAACGGAGAGCCCGGAGGAAACCCATGCAGAACAGGGGGAGAGAACATACAAACTGCGCACACAGACTGTTGGGGCAAGTGCCCTTAGCGAACGGCACTTCTGTGGGCCGGAATGGGACGCGGCATGGATGGATGACCAGCAGCGCAGAGTGGCCTTTCACTTTCATGGTGGAGGCCCAGGACCAGTTGAGATATTCGCCGGCTATTGGAATTGTGATCGCGAATCGAACTCTAGTCAGAGGGTTCGTAGCGCTGTGCGTTGACCGCAGTGCCACCGCTCACTCATCACACACGCGCACGCACACACACACGCGCACGCACACACACACGCGCACGCACACACACACTGGTCGGCCAAAATTGCGTGGAGATTTATTCGCGTAAACTGGGGCCTCGTTACAGATCAGGCATTCACATGATATAGGAGACCGTGTAACGTTGTGCGGGTGTGTGTACGTGTAGAGCATGCGCGGGTGTGTAAACCTGTGGTGTGTGTTGACGCACACACACGCACCCCTTGTGTTAGTCCACCCACACCGACACACACACACACAGGTCCCCCATGTAGCCTCTACAGACTGTTGGGGCAAGCGATGTTAACGAGCGACTTATGGAGGCCGACACGGCACAGGAGGGGGGGGGTATTGTGGCCAGCATTATACACGGCCGCCTTTGTCTCCCCCAGTGCTGACGTGTGCACGCTGCACCAGGCACTCGTTTAAGGCCGAGTCGACCTAGGGGGGGTAAAGCCTTGAGCCGGGTGCAAATGTCACTCGCTGACCTTGTCAGCTGTGGTCCGGGAATTGAACTCGGTTCGCTCATATCGTAGTGCAGTGCGCTAACCGGTGCGCCACCGCTCCCCAACACACTGACACGCACGGAAACGCTCGGACAAATTCATACCGTCTCCCACACGCGGAGCGTTTGAATTAAAAGAGATTGCAGATCATACAAAGTCACATGCAGACTCACACGGACACTCGCAGATACACACACTCACCCAGACATGTGCACACAAACACAAACCCAGAGTCACACATACACACATTTAACTATGGAATGATGAGAATCCACTTTGTGACAGACAGACACCCAATACAAGGACACACGGGAGCACGGACACACACCCTACACACCGACACTTGCACTCCGTTACAGCCACAGACAACACCCCTCGGAGACCGCCACTCTCTCAACACACCCTCTCCATCCTCTCATCATCACTCCTGCCCCCTCCACCCCCTCACCCCACCATGGCTCCATCCCCTCCATCACTCGCCCATCACTCCCATCCTCTCCCCGCCCACATCACGGCCATTGATACTCCTCTCCCCATTCACGGGCATCCTCCTCGCATCACCCCAGCACCCCCCCCCCCATCCTCACATCCCCCCCCACACCGCCGCATTACTCGAACGCGGCGATGAGCACCATCATGGCGACGCCGGTGAGCATGGCGACGAGTTGTCGGGCGGACTGAGCGAGGGGCGCGGCTCGGCCCAGCAGCTCGGGCAGGATGGAGACGGTGGCGATGTAGATGAAGCCGCCCGCAGTGAAAGGCAGCACCCACGCAGAGGCCGCCTCGCCAGCCCCTTCCGCCAGCAGCGAGCACGCCGTGCCCGCCAGGGCGCCCACCGCCGTCAACAGCTGCAGCCACATGGCCTGCGTCGGGGTGCGGTGGGGTGGGGGGAGATGTCATCGTCGTCAACTTCGTCATCGTTGTTATAACCGTGGTTATCGTCATCGTCGTCATCAGCAGCATCATTCGTTATTATCATCATCAGTTTAACGTGTAGTTGGCTTTCGCGGCCGATGTCATTAATAATAAAGGTTGTTGGGTTAATCTTGATTTGAAGCTTTCGTGACTGCAGGAATCCATACTCTTTGGTTCTTTCGGTAAAGTCACGTGGGTAGAAAATAAAATAAATCACGACGTTTCGATCGTGTAAGTATAAATGTGTCGTAAACCTCCACCACCCGACACAGCCAATTAGTAAGGGATTTGGCACGTAAACAAAACCTACCGCTATTATGGCAAATCGCCCAGTAATGCTGGATGTAATTACCAGCGAAACGTTATTGAACTCAAATTGTAAACGTAGATTTACTCTCCAACATCGGTGGGCTGAAGTAGTCACCAATTTGTGTGTTGTTTACGTGACAAATCCCTTACTAATTGGCTGTGTCGGGTGGTGGAGGGTTACGACACATTTATACTTACGGGATCTAACCTAAAAATCTTTATTATTTATGTCATCATCATCGTCCTCCCTGACTTGCTTCTTGGAGCCCACCATCACTCGCACACTCGTGCAGAGACAAAGGTCCCCCCTCCCCATATAACCTTCACACACTGGTGGGGCAAGTGCTGTTCGCGAGCAGCAGAACCTATGAAGGCCTGCGCGGCACAGGAGAGGTTGGGTGGCCAGGACCACGCCCGGCCGCCTTTGTCTCCCCAGAGGCGATGTTTACTACACACCGCACCACGCAGTCGACCTAGGGGAGGCCCAGGAACTGCTCAACCCCCCCCCCCCCCGTCCCTCCCCACCCCTCCCACCTGTCTCTTGGTGCAGCCCGACTGCAGGAGGATGGCGAAGTCGCCGATCTCGTGGGGGATCTCGTGCAGCAGGATGGTGAGCGTCGTCACCACGCCCACGTTGGGCCCCACCAGGAAGGAGGCCCCGATCGCCAGGCCGTCCGTGAAGTTGTGCGTCACGTCCGCTGCCAGGTTCAGGTAGCCCGACACCTGCAGCTCTCCTGGAGACGCGGGCGAGACGCGGGGGACAAGGTTCAAGCAGCTGGACACGTGTGGTTCTCCTTACACGCACGCGGATACATTGGGACACACGGACACACGCGCGGACACACGCGCGGACACACGCGCGGACACACGCGCGGACACAGGGACACACACGCAGACACGGGGGGACACAGGGACACACGGACACACACGCAGACACACGGGGGGACACACAGGGACACGCGGACACACGCAGACACACGGGGACTCGGCGAAATGATGACCCTGGAAGACATTAGAAAACAGGTACACGGGGACACGTGGGGAACTGATGACACAGACATAGGGTCACGGAGTCAGAACCACAAGGACACCGACACACAGGGACACGGAGACACACGCGTCACTCACGTTTGGGCTCCTCCTCCCTCTTCTCAGCCCCTCCCTCCTGGGCCCCCCCCCTGGCCCCCGTCTGCAGGAGCCACCTCCCCCTCCTGGGGGCTGGCTGGGTCCGGGCGTCTCCTCCGCACCCCCTCCACCTCCCCCTCCACCACCTCCTTCCCCTCCACCACCTCCTCCCCCTCCACCACCTCCCCCTCCCCGTCCCCTTTATCCGATTTCTTCGCTCCCTTCTCTCGTTTCTCGACTGCGCGCCGCACACACAAAGACAAAGGTCCCCTGTGTAGCCCGCGCAGGCGGTTGGGGCAAGTGCTGTCAGCGAGTAACACGGCACACGACGACGTGGGAGGGTGTCCAGCACCACTCCAAGGCCACATACCTTTGTCTCCCCCAGTGTTGATGTTTACACGCCGGAACATGTACTCATTTAAGGCTGAGTCGATCTAGGGGCAGGCCCTGGACCGGTTCAGACAGTCGCCACCGATGTCGACTACTGGACATCTGTGAAAAAGAGCTTCATAGCTCATCGGATTCCTCCAGTATCAATAAATGTTCTCATTCTGACCGTGAGAGGGAATCGAGTTCGGGTCGCCGGGTTTGTAGCGCACCGTGCCAACAACTGCGCCACCACTTCCCAACTTACATTCGGACGTACACACATGCACACACACGCACGCACACACACACGCACGCACACACACACGCACGCGCACACACGCACGCACGCGCACACACGCACGCACGCGCACACACGCACGCACGCACACACACACACGCACGCACACACTCACACACAGCACGCACGCACACAACGCACGCACGCACACACACGCACACACACACACGCACGCACACACGTGCGCACGCACACACGCACACACACACGCACACACGTGTGGATTCGTGATCTCACACTTCGTCCGGGACTATGCCTTGCAAAGACGATGACAGTGAACACGCCTATGCCGTGGCTATACCCGTGTCTGTGACTATAAGCACCGCGACTGCTCTCCCGTGACTGACAGTGACTCACCGTGAGCGTGACCGTGACTGTGGCCGTGTCCATGGCTCCCTTTGATGTGTCTCACGAACATCTCCACGGAGAGGAAGACGATGATTCCGCACAGAACCCAGAGGCCCACGGACATGAGGTGCGAGCCAGGGCCTGCAAACAAAGACAATGACCCCCCCCACCCGTGTAGCCTTAACAGACTGTTGGGGCAAGTGCTGTTAGCGAGTAGCACCTATGAAGACCGGCACGGCGCACGAAGGGGTGGGTGGCCAACACCATATTCGCCCGGCCGCCTTTGTTTCCCCAGTGGCGATGTTTACACACCGCACCGGGTACTTAGGTGTGGCCCAGCATCATTTCAGATAAACATCACTGGTGTTGGCCGTGAGTGGGAATTCAACTCAGGTTGCCGGGTTCGTAGCGCAGTGCGCTCACCACTGCGTCACCGCTTCCCGCACACACAGATACACACACAAGGCAAAGACACACACGGACAACAACAGCAACAACAGACGCCATTCGCCATTAAGTGGTGCCAGGCTAGGTGCACCTCGAAGGCCACGTGGAGTGTGGAAGGGGCTCGCTGACAGGAGGTCACGGGACAGACCCAGGTGCCATGGGTTGATTGACTTGAGATACATATCCACAAAAAACCACAGACACAGACACACGTAGGCACGCAGCAATGTATACACACACAGTATGAAAAGTAAGAAGAGGTTTTACCCTGACTGAAATTAAAACAGTTGTTAAGATGTTCAAACGCCAAACAGAAACCTTTTGCTAGGAATCAAGTCTGCATTAACCACACGTACTTGTGGTGAACATGGAAACAAACATCCTCTGGCATCCCTGTCAACCCCTTATCAGTGCCGACCTTATTACAGATCAATTCAGAGCTTATTGGTCACGCCGTGCCCTTTTAAATCTCAACGATCATCCTGCAAAGTCCCATATGGACCTGAAAACTCAATTTCCTTGCACAAGAATATGGGTAAACCGTATGGGTTGACACGTATGCTCTGGTAATAAATGCGCTGCCTTTAAAACCGATTGGCCTACATTATCAAAAGCATGTTTATACTCTTAGTTTTTTCGGTAAAGTCATGTAGGTAAAAAAATGAAATTAAAATTAATAAAATAAAATAATAAAAATCACGAGGTTTCGGAGGCAACACAAGTCTCCGTCATCAGGTGGGACCGTCACAGCCAGATTTGCTACGTGACTTTACCGAAAAAACTAAGAGTATGAATCCTTGCAGTCACGAAAGCTTCAAATCTAGAATTAGAAGCATGTTTGTTTGTGTGTTCACCACATGTACGGGTGGTCAATGCAGTGACTTGATTCCTTGCAAAAGGTTTCTGTTTGGTGTTAGAACATCTTAACAGCTCCTGTTTCATTGCCGGAAAGGGTAAAACCAATTCTTATTTTTCATACTTCGATAATGGAAAAAAAGGTCACGTGAGATATACACACACCAAGGGTGGCACAGTCGGGTTTTTTACAATCGGGTTTAATTGTCTTTTTATATTAAACAAGATCATCTGAGATTGGGAGAAATCCGGTTTAATTTGTTCTAATTGCAGAACCGCACTTCGCC
The DNA here is from genome assembly GCF_015708825.2 of Lethenteron reissneri. Lineage (NCBI taxonomy): Eukaryota > Metazoa > Chordata > Hyperoartia > Petromyzontiformes > Petromyzontidae > Lethenteron > Lethenteron reissneri. The sequence goes on along the minus strand of NC_083826.1, from coordinate 3,965,069 downwards.
AACTTCTCAACGCCGCCAGTAAGGAACTCACTGGCGGCGCCCACGATTGTGGAGGAGAAGCTCGTGTTCATCAAGACCAACCTGCCCGCCGCATTCAACGACTACCCCGTGCCCGACGGCCCCCCGAGTACGATAGTAGCACCGACGAAGGAAGCAGCCTAAGCCTCGGATCAGAGTTTCGTATTCATTAAACCAGGCTTTAATTCCCCGAAATCGGGTTCAATTGTATTAAAGAAAAAACTCGATGTCTGCCGCTGGAAAAATCGAGTTTTTTCCACCCATGACACACACACGCAGTCCGTGTTGTCTCACCGTGGCTGTGTCCGTGTCCCTGGTTGTGCGTCTCGCCGTGTCCGTGTCCGTGTCCGGACTCCGAGTGGTGAGAGTGCGGCTCTGAGATACACGGAGACACAACAAATCATATGGTTCTTTCGGTAAAGTCACGTAGAAAGGAAATAATAAAATAATAAAAATATAAAACATTAAAAAATTCTCACGACGTTTCGACTGCAACACAAGCAATCATCATCAGGTGTGAAATCCACAGCAAGAAAATGCTATGCAAAGACACGCCACGCAGAGACGCGCCGTGTGGAGACACGCCACGCAGAGACATGCCGTGTGGAGACACGCAGTGTGGAGACACGCCACACAGAGACATGCCGTGTGGAGACACGCCGTGTGGAGACACGCCACGCAGAGACACGCCACGCAGAGACACGCCGTGTGGAGACACGCCACGCAGAGACACGCCGTGTGGAGACACGCCACGCAGAGAAACGCCGTGTGGAGACACGCCACGCAGAGACACGCCGTGTGGAGACACGCCACGCAGAGACACGCCACGCGGAGACACGCCACGCAGAGACACGCCACGCAGAGACACGCCACGCAGAGACACGCCACGCAGAGACACGCCACGCAGAGACACGCCACGCAGAGACACGCCACGCAGAGACACGCCACGCAGAGACACGCCGTGTGGAGACACGCCACGCAGAGACACGCCGTGTGAGACACGCCACGCAGAGACACGCTGTGTGAGACACGCCACGCCACGCAGAGACACGCCACGCGGAGACACGCCACGCAAGACACGCCACGCAGAGACACGCCACGCAGAGACACGCCACGCAGAGACACGCCACGCAGAGACACGCCACGCAGAGACACGCCACGCAGAGACACGCCACGCAGAGACACGCCGTGTGGAGACGCCACGCAGAGACACGCTTGTGGAGACACGCCACGCGGAGACACGCCACGCGGAGACACGCCACGAGGAGACACGCCACGCGGAGACACGCCACGCAGAGACACGCCGTGTGGAGACACGCCACGCAGAGACACGCTGTGTGGAGACACGCCACGCGGAGACACGCCACGCGGAGACACGCCACGAGGAGACACGCCACGCGGAGACACGCCACGCAGAGACACGCCACGCAGAGACACGCCACGCAGAGACACGCCACGCAGAGACACGCCACGCAGAGACACGCCACGCAGAGACACGCCACGCAGAGACACGCCACGCAGAGACACGCCACGCAGAGACACGCCACGCAACGGGAGGAACGCCACGGACACGCTGTGTGGAGACACGCCACGCGGAGACACGCCACGCGGAGACACGCCACGAGGAGAACGCCACGCGGAGGACACGCCACGCAGAGACACGCCACGCAGAGACACGCCACGCGGAGACACGCCGTGTGGAGACACGCCACACAAAGACACGCCACGCGGAGACACGCCACGTGGAGACACGCCACGCGGAGACACGCCACGCAGAGACACGCGGAGACACGCCACGCAGAGACACGCCACGCAGAGACACGCCACGCAGAGACAAGCCACGCCGAGACACGCCACGCAGAGGACACGCCACGCAGAGACACGCCACGCAGAGACACGCACGCAGAGGACACGCCGTGTGGAGACACGCCGTGTGGAGACACGCCACGCAGAGACACGCCGTGTGGAGACACGCCACGCAGAGACACGCCACGCAGAGACACGCCACGCAGAGACACGCCACGCAGAGACACGCCGTGTGGAGGCAGGCCACTCGGGTGCTGCGGTCACCGATGGCGTGGGGGATGAGGTGGAGGAAGGCGTCTCCGAGGAGTCCCCCCGAGGCGAAGCTGAGCAGCGTGTGCAGCAGCGAGGAGCGACGCGCCGAGTCCGAGTCGAGCGGCACCAGGAAGAGTATGAGGAACGGCGCGGCGGAGATCAGCAGCGTGGCGCCCAGGGCCTGCGGGGAGACATGGTGAGACACGGGGACACGGTGAGACACGGGGACACGGTGAGACACGGGGACACGGTGAGACGCGGGGACACGGTGAGACACGATGAGACACGGGGACACGGTGAGACACGGTGAGACACGGTGAGACACGGTGAGACACGGTGAGACACGGTGAGACACGGGGACACGACACGGATACACACGACGGCATGGTGAGACACGGGGACACGGTGAGACACGGGGACACGGTGAGACACGGGGACACGGTGAGACGCGGGGACACGGTGAGACGCGGGGACACGGTGAGACACGATGAGACACGGGGACACGGTGAGACACGGTGAGACACGGTGAGACACGGTGAGACACGGGGACACGACACGGATACACACGACGGCATGGTGAGACACGGGGACACGGTGAGACACGGTGACATGGTGAGACACGGTGACATGGTGAGACACGGTGAGACACGGGGACATGGTAAGAGACATGGATACACACGACGGCACGGTGAGACATGGGAACATGGTGAGACACGGAGACACAGTAAGATACGGAGACAGTGAGACAAGGGGGGAAGATACGGAAACACGGCGGCACGGTGAGATACCGGGACATGGTAAGAGACATGGAATCACACGGCGGCACGGTGAGACATGGGGACATGGCGAGACACCGGGGCATGGTGAGACGTGGGGACACAGCGAGATACGGGGAGAAGACACGGAAACACATGGCGACACGGTGAGACATGGTGACACATTGAGACACCGCGACACGATGAGACACGGGGACACAGTGAGACACGGAAACACGGCGGCATGGTGAGACACGGGGAGACATGGGGACAGCACAGAAGCGCCGGGGACTTGAGGAAGTAAAAAAAGAGCAAGGGACACGTGGAGACGGGAGACACGTGTAACTACGGAGGGACACCTGGAGGCACGGACTAATCTATACATATATGAACTTCCTTCGCGCAATACGCAGCCACCCGTTCTAATCGGAGGCACACGAGGAGAGAGAGAGAGGGAGACGTGGAAGGTGCACGTGGAGACGCTGAACACAGAGGGACACGTGGGGACACGGAGAGACACGTGGGGACACGGAGAGACACGTCAGCACTCCGGCTGCCATGGGGCGGATCAGCGGACACGGATAGACGGCTACTGCGCGTCACGGGGTGTTACGGGTCGACTGAGACGACTGGTGGTTTGCACCACGTGTACTGCCCGCTGTGCCCCGCACCCCCCCGTGTCGACTTCGACAGACTGTTGGGGCAAGTGCCTGGTTGGCTACGTGCGGTGCGCGAAGGATGTTCAACAAAGGAGTTCAACATACAGTCAAAGCGCTTTAAGGCTGGCTTGGTGTACGAGCGGGTTTGTGGCCTGACCCACTTGCCCCGGCTTACTCATTTAGGGCTGAGTCGACCTAGAGGGAGGCTCAAGACCGGTTCAGATATTCACCACTCAAGCTGGCTCACCCACTGCGCCACCGCTCACAAAAAAATAAGACGAAGATCCCCTTAAACAGTTGCTGTCAGCGAGCAGCACCTATGAAGGCCGGCACGGCACACGAAGTGGGTGTGGGTGGCCAGCACCACGCCCGGCCACCTTTGCCTCCACACAGTGGACGATGTTTTTCCACACCGCACCGGGTACTCGTTCAAGGCCGAGTCGACCTAGGGGAGGAGCAGGAGACCGCGGTCCAAATATATTCGCCACCGGCGGCGGCGGAGTTGTTGGGGGGTGATCGTGAGCGGGACTCGAATTTCGGGTCGCAGGGTTCGTCGCGCTAACCGCTGCGCCACCGCTCCACGCGACACGTGGAGGCACGGCAACACCGAGGCGCTCGCTCCCCACAACAACAACAACAACCACCGCCATTCGCCACTAAGCGGCAGTGCCGCCTGCCACGGCGCTTGTGCCAGGCTATGTGCACCTTGAGGCTATCACGTGAAGTGTCGAACACTCACTGGCAGGAGGTCACGGGGCAGAACGCAGCCGGCGCCACGGGTTGAACCGACAGAAAGACGCGGCGACACGCACAGCGACAGCCATCGCCTGCATCTACACAACAACAACAACGACCTCCATTCGCCACTAAGTGGCGGTGACGTCACCACGACGCTTGTGCCAGGCTATGTGCACCTTGAGGCCACGTAAAGTGTCGAACACCCACTGGCAGGAGGAGGTCACGGGGCAGACCCATCAGGTGCCACGGGTCGACTGACTGAGACGACCGAGATGACTGGCTGATGCACCACCTGTGCCCCCCCTACTGTGACAGGCTAGGTGCACCACATGTGCCTCCTACTGTACCAACTTGCTGTGCTTTATCCACCCGGCGTTCTGCACGTATCCACACAGCGACAGGCCTCACCTGCATCCACACGGTCGCCGCGTCTCTCCTCTCAGTCCCGTGGAGCTCCATCTCCTCTTGCTGCCCCTGCTGCTGCTGCTGAGTCTTGGCCGTCTCGTAGTGCTTCTGGTGGTACTTATCGGCCGGGTTGGTAGGCCCGTGGCCGTGAGGGCAGCCTCCGCCGGGCCCGTGAGTGTGCCCGTGTCCGGCTTGTCCACCGTGAGTGTGCCCGGCTTGTCCACCGTGCGAGTGCCCGTGCCCGGCTTGTCCACCGTGAGTGTGCCCGTGCCCGGCTTGTCCACCGTGCGAGTGCCCGTGTCCGGCTTGTCCACCGTGAGTGTGCCCGTGTCCGGCTTGTCCACCGTGAGTGTGCACGTGTCCGGCTTGTCCACCGTGAGTGTGCCCGTGTCCGGCTTGTCCACCGTGCGAGTGCCCGTGGCCCTGGCCGCTCACGGTCGCGCACACGAGGCCCGCGAGCAGGCCGAGGCGCAGGAGGAAGAGGGGAGACATTGCGGGGAGTCTCGCTGCTACTCTGGGGGTCTCTCTCTCTGGCTTTGGAGTCTCGCTCGCCTCTCTCCAAGGTCCCCCAACTCCCCCAACTCCCCACCGGATTCGCTCTGGTTCGGAATCTGGTTCCGTTTTCCGCGTGGTTCCCGCTTCTCACAAACTCGGGATCTTCGTTTCCCCGGTAACTCTGCCCGCCGGTGTTGTGGACGTGGGGTGATGGTGGTGATGGTGGTGATGTGTGTGGGGGGGTTCTACTCAACAGCGGTTCCGTTCAGCTCCGCGCTGTTCCCTCCCGTCGCTCCGGCCTAGTTGGGATCCGTACGCCTACGCGATGGGGCCACAGTTTCGCTCTGCCCCGGATGATGTGCTCTGCCCTTGCGTGCCCACTTCACCATCGCTCGGACACCGCTGGCAGAATCGCACTCCCCTGGTTTTCTCCCTCCTCCTCCTTGGCTCTCGGCTCGGCTCTGGTTCCCTCGACTCCAGATCCGCGTTCCCTTTCGGGATTTTCATTCCCCCCCCCCCCACACGCCGCCTCGTGATTGGCCCGCCGGCCCGAGAGACGTCGCGCGCGCTGCAGCCAATGGGAGCACAAGCTCGTGGGCCCCCCCCGCCCCCCTCCCCCCTCCCCCCAACTGCGGAACGACCCCCCCCCCCCCCCACACGCCGCCTCGCGATTGGCCCGCCGGCCCGAGAGACGTCGCGCGCGCCGCAGCCAATGGGAGCACAAGCTCGTGGGCCCCCCCCCGCCGTCCCCCTCCCCCCCCGCGTTGTTGTGGGGGAGGGGGCACGTGACGTGGCAGGTCGCGTCGCTCCACGATGAGCGTGATGGCGTCACCGCAGCCGCAAAGCGTGCGTGATGACGGCATCACGCACGCGGCCGTGACGTCATCGCGCTTTCTCCACAGCCGCCGTTAAGAGCGTGTCGACGTCATCCGCTCATTCAATTGTAAGTGTCGTGAAAGCGTGGTGACGTCATCGCGCTTTCTCCACAACCGCCGTGAAAGCGTGGTGACGTCACCACGCGTTTAACTGACTCGGGCTGTGGGTGACAAATCACGCCGCCCCATCATTGCAGCGCGGTGCGTGATGACGTCAACAACTCCCGTAATTCTTTAACGCGATGACGTCGCCACCGTGAGGCATTAATGAGGTGCGTGATGACGTCACGGTCACAGTGGCGGGAAAAGCGATGCGGGGTGACGTCATCGCGCCACATCACGTGGGGCTGCGGTGATGAAGGTGGTAACATCGCAAATTAGACCGGAGACTTAGGGCCGTCCATAAATGACGTCACGCACCTAGGGGGGGGGGGGGGTCAGACATTTGTGTGACGGGGGGAGAAATGTGACGTCACATCAAAATGCGCAACTTTAAATATAGACAACACGTTCTACTTAATTAAATAGACTTTTTAATAAATGTGTTCTCCTACAACATCAGAGTGCAGCGCCACATTAAATACGCACTACAATGACAGTAGTTTAAAGCGATTTGAAGCATGTTTTAATGAGGGGGGAGGGTAAAAAAGCGTCCAAAATCGCGTGACGTCATTTATGGACGCCCCCTTGATTGATTTTTAGACATAATCTGCAATCTTAACTCACAACCAATTCGAGTGTAGTGCAAGTACCAATGAGGTAACCGATGCAGTACATGTGTACGCACTGCGCGTTTTAATTCGCAATCTTTGCAACATCATGGGCCAGTATAAAAGTATCAGAATAGTATTTTACCCTTTGTGACAATAAAACAGGAGGTGTCAAGATGTTAAAACACCAAACTGAAACCTTTTGCGAGGAAGCATGTCTGCATTAACCACACACATACTTGTGGTGAACATGCAACAACAACAACAACAAAAACATGATGTGGTAGTATATGATGCATTGTATTTGACAGTGCATCATATACAAAGCTGTCTCTGGTCCATACCAGATTGACCTTTGTAGCTGCTCACCCCGAGCTCTCAATGTCTTGACTGGCATTATCTTTGTGATGATAATTGTTTTTTTTACCCTTCTATCTGGCAAAAAAACTGACACCTTTTTACAAGGAGTCATGTTTGCATAGACCACAATACCTGCAGTCATAATGCAAACAAAAGACATAACTCTGATAATGTATGCACTTCTCCTTGAAATTGATTGGTCCACACCCGAGACAGCTTTCCTTAGAGCCTAGTCTCACATGGCGTCATCTGGTCCAACCCATGTGAGACTAGGCTCTAATAAAAGCTGTCTCGGGTGTGGACCAATCAACTTCAAGGACAGTGCACATTATCAGAATTATGTCTTTTGTTTGTATTATGACTGCAGGTATTGTGGTCTATGCAAACATGACTCCTTGTAAAAAGGTGTCAGTTTTGTTGCCAGATAGAAGGGTAAAAAAACAATTATCATATTTTTACTGGCAAATGAGGTTCCCATAGTGTAGATATCTTTGTGATGTTCGCCTTTTGGCGTCCTCTGGACTAACGCTGTTTGAGACGAGGCTCTAAAGAAAGCTGTCTCTAAATTTCGATTTAAAGCTTTCGTGACTGCAGGGATTCATATTCTTGGATCTTTCGGGAAAGTCACGTAGAAGGGAAATAATAAAATAATAAAAATTTGACAATAAGATTCTCACGACGTTTCGGACACAACACAAGCAGCCGTCGTCAGGTTAAGAAATAAAATAAAAAAGCCGTCTCTGGTGTGGACCAATCAGTTTCAAAGACAATACATCATCATTTACTACCACAGCATGTGTTTTTTTTCATGTTCACAATTATTTGTGGTTAATGTAGACATGATTCAGTTTGGTGTTTTAACATCTTGGCACAACTGTTTAATTGCTATAAAGGGTTTAACCTATTCTTATAATCTACGTAACTGTTGAGCCACTAGGAGGCAGTAGGGGTCCACTCAGCCTCAAACGTCAACACAAACACCTGCATCGATTTCCCAATGGGATACATTTAGAACTCGCGGGGTGCGCGTGAGTGTCGACTTTTGTCCACCACTCGGAACAGGGGCCGTGGGACAGATAACGTGAGACAGAGCCATGAGACAAATGACGTGGGACAGATCCATGGGACAAAGCCATTGGACAAGGCCATGGGACAAATAACGTGGGACAGATCAATGGGACAGATAACGTGGGAAAGATGCATGGGACAAATAACGTGGGACAGATGCATGGGACATAACGTGGGACAGATCAATGGGACAGATAACGTGGGACAGAGACATGAGACAAATGACGTGGGACAGGTGCATGGAACAAAGCCATTGGACAAGGCCATGGAACAAATAACGTGGGACAGATCCATGGGACAGATAACGTGGGACAGATAACGTGGGACAGATCCATGGGACAGAGCCATGGGACAAAGCCATTGGACAAGGACATGGGACAAATAACGTGGGACAGATCAATGGGACAAATAACGTGGGACAGATGCATGGGACAGATAACGTGGGCTCACAAACACGTGGGAGGAGAAGGATACATCGTCACGGCAGCGATGACGCCACTCCACTTGCTACTACTGACGCAATCATCTGCCCCATCAATCGCCTTAGTGTAAAAGTATCACACGAAGATAAATATCTATAGACGCACACAGGGATTTATAGATTCACACGGCCAATCCATAGACTCACGCAAAGATGTACAGATGTAGACAGAGCAAGGCCGTAATTGTAATAAATATTGGGGGACACACATCCCCCCCAATATTCAAATATGCTCCAAATGTCCCCCCCAATATATTGCTATAAAATAGATTTCTGTTTATATGATTGTGGTTATGGTTGTACTTTTTAATCCATAATCTCTGCCATTACATACAATGAAGCAAGAAAATATAAAAAAACAGAGCAATGTAATACAATACACTATTAGACATTATTGTAAAAAATAAAAAAAACAGTCCATCCTATGTGTTAGTGAATTTTTTAAATATTTTAGGCAGGAAATTAGTTTTCAAATTTAGATTTTTTTTCTGGGGGGGGGGGGGTCCCAGACCCCCTGGAAGATTTGGTCTCCCCCAATGTTGACTCCATGGCTACGGCCTTGATACATAGAACCAACAATACACTCACATAGAGACTCATCGACTCACGCGGGCATCTATAAATTCACACTAAGACCCGTAGAGACCCATAGGCTCACACAGAAATACTGTTTCTAAATTCACAGCCGTAGACTCACACAGGGATCTATAGATTCACACTGAAATTCATAGACTAACACAGAGAGCTATAGACTCATACTGAGACCCATAGACCCACGCTGAGCACTTCCGAGTAGCACGGTTGGCTACGTACGGTGCGAAAGAAGTTTAACATACATACAGAGACATCCATATACTTACACAGCAACCCATAGACTCACACATAGAGCCACAGATTCACACTGTAGACTCCCACAGATGTATAGATGTACACTGTCTTATAGTAATCTCCCTGTGTCCCCGTGTATTTCACTGTGTCTCACGGCGTCCCCGTGTGTCAGTGTTCATGTGTCCCCGTGCGTCTGCGTCTTCGTGCGTCTCTCGGACACACAGCCGGTGGGCGAGACTAATCGCGGAGTGGCAGTCGAAGGATGGAACGCGTCTGAGAGGGCACGTCCAGAGGGAAGACGGAGCGATGGTGAGATCAACTCGTGTGCAGGTGCCATGCGGAGCGCATTGCAGGATCACGACAGATGGCGACGGCTGAGGAGGCCTTCATCCAGCAGTGGATCGACCGTGGCCGATAACGACGACGGGGCTTGCATCGTGGACGTTGAGCATCGAATGTAATCGATGATACGAGTCGGCAAAATCTGTGGCGATGGTGGTGGTGAGCGGTAGTTGCAAAGGTTAGCGCTACGTTTGCGCTACGAATCCGGCCACCCGAGTTCAATTCCCGCTCACGGCCAACAAAAATTGACGGTAATCTGAACCGTTTCTGGGCCTCCCCTAGGTTGACTCAGCCTGAAATGAGTACCTGGTGACAAAGGCGGCCGTGCGTGGTGTTGGCCACCCACCCCCTCGTGCGCCGTGCCGGCCTTCATAGGTGCTCGCTAACAGCACTTGCCCCAGCAGTCTACACGGGGGATTGTTGTATTTGTGTGTGTGCAATGCAAGGCCGTAGCCATGGAGTCAATATTGGGGGGGACCAAATCTTCCAGGGGGTCTGGGGTCCCCCCCCCCAGAAAAAAAAATCTAAATTTGAAAACGAATTTCCTGCCTAAAATATAAAAAAATTCACTAACACATAGGATGGACTTTTAATTATTTTTTTCCAATAATGTCTAATACTGTAGTGTATTGTATTACATTGCTCTGTTTTTTTCTTTTTTTACCTTTTCTTGTTTCATTGTATGTAATGGCAGAGATTAGGGATTAATAAAGTACAACCATAACCACCATCATATATATTATAATTGCGGCCTTGGTGCAATACGCTACTCAATTCGGTGAACCCGCCTTCGATTCCGGTCCATGGTTACCATCAGCGGTCAGTGATATCGGACCCAAATCTTGAACTTCCCCGAAGTCGACTCAGCCTTAAATTCGCTCTGTACTCTCTCCAATCCTTTACTCCCGGTCGATGTTCTCTCTCCTTCCTTTAGTAGGGGGGCGCTGTGTCGCCACGTGGCACGCGATGCGCCGGCGCGTGGTGAACCACGGATCCGGAGGGTTGGTGGATAACGCACGGATGGGTTAGGTCGTGAGGGTGTTCATCATGAGACGGGACAACGATATAAGGCAGCACAGCAGGAAGGACGACGCCAGGATGCTGCCACAGTGGGCGTAACGGCGAGCGCGCTGACAATTGCGATGCAAGTGGCCGGCTCAATTTGATCTCCCGTTGCGGCAGTTAAAACTATGGAGCGAGTGTCTTGAATGCCTCGCTTCCCATCGTCCGTGTAATGGCTTCACCAGCTCACGTGTGGTGGTGATGGGGTAAAATGTGGGTGGTATATCGGCAGGTTAAGTGGTGGTGGTGGGGTAAAGTGTGGGTGGTGGATAGGAAGGTCACGTGGTGGTGGTGGGGTAAAGAGTGGGTGGTGCATCGGCAGGTCACTTGGTGGTGGTGGTGGGGTAAAGAGTGGGTGGTGCATCGGAAGGTCACGTGGTGGTGGTGGGGTAAAGTGTGGGTAGTGCATCGGCAGGTCACGTGGTGGTGGTGGTGGG